>NC_092482.1:4503375-4825875 GCF_047495875.1 Pithys albifrons albifrons
CTCCCCACAGCACTTGTGCTCCAGTCCCTTCTCCAGCCTCGTTGCTCTTCTCACTTGGGTTGGAAGAGACCTCTGAGATCACCAAGTCCAACCCTTGATCCAACCCCACTGGGATCACTCTGGCACTCTGTGCCCTGGGCTGGTGATCACAGTGAGGTTGGATCAAGACATGGTGGATTCTCTGTCCCTGGAGGTGTTTCAGAGGACACTCAGAGCCACATCCAGTCCCTTCTCCAGCCTCGTTGCTCTTCTCTGGCCCCGCTCCAGCCCCTCAATCTCTTGCCTCAACTGAGGGGCCCAGAACTGAACACAACACTCAAGGTGTGGCCTCCCCAAGGCAGAGTCCAGGGGAAGGGGCACTGCCCTGGCCACGCTGGCTTTGATAGCCCTGTGCCCTCTCCAGCCTCACCTATTCCCATCTCTCCCTGCTATTTCTCCCTGTTTGTGTCCTTTGATTCAGTTTTTAACCCTCCCAGGGAGGGATTTATTCCCAAGATTCCATCCAACCCCTGCCTCCCTTTAAGGCCATTCCCTTTCTCCTGTCACCCCAAGCCCTTGTAGGAGGTCCCTCCTCACCCATTTTAGCCCCTCAGATACACCCACTCACTCCTAAAACTCTTTTCACCCTCCTCTTCTCTTTCCACTCATTATTTCATTTTACCTTTCACACATTTCTGCTTTTTTTCCCCCTACAGATCAAGGACAAACCCCACAGATTTTGCATTTCCATCCCCAGACCAAGATGATTCTTGGATGACCTGAGGGCTCTTTTCTTCTCACCTTCCCCACCACTGGATTTAATCAGAGGTGCAGAAATGTTTGTCATATTTCCTAAACATCATTATTTTGCTGCTGTGCCTTACCCAAATCTCCCACTAGATGGTAGGAAGGGATTGAGAAGAAAATTCCCTCCAAAAATGGATAGAAAATTCGCTCTGAAAAAAAAAAATCAACCCCCAAAGCACTGAAATATCTGAAGGATAGAAGGAGAAAAGGATGGCAGAAATAAGAGGCCCAATGAAAGCCAAATAAAAGCCAAAATATTTCTTGGTGTTGTGCCCACCAGGGCTGTGCCTTGTTGGATTTTGGATGGATTCCAGGAATTCCCAGCCCCACAGGGTGGGTTTGGTGTCTAATTAAGGTTTATCCTCAGTTTGAAGTCCCTTGGAAAGCCCAACAACTCTGACCTTCTCCTACAAGCTGGGAGAGCTGGGGGTGTTCACCCTGGAGAAGAGACCTTGGAGCCACTTCCAGATCCTAAAGAGGCTCCAGGAGCTCCAACACAAACTTGTCCTGGCTCAGCTTGGAGCTGCTCCCTGTCCTCCTGTCCCTGGAGCAGAGCCAGACCCACCTCACCTTCCTGGCAGGGACTTGGAGAACGTTCTCACTCACATGAAGGATGTTCTCAGTTTCAATGAGACTTCCAGACACCTCCAGGCAATTCCTGCCCCTTCCCAAAAGCCCAAAAAAATCTTCTAGGAGTCTCTCTGGGCTGTTGAGTCACCTGGTGAAGTGGCACCTCCTGTTCCTGCAGGATCCAAGCCCTCCACAGCTGCAGGATCCAG
This sequence comes from Pithys albifrons albifrons, assembly GCF_047495875.1. Classification (NCBI taxonomy): domain Eukaryota; kingdom Metazoa; phylum Chordata; class Aves; order Passeriformes; family Thamnophilidae; genus Pithys; species Pithys albifrons. The sequence continues at coordinate 4,504,941 of NC_092482.1, forward strand.
GACTTTTGGGGACTTTGCTCAGGGAAAGGTGATCCCTCACCTGGGCTGGTGACTCCTCTTTGCTGTGTCCTCTATTCCCATGAAAAATAAAGGGAAATGGTTGTTTTATCTCCTCCCAGTGAAATCCATCTCCTTCAAGAGCAGAATGACATCAATCCCCAGGGAAGCTCTTGGTGGGAAAAGCCAAAAATTCGAATAAAAAGGACTTTATTTTTTTTTTTTATTTTATTTTTTCCCCCAGTGGTTCAGTGCAGAGTCTCAATTTTCCCTCTGTCTGTTGGTTTTGTGTCTGGCTGAGGTTGTGTCTCTTTGATCCTTTTTGGGTGAGTTGATTGTGAAATGAGGACTTAGAGGAGGGAGTTGGCACCGATTCCGTCGGTGCCAGGCACGGGCAGGGCACGGGGTCAGGATTAGACACATTCCCTACAGCAGCAGGAGGAGCTTCAAGGAAGTTTCTTCATGGCCTTTGACACTCCTTTGGCTTTGAGGAGCTGGTGGAGTTGTCTGAAAAAATAAAAACACCCAAAAAAAAAGGGAAAGGCAAAAAGGAAGGAGTGAAAAATCCATCTCTGCCTCTGAGGATGAGGAATTAATTCCAGGGAAGTTGGTTTAAATAGTAAATGAAATGATACAGGACCATTTTTTTCAGGTTGGACACCAAACAGCTCAAAACTATAAGCCTGGCAGGGTTATGGAGCAGTTAATCCTGAGTGCAACCACACAGCACCTTCAGGGTGGACAAGGGATCAGACCCAGCCAGAATGGGTTTGGGAGGGGCAGGTCCTGTCTGACCAACCTGATCTCTTTTTACAATCAGGTGACCCACCTGGTGGAGGAGGGGAAGGCTGTGGATGTGTCTGTCTGGACTTCAGCAAGGCCTTTGACTCTGTCTCCCATAAGATACTCCTGGAAAAGCTGGTAGCCCATGGCTTGGACAGGTGTACCCTCTGCTGGGTCAGGAGTTGGAGGGCCCAGAGAGTGCTGGTGAACGGGGCTGTGTCCAGCTGGTCACCAGTGGTGTCCCCCAGGGGTCTGTGCTGGGTCCAGTCCTGTTTAACATCTTTATTGATGATTTGGATGAGGGGATTGAGTCCATCAGCAGCAAATTTGCTGCTGACACCAAGTTGGGAGGGAGTGTCGAGCTGCTGGAAGGCAGGAGGGCTCTGCAGAGGGATCTGGAGAGACTGGAGAGATGGGCTGATTGCAATGGGATGGAGTTCACCAAGGCCAAGTGCAGGTCCTGCCCTTTGGCCACCCCAAGCCCTGCAGCGCTCCAGGCTGGGCCCAGAGTGGCTGGAGAGCAGCCAGGCAGAGGGACCTGGGGGGACTGAGGGACAGGAAGCTCAACAGGAGCCACCAGTGTGCCCAGGTGGCCAAGAAGGCCAAGGGGATCCTGGCCTGGATCCAAACTAGCGTGGCCAGCAGGCCCAGGGCAGTGACCCTTCCCCTGGACTCTGCCTTGGGGAGGCCACACCTTGAGTGTTGTGTTCAGTTCTGGGCCCCTCAGTTGAGGAAAGAGATTGAGGGGCTGGAGCGGGGCCAGAGAAGAGCAACGAGGCTGGAGAAGGGACTGGATGTGGCTCTGAGTGTCCTCTGAAACACCTCCAGGGACAGAGAATCCACCATGTCTTGATCCAACCCCACTGTGATCACCAGCCCAGGGCACAGAGTGCCAGAGTGATCCCAGTGGGGTTGGATCAAGGGTTGGACTTGGTGATCTCAGAGGTCTCTTCCAACCCAAGTGAGAAGAGCAACGAGGCTGGAGAAGGGACTGGAGCACAAGTGCTGTGGGGAGAGGCTGAGGGAGCTGGGGGTGTTCAGCCTGGAGAAGAGGAGGCTCAGAGGTGACCTCAGCACTGTCTGGAACTGCCTGAAGGGAAGTTCTGGCCAGCTGGGGGTTGGTCTCTTCTCCCAGGCACTCAGCAATAGGACAAGGGGGCACGATGGGCTCAAGCTCTGCCAGGGGAAATTGAAGTTGGAGAGCAGAAAGAAATTCTCTGCAGAGAGAGTGCTCAGGGATTGGAATGGGCTGCCCAGAGAGGGGGTGGATTCCCCATCCCTGGAGGTTTTTCAGCTGAGCTTGGCCGTGGCACTGAGTGCCATGATCTGGTAAAGGGACTGGAGTTGGACCAAGGGTTGGACTTGATGATCTGGGAGGGCTTTTCCAACCCAATCTATTCTAGGATTCTGTGATATCAATTAATAACTCGTCTACTTCAATGGGGTTGTTACTCCCTGACTTCCTCCCTTCTCTCTCCTCTTCCTCCATGAAATTAATGAAAAATTTGGAATAATTTGGAATATTCTCGAGGGCTTGTGGGGTCCAGGCTTGTCCCACTGAACTCCCTGGACTCACCTTGAGGCTACTTGGCCTAAAGGCAGATAAAACCCCTCCCAGGACTTGCAAGGCTCAGCTTAACCTTTCCAAGCTGATTCCTGGAGGGAAGAAATCAACAGATCCATTTTCCAGGCTGATTTTCTCCCAAGAAAAGGCATCATTTACACTCCATTTTTTTTATGAGGCATTGAAATTCATGGGAGAAGTTTAGATCAGCTCCTCCCAGGTACAAGTTACACTTTTATTGTTGTTATCAATCTCACAACAGGCAATGTCGTGCTTGGTTTGGTTTTCAGAGCAGATTTTCTTCATTGCAGGAGCCAGAGAGACTCTGCCCTTCCACACATCTCCAAATGCCAGTGGAGAAAACATTGACAGCATGAAAAATGCACCTCCAAAGAGCCTGAAAGGTCTTTCTAAAAATCCACAAACCTCTCAGGATTTCCCTGATTTCTGGACAGGGGCTGGAATAGGATTCTGTGTGTTTATTCCTCCTGGATCCAAACCCAAGCACAGAATTCTGACATGGTTTAGTCTCTGCCTCCAGATATCTCTTATTTACCTCCCAGACTCTGGGTCTGTGTTTACTCCTCAGCCCTGAGTGGAAATTGCCCTTTAGGACCAAGGAACAGCTTTTCTGGCTCCATCCTCCTCCAAGCTGAAATCCCACCTGGGAAGGAGCTGAAATCCCAACTGGGAAGGAGCTGAAATCCCAACTGGGAAGGGGCTGAAATCCCAACTGGGAAGGAGCTGAAATCCCAACTGGGAAGGGGCTGAAATCCCAACTGGGAAGGAGCTGAAATCCCAACTGGGAAGGAGCTGAAATCCCAACTGGGAAGGGGCTGCAATCCATGAGGAGCCCTTGGTTGTTCCTGCAGGGAGAGTCTGACCTGTCTGTGCCAGGGCACATCCTGGGGTTGGCTCATTTCTCAGATCAACCCACTTTTCCACAGGTCAAATGGCAATTAAAAATTCCAGTTTTCATCCCAACCCTGCATTTCATCCACCCTGTGGAACTGGAGCCACAGGAAACACATCCTGAGTATCTTTGGAGGCTTCTTGGTTGATGCAAGGGCTGGAGCCAGACTGGGAGAGCTGGGGGGGGTCACCTGGAGAGGAGAAGCTCCAGGGAGCACTGAGAGCCCCTTCCAGGGCCCAAAGGGGCTCCAGGAGAGCTGGAGAGGGACTGGGGACAGGGGATGGAGGGACAGGACACAGGGAATGGCTTCCCACTCCCAGAGGGCAGGGATAGGTGGGATATTGGGATGGAATTCCTGGCTTGGAAGGTGATGAGGTCCTGTCACAGATTGCCCAGAGAAGCTGTGGCTGCAACATCCTGATTGCTGGACAGGGGCTGGAATAGGATTCTGTGTGTTTATTCCTCCTGGATCCAAACCCAAGCACAGAATTCTGACATGGTTTAGTCTCTGCCTCCAGATATCTCTTATTTACCTCCCAGACTCTGGGTCTGTGTTTGCTCCTCAGCCCTGAGTGGAAATTGCCCTTTAGGACCAAGGAACAGCTTTTCTGGCTCCATCCTCCTCCAAGTTGAAATCCCACCTGGGAAGGAGCTGAAATCCCAACTGGGAAGGGGCTGAAATCCCAACTGGGAAGGGGCTGAAATCCCAACTGGGAAGGAGCTGAAATCCCAACTGGGAAGGGGCTGAAATCCCAACTGGGAAGGGGCTGAAATCCCAACTGGGAAGGAGCTGAAATCCCAACTGGGAAGGGGCTGAAATCCCAACTGGGAAGGAGCTGAAATCCCAACTGGGAAGGGGCTGCAATCCATGAGGAGCCCTTGGTTGTTCCTGCAGGGAGGCTCTGACCTGTCTGTGCCAGGGCACATCCTGGGGTTGGCTCATTTCTCAGATCAACCCACTTTTCCAGAGCTTGAATTGCAATTAAAATGCCAGTTTTCATCCCAGTCCTGCACTTCATCCACCCTGTAGAAGTGGAGACAGGATGGAAGTGTCCACCTGGAGAGGAGAAGCTCCAGGGAGACCTGAGAGCCCCTTCCAGTGCCCAAAGGGGCTCCAGGAGAGCTGGAGAGGGACCTGGGATGAGGGATGGAGGGACTTGGTGTGTTTGAAGCAGCAGAAGTTCCACTGTCTGTCATTGTCAGCATTATCAGCAGCAGACACAGAACAAAACTCATTTGGGGCCGTGAGAGAGATAATTCTTTGGAGCAGGGAAGGGAGGGAGATAAAGGTGGATCCTGGAGCAGGAGAGCCAACACTGTACATCATTGCTGACGTGAACATGGCCTTATCTTCATGGTGGGAGACCTGCCAGAGCCACCAGCCCTGGGGCTGGGGCCAAAGCTGAGGATGGATTAGAATTGGGAGGGGGAATAATCATATCTAAGGAGGAACTGCTGTGAAAAATGGCCATGGGAAGGAGTGGAGGGAAATGTGTGTGCAGGTGTTTGCAGGAGAGCCATGGCAGGAGAAGAGCTGTGTGTGATCTGCAAACCTTCTGCCCCAGAGCCACCAGAACCTGGGGAGGAGAAATCCACAGGGGTTCCAGCCCTGCTCAAGGCCAGGGTTCTCCTTGGTGTCACCCCTTGGGATACCCAGGGCATGAAGACCCTCCTGAAACATCTCAGGGTCTTTCAGTACAGGGGCCATGGACAGGGTCACCTCCCACCAGCCCAGGTGGCTCCAAGGACTGGCCAAAGGACCTTCAGGAAAACTTTCCTTGGATCCACAGGGAGAAGGGGAGAGAGATGTAAAATAGAAATAAATTAAAAATTATTGAATGCCAAATGGTTTGGATTGGAAAGGAAATTAAAGCCCACCCAGTGCCACCCCTGCCATGGGCAGGGACACCTCCCACCAGCCCAGGGTGCTCCAAGCCCTGTCCAACCTGGCCTGGGACACTCCCAGGGCTGGGGCAGCCACAGCTTCTCTGCCCAACCTGTGCCAGGGCCTGCCCACCCTCCCAGCCAGGAATTCCTTCCCAATATCCCATCTGTCCCTGCCCTCTGGCACTGGGAAGCCCTTCCCTGTGTCCTGTCCCTCCATCCCTTGTCCCCAGTCCCTCTCCAGCTCTCCTGGAGTCCCTTTAAGCTCTGGAAGGGGCTCTCAGGTCTCCCTGGAGCCTTCTCTTCTCCAGGACAATGTTCCAGCTGTCCCAGAAGCTCCAGAACAGACCATAAATAGAAAAGAAATCCCTTTGCCATGGAATTTGGAAGGTTTTATGTTTGCAGCCCAAGCAGCTCAACCCTTGCAGTGCAGAATGGTTTGACCTCATTTGGGAGGTCCTGCTTTGGCCTGGAGGACTGGAAGGTTTCACTTCCATTTTTCCCTGTGATAAATGACCTTCCCTCGTTGTTCTCTTCAATTAATTGGATTTCAGGCCTGTGGTTTCTCATTCCAAAAACAATTAACCCATCTGGACTTGTGGAAGGTGTCCCTGCCCATGGTGGGCAGATGGAACTGGGTGGTCTTTAAGGTCCCTTCCAACCCCAACCAGTGTGGGCTCCTCTGTGTTAAACATTCATGATGTATTTGATGTTTTTATTCACATACTTAGGAAGAAATGTCAAACCACTAATGAAAAAATCAAACTCCAGGAGTCTCCTCACAGCCAGTTCAAGTGGGATCCTTCACTCATTAGTGTGGTGGCCCAGGATGGTAAATGTTCCCTTCTGAGCTCATTATCTGCAGCCTCTGGAAGGTCCAGGCAGCTCCAAAACTTGATTTACTGCCCATATTTCAGTGCTGATCTCTGGAGAAGGAAGAAAATGTGCCTATTTCTTCCTTGGCTTTGATGTGCTTCAAATGCAGTTTTGGTTTAAAATCCACTCTTGATTTTTATTGACTCCATCAACGGTGTAAACCCAAGAGAAGATACTGCACATATTGGTAACTTTGGAGTTTTAATTTTTTTTCATTTAAAAATGATTTAATTATTTTTTTAAAATTACATTTCATTTCAAGGTTGGAGGTGGCCGTGGAGGTGGGGGGAGATCAGTCCAGTCCTGATTTATTTGGCAAGGAATTGTTGTTAAAATTCAAATGCAGCTGCCCAGAGTCCCATCAGCAACTCTGCTGTGTCTTACTGATCCCTGGCCACAGTGGAGCCCATCAGTTCCTCCATCTGTCCATCACTCCATCCATCCATCCATCCATCCATCCATCCATCCATCCATCCATCCATCCATCCATCCACCCTTCCATCCATCCATCCATCCACCCTTCCCTCCCTCCCTCCCTCCCTCCCTCCCTCCCTCCCTCCCTCCCTCCCTCCCTCCCTCCCTCCCTCCCTCCCTCCCTCCCTCCCTCCCTCCCTCCATCTCTCCATCCATCCATCCATCCATCCATCCATCCATCCATCCATCCATCCATCCATCCATCCACCCACCCTTCCATCCATCCATCCATCCATCCATCCATCCATCCATCCATCCATCCATCCACCCTTCCCTCCCTCCCTCCCTCCCTCCCTCCCTCCCTCCCTCCATCTCTCCATCCATCCATCCATCCATCCATCTCTCCATCCATCCATCCATCCATCCATCCATCCATCCATCCATCCATCCATCCATCCATCCATCCATCCCTTCCTCCATCTCTCCCTCCCTCCCTCCCTCCCTCCCTCCCAAGGACTGCCAGGGAGCAGCCCTGGCTGGAGAACAGGCTCTGGCTCCCAGGAGGGATCCTTGGGAGAGATTCCACCTCTCCCATCTCCTGGCCAATAAGACCCACCAAGAGTGTCCAACAGCCTTGTTATTACTGTCACTTGTGTTCTCTCCCTCATCACTTCTGGGCCAGAGAGAGACTCGAATATTAACCAGGACAGTGATGAATTTGAGGCTGAATTCTTTTAATTCATTCCTGGCTGAGTTCCCTCTTGCATCCATAACTCCCTCCAGTTAATTCAGGGAATTTATGGCTTCAGCCCTGTCAGGTGCTTTGAAAAGTCTCTATTGGTTGCTCATTAATGGGACATTTTTCCCTTTCTGGAGATCATCAGCTAAGGAGGAGCTGTTTAATAGGGATATATATATATTTAAGTGGAGATCTCAGTGCCTTCCTCCAACCTTCTGTCAGTGATGGGGGGCAGAGAAACCTCCTGCAAGCACAAGGTGACCAAAGGGACGTGGGGCTGCCAGCACTTGGATTGTCACCCAGGGCTGGCAGGGGATGTTTTGAGTCTCCTTCAGAGAGCCTGAGCTGGTCACCTGGAAAAGCCTCGTCTCTTAATCCTCACCTTCCTCCTCTGCCCACTGAGCAGGGGATTTGACCCTTCCCCTTCTCCATTCCCCTCTCCCTTTTCCACCTTCCTGTTCCCCCTTCCCTCTCCCCTTCCCATTCCCCTTCCATTTCCCTTTTCCCCTTCCCCTTCCCCTTCCATTTCCCTTTTCCACTTCCATTTCCCTTTTCCCCTTCCCCTTCCCCTTCCATTTCCCTTTTCCCCTTCCCCTTCCCCTCCCTTCCCCTTCCCCTTCCCCTTCCCCTTCCCCTTCCCCTTCCCCTTCCCCTTCCCTTCCCTTCCCTTCCCTTCCCCTTCCCTTCCCTTCCCTTCCCTTCCCTTCCCTTCCCTTCCCTTCCCTTCCCTTCCCTTCCCTTCCCTTCCCTTCCCTTCCCTTCCCTTCCCTTCCCTTCCCTTCCCTTCCCTTCCCTTCCCTTCCCTTCCCTTCCCTTCCCTTCCCTTCCCTTCCCTTCCCTTCCCTTCCCTTCCCTTCCCTTCCCTTCCCAAACCTTCCCAAACCTTCCCAAACCTTCCCTTCCCTTCCCAAACCTTCCCAAACCTTCCCAAACCTTCCCTTCCCTTCCCAAACCTTCCCTTCCCTTCCCAAACCTTCCCTTCCCTTCCCAAACCTTCCCAAACCTTCCCTTCCCTTCCCAAACCTTCCCTTCCCTTCCCAAACCTTCCCTTCCCAAACCTTCCCTTCCCAAACCTTCCCAAACCTTCCCTTCCCAAACCTTCCCTTCCCTTCCCAAACCTTCCCTTCCCTTCCCTTCCCTTCCCTTCCCTTCCCTTCCCTTCCCTTCCCTTCCCTTCCCTTCCCTTCCCTTCCCTTCCCTTCCCTTCCCTTCCCTTCCCTTCCCTTCCCTTCCCTTCCCTTCCCTTCCCTTCCCTTCCCTTCCCTTCCCTTCCCTTCCCTTCCCTTCCCTTCCCTTCCCTTCCCTTCCCTTCCCTTCCCTTCCCTTCCCTTCCCTTCCCTTCCCTTCCCTTCCCTTCCCTTCCCAAACCTTCCCTTCCCTTCCCAAACCTTCCCTTCCCTTCCCAAACCTTCCCTTCCCTTCCCTTCCCAAACCTTCCCTTCCCTTCCCTTCCCTTCCCTTCCCTTCCCTTCCCTTCCCTTCCCTTCCCTTCCCTTCCCTTCCCTTCCCTTCCCTTCCCTTCCCTTCCCTTCCCTTCCCTTCCCTTCCCTTCCCTTCCCTTCCCTTCCCTTCCCTTCCCTTCCCTTCCCTTCCCTTCCCTTCCCTTCCCTTCCCTTCCCAAACCTTCCCTTCCCTTCCCTTCCCAAACCTTCCCTTCCCAAACCTTCCCTTCCCAAACCTTCCCTTCCCTTCCCAAACCTTCCCTTCCCTTCCCTTCCCTTCCCTTCCCAAACCTTCCCTTCCCTTCCCTTCCCTTCCCTTCCCTTCCCTTCCCTTCCCTTCCCTTCCCTTCCCTTCCCTTCCCTTCCCTTCCCTTCCCTTCCCTTCCCTTCCCTTCCCTTCCCTTCCCTTCCCTTACCTTACCTTACCTTACCTTACCTTACCTTACCTTACCTTACCTTCCCTTCCCAAACCTTACCTTCCCAAATCTTCCCTTCCCTTCCCAAACCTTCCCTTCCCAAACCTTCCCTTCCCAAACCTTCCCTTCCCAAACCTTCCCATCCCAAACCTTCCCCTCTTTGTTCCCTCTCTCCTTCTCATTTAAACCCCCACATTTCCCTGCTCTCTATCTGAGCATCTCTTTGTTACAGACAAGTTTAAATTCCTTGGCAGGAAAACCAGCATTTCCAGGAGCCAGGAATTCTGCAATCCCTTTGGTTTCAGGATGTGACAAATTCGGGCTGAGAGAAACTGGGAAACTCAGTCAGTGGCTTTTTACTTCTTCTTGCACCAGTTCTTGTGTTCAAACCCTGTGATTGCTCTTCTTCCTCCTTGCAGGGACAGGAAAAGAAGTGATGGCTTCAAAGTGCCAGAGGGCAGGGACAGGTGGGATATTGGGAAGGAATTCCTGGCTGGAAGGGTGGGCAGGCCCTGGCACAGGTGCCCAGAGAAGCTGTGGCTGCCCCATCCCTGGGAGTGTCCCAGGCCAGGCTGGACAGGGCTTGGAGCACCCTGGGCTGGTGGGAGGTGTCCCTGCCCATGGCAGGGGTGGGATGCTTAAGTTTCCCTCCATCCCAAACCATTCTGGAATCCTGTGATTCCATGGAGTTGGAGGATGTTCTAGGCTGGGTTTAGAGACAGAGACCTGAGAGCCTCTTCCAGTGCCCAAAGGGGCTCCAGGAGAGCTGGAGAGGGACAAGGGATGGAGGGACAGGACACAGGGAATGGGTTCCCACTGCCAGAGGGCAGGGATAGATGGGATATTGGGAAGGAATTCCTGGCTGGGAGGGTGGGCAGGCCCTGGCACAGGTGCCCAGAGAAGCTGTGGCTGCCCCAGCCCTGGGAATGTCCCAGGCCAGGTTGGACAGGGCTTGGAGCACCCTGGGCTGGTGGGAGGTGTCCCTGCCCATGGCAGGGGTGGCACTGGGTGGGCTTTAATGTTTCTCCCAACCCAACCCATTCTATGATTCTGTGGCTCAGAAAACATCCTCCCATATCTCTACCCCTTCCAGAATAACAGGAAATCCAGAGAGATCCAATTCCCTCTCCTTGATTTCACCCTGGAGAAGAGAAAGCTCCAAGGACATCTTGGAGTCCCTTCCAGTGCCCAAAGGGGCTCCAGGAGAACTGGAGAGGGACTGGGGACAAGGGATGGAGGGACAGGACACAGGGGATGGCTTCCCACTGACACTGGGATATTGGGAAGAAATTCCTCCCTATGAGGGTGGGCAGGGTGGGCTTTAAGGTCCCTTCCCATCCCACCCACTCCAGGATTCTCTGGTGGTTTAAACTCCATGGGCTGCAGAGCCTGAGGTTTAATTTTCATGGGATTGGGATTCCCTGTGTCTTCTCCTCACTAAACAACCTTAGAGATCAGTGACCCTCCTTGTTGGGTGCTGAGGAGTGAAAGGAGGAGTGAAAAGACTGTGAGAGGAGGAGTGGAAGGAGGAGTGGAAGGAGGAGTGGAAGGAGGAATGGAAGGAAGAGTGGAAGGAAGAGTGGAAGGAGGAGTGGAAGGAGGAGTGGAAGGAAGAGTGGAAGGAGTGAAAGGAGGAGTGGAAGGAAGAGTGGAAGGAGGAGTGGAAGGAGTGAAAGGAGGAGTGGAAGGAGGAGTGGAAGGAGGAGTAGAAGGAGGAGTGGAAGGAGTGGAAGGAGGAGTGGAAGGAGGAGTGGAAGGAGCAACCTTGGAGTGAGGAGCTGCAATCCATGGGTGGGTCTCCATCCAGGTGGGAATGGAGCACAGACGGGTCTCCTCCTCTGCCCCTCAATCCATCACCCCTGAAAGGCCTTCCATGACCTGTTTTGGTGTTGGCCAACCAGTTGATTGGCCAGATCTGTCATTTGAAACCAAACCAATCTGTGTGTTTGTTTTGACTGAGCGAGGAATGACTCTCAATATTTGGTAAATATTTCTGGCTCCTCTAAATATATGTGGGAGTGGGATTGCTTGAATTATTTTATTGTGAGGTTTCTGCCATGAATCATTTCTCTTATTGACATAGTTCTCTTTAGGGATTCAGCTTTTCATAGGGAGTAGGAAAGATCTTAAACTGCTGAAAATCAGGGGTTTGGTTTAACTGAAGCTTTGGGAGGAAGGAGGGAAGAGAATTTTGTGTTGTCAGTTCATGGTGTGAAAGAAAACAGAAAGACTGAGCAGGAAAATAAAAAAACTCAGGGAATGTTAATTCTTTTAAAAGAATTAATAGCCAAGAAAATACAAATATTGGTAAAAGCTGCTGAGTTCTGCTCAGAATCCTGGAAAAGCAGGAGCCCTTTCCTGAGGGTGTTGCTGCAAATCCCTCCCCGGGCTCTGACATTTTGGAGGCTGAAATTTGAAGGAAATGATGATTTAATGTAAGTGGTTTCATGAAAGATTTCCTTGCTCTGAGGGAAGAGAATCAGAAATGTGGAGCATTTTCTTGGAGACATGTGGGAGCAGCTCAAAAGGAGCCTTTTATCTTGTCATCCCCTCTGCAATTCCTTAATCACAGAATCACTGAGTCATTAAGGATGGAAAAGACCTTTCAAATCGTCAAGTCCAACCCTCAACCAGCACCACTAAAATGCCACATCCACCTGGATTTTGGACACTGCCAGGGGTGGCAACTCCACCCCTGCCCTGGGCAACCTGTTCCAATGTCTTACAACCCTTCCCAAGAGGGTTTTTTTCCAAATATCCTGGATGGTTTTGATGGATCTTCCCAATCCTGGAGGAAACTTAAGTGGCATCTGCACCTTTTGCCTCCTCCTTCACCCGTGGCCATCAGGGCACCTTGCAGAGGTGCCCACGAGGAGTTGTCCTTCTCCTGCCCTCCAGGTGGCATCCCCTCCACATCTCAGCAGCTTTCCTGGCTCTTCCCATGCATTTGTATTGATGGAATGGAGGGGGGGGTTGTCCCAATGAATTGAAAACATCAAGTGCTCTGCAGAAGATGCTGCTGAGAATCCAAGCACTGGTGGATCTTCTCGCTCTGGAAGTGCCCTCCAGGAGGAACCAGGGAGAACCAAGCCCTGCAATTCCCCATGGAAGGTGCTCTGAGGGGCAGGAGCAGCTCCAGGAGGAACCAGGGAGAACCAAGCCCTGGAATTCCCCATGGAAGGTGCTCTGAGGGTCAGGAGCAGCTCTCCAGGAGGAACCAGGGAGAACCAAGCCCTGAGATTCCCCATGGAAGGTGCTCTGAGGGGCAGGAGCAGCTCTCCAGTAGGATCCATGGAGAACCAAGCCCTGAGATTCCCCATGGAAGGTGCTCTGAGGGGCAGGAGCAGCTCCAGGAGGAACCAGGGAGAACCAAGCCCTGCAATTCCCCACAGAAGGTGCTCTGAGGGTCAGGAGCAGCTCTCCAGGAGGAACCAGGGAGAACCAAGTCCTGAGATTCCCCATGGAAGGTGCCCTGAGCACTCTGAAGGGCAGGAACAGAATTCCAGGAGGAACCAGGGAGAACCAAGCCCTGCAATATCCCATGGAAGGTCCTGTAGACACTCTGAGGGGCAGGAGCAGCTCCAGGAGAAACCAGAGAGAACCAAGCCCTGCAATTCCCCATGGAAGGTGCTCTGAGCACTCTGAGAAGCAGGAGCACAATTCCAGGAGGAACCAGAGAGAACCAAGCCCTGAGATTCCCCATAGAAGGTGCCCTGAGCACTCTGAAGGGCAGGAACAGAATTCCAGGAGGAACCAGGGAGAACCAAGCCCTGCAATATCCCATGGAAGGTCCTGTAGACACTCTGAGGGACAGGAGCAGCTCCAGGAGAAACCAGAGAGAACCAAGCCCTGCAATTCCCATGGAAGGTGCTCTGAGGGGCAGGAGCAGCTCCAGGAGGAACCAGGGAGAACCAAGCCCTGCAATTCCCCATGGAAGGTGCTCTGAGGGGCAGGAGCAGCTCCAGGAGGAACCAGGGAGAACCAAGCCCTGCAATTCCCCATGGAAGGTGCTCTGAGGGGCAGGAGCAGAATTCCAGGAGGAACCAGAGAGAACCAAGCCCTGAGATTCCCCATAGAAGGTGCCCTGAACACTCTGAAGGGCAGGAACAGAATTCCAGGAGGAACCAGGGAGAACCAAGCCCTGGAATTCCCCATGGAAGGTCCTGTAGACACTCTGAGGGGCAGGAGCAGCTCCAGGAGAAACCAGGGAGAACTAAGCCCTGAGATTCCCCATGGAAGGTCCTGTAGACACTCTGAGGGGCAGGAGCAGCTCCAGGAGGAACCAGAGAGAACCAAGCCCTGGAATTCTCCATGGAAGGTCCTGTAGACACTCTGAGGGGCAGGAGCAGCTCCACGAGGAACCAGGGAGAACCAAGCCCTGCAATTCCCCATGGAAGGTGCACTGAGCACTCTGAGGGGCAGGAGCAGCTCCACGAGGAACCAGAGAGAACCAAGCCCTGCAATTCTCATGGAAGGTGCTCTGAGGGGCAGGAGCAGCTCTCCAGGAGGAACCAGGGAGAACCAAGTCCTGAGATTCCCCATGGAAGGTGCTCTGAGAACTCTGAGGGGCAGGAGCAGAAGTCTGGGAGGAATTAGGGAGAACCAAGCCCTGGAATTCCCCATGGAAGGTCCTGTAGACACTCTGAGGGTCAGGAGCAGCCCCAGGAGGAACCAGGGAGAACCAAGGCCTGGAATTCCCCATGGAAGGTCCTGTAGACACTCTGAGGGGCAGGAGCAGCTCCAGGAGGTCCAGGGGACTGTTTTCCTGGTATTTGGGCAGCCTGACAGAGCACTGGAATTTGGTTGTGTCCATGTGAGCAGAGCAAGGCAGTGAAGAAGCACAGAGAGCATCTTTCAGCCCTTCCTTCCCTCCTTGCTGGGTAATGCCCTGCTATTATTTCTCTGAGCAGCCCTAATGCACCCCCCGGTTAGAAAGACCAATCTTCAGGCATTAATTGGAATTAGTCCCTCTCTCAGGCTAATTTTAGAATCCAATTACGATCAAGAAAAGATCTTGAAAGAAAAATAACAGTGGAAGTTCTCTCCAGATATCTGGGCAAGATGGAGTGTGAGCAGCAGCTGAAACAGCCTCGGTTTAATTGGGAAAAAACCCTCAGTTTGTCTTGATTTTTCTTCCATGAGGGCTCAGGGATGACTCAAGAAACACTTGCAAGAGGCAGAAAACTTCATTTCTTGTTCAAGATCTAATAATTCTGACAAGTACATGGAAAACATATCAGAGAAGATCTTCCTTAGGCCCAGATGGACCAAGAGAGGAATTAGCAAATGGCACATTACCATATTTCTGGGGACATTTCTGAGAAAGGAAATGCTGGGGGGGCCTTCAGGAATTCATGGACATCAGGACACCTGATTTTTGCTTGGAGTCAGAGACAAGGAAGAGCTTCTGAGGCAGAATCCTGTCAAGAAAGGATGGAGAGTTTCATCTATTTGGGGGGAGTCTGAGCCTAAATTTCAGGCTGTTCCTTTGTGCTGCACTTGGAGTCATGTTGAGTGACCTCTGGAGAAGGAACTTCCCAGGAGGAATTGGGTGAGAAGTGCTTGGCACAGCCTGACAAAGCCCCACCTTTTCCCCAAGGGGTGTTCTGTGCCTGGTACAAAGAGCAAGAAGCACTTGGAGACCTGGTGATTTTGGGGCACTCTCATGGAAAAGGGCACATGGACCTTGAACTTGCTGCTCTTACTGTGGAAAAGGGCACATGGACCTTGAACTTGCTGCTCTGACTGTGGAAAAAGGGCACATGGATCTTGAACTTGCTGCTCTGACTGTGGAAAAGGGCACTTGGATCTTGCTGCTCTTACTGTGGAAAAGGGCACATGGACCTTGAACTTGCTGCTCTGACTGTGGAAAAAGGGCACATGGATCTTGAACTTGCTGCTCTGACTGTGGAAAAGGGCACATGGACCTTGAACTTGCTGCTCTGACTGTGGAAAAAGGGCACATGGACCTTGAACTTGCTGCTCTGAATCGTGGGCAGCTTCAACCCAAGGGGCTGCAGTGCCAGCAGGGCACCAAAGCTGCTGAAGGTGTGCAAGGAGGAGGCTGAAGGGACACCAAAGGAGATACAGAAACACAGAATCCCAGACTGGTTTGGGTTGGAAGGACCTTAAGGTTCATCTCATTCCACCCCTGCCATGGGCAGGGACACCTCCCACCAGCCCAGGGTGGTCCAAGCCCTGTCCAGCCTGGCCTGGGACACTCCCAGGGCTGGGGCAGCCACAGCTTCTCTGGGCCTGCCTGGAAAAGGGACAAGCTGGGCAGCCTGGAGGGAATCCTGGACCTACCAGGGCTCAGCTGTGGCTTTTGAAGCCATTTATTGCCATTCCAACTCAGAGATTGCTAAAACCACCTTTTGTTCCACCCAGGGCACCATTTCCCAGCACCTGCTCCTACCCACTATTCTTTTTAATTTTTTTTTTCCTCAGGCTTTTGCAGCACTGAAAATTCAGGTCAGGGAGACAGGACAAGTTGTTGCTTGTGCTGGGTTGGGTATGGCAGAGAAGAGAACCTTGAGAACCTTCCCCTGCCCATGGTGGGATGTTCTCATTAACCTCATTAGTGAGAGCAAAGTCTTGGCAGAATGAAATCAAATCTTCCTGGGCTGGTTTAAAGATGAACCTGCAGGAGAAACGACCCCAACACCAAAGAGATTATAAATCAGAGTTACAATTTAATAACAATATTCCAATAAATGCAATGGCACAAAGAGAAATTGGGTTTAACCCCCAAGCCCAGCAGTCTAACCCAGCCCCCTGGGGCACAAACACAGGGGGGTTTGGTGGCCCCTGTGCTGAGCCCCACGTGGTTCCCCCGAGGCCAAAGGCAAAGGAAGGGACAAACCTGTTGGTGCAGATGATGGCACAGTCTGGGCCAGAGTGGTGGCTCCTCCTGGCCAGGGGCTGCTCCTCCTCTGCATCCAATCAGTGGTCCCAGAAGTCCCCAAAGGCCAAGATTGTCTCCCCTGAGGTTTGGGTGGGAGCCCCCAGTGCCTCCCCCAGGGCAGGGAGTTCCACCCTGGGGGATCTGACTCTGGCACTCAGGGGGGATTTTGGACTCGTTGCTGGCCCCTGAGCAGAGCTGAGCCCTCAGGTGGGTGTGGAGGTGCCAAGGAGTCCCTGCAGGGCAGTTCTCCCAGCTCCTCTGCCAGGCTTCTTTCCCAGCCAGCTCCCAGCCTGAGGGCTCAGCTGTGCCCTGGGCAGCTGCTGCCAATGGGCCCTTGGGAACAGTTGCTGGGCAATGGCCCAGAGGGTTTGGAATGCCCAGCTTTGGGCACACCCACACAGGGACAAACTGGGCCCACCTGCTCAACTGGGACACTTCCCAAAAGTCAGGGCTGATTAACCCCACAGGGTGAGACCAACCAGGGACATGCAGTTGAGGTGCCCTCAAGGTTCTCAATTAGAGCTTGGTGGCTCCGAAATGAAAAATGCATCACAATTAGTGCCTTTCAAAGGGAAAGGTCATTTGTCTCTTTTGTGAGGGGGATAAAAAGGTAAAAGGAACTCCACAATGTTCTCAAAACAAAGTGCAGGTTCGATATTCAAAAGGGCTTTTTGCTCAGACACGGGTGTTACATAAACAGCCTTTTCAGAATGTTCCAAAGGGAAATGAAACCACAAAATCACTGGTATAAAACATCAGGGTATTTAGTAGAGATGCTTTTGTTTCTCCCATTACTCTGTGAATTCTTCAGTTTCCCTTTTTGTTCCGAAAGAGAATATTTTAATTGATGTGTTTTTTCCCCTGAAGACAAAAAACCTTCATTTTTGAGTGGCCTCTTCCTCATCTTCTCTAATTTTTGGGATGGGAACTGAAAGAAATGTTTTAATTTCTGCCTCTGTATTCACTGGGTGCACCCAGAGCCCGAGTGCAGCCCCTTAAAGTCCTATCCAGGTGTTAAAATGTGCAAAAATGTGTTAAAATGGGTAAGAAGGTGTTAAATATGCTGAAAATCAAGAGCTTGGAGTTGGAATAGAGGAACCAGCCAGAGTCAGCTGGGCCTATGGATTTGAGATTTTCACTTGATAATTCATTCAGCAATTTCTTTGTGTATTCACTGAGTTGTCTTAATTACCGATTGATTGATTGACTGATTGATTGATTGACTGATGGATGGATGGATGGATGGATGGATGGATGGATGGATGGATGGATTGATCAATTGATTGATGATTGATTGACTGATTGATGGATGGATGGATTGATTGATTGATTGACTGATTGATTGATTGATCGATTGATTCATGATTGATTGACTGATTGATGGATGGATGGATTGATTGATTGATTGATGGATTGATTGATTGATGATTGATTGGCTGATGGATGGATGGATGGATGGATGGATTGATGGATGAATGGATTGATTGATCGATTGATGGATTGATCGATTGATTGATGATTGATTGACTGATTGATGGGTGCATTGATTGATTGATTGATGGATGGATGGATTGATTGATTGATGATTGATTGACTGATTGATGGATGAATGGATTGATTGACTGGTTGATGGATTGATTGATTGATTGATGGATTGACTGATTGATGGATTGTTTGATTGATGATTGATTGACTGATTGATGGATTGATCAATTGATTGATGATTGATTGATTGATGATTGATTGGCTGATTGATGGATGGATGGATTGATGGATTGATTGATTGATTGATCGATTGATCGATTGATTGATGATTGATTGACTGATTGATGGGTGGATTGATTGATTGATTGATTGATGATTGATTGACTGATTGATGGATGGATGGATGGATGGATGGATGGATGGATGGATGGATGGATTGATTGATTGACTGATTGATGGATTGATTGGTTGGTTGGTGATTGATTGATTGGCTGCAGGGGCATCCATGCCCCTCTGTGCCCCCAGCTGCAGGGAATGGAATGGGCTCCTCCTTGCCCTTCTCCCTGGGCTGGCACTGCTTTGCCAGGACACTCTGCCCTCAGTTCTTGCCCCCAGGAGAGGGACAGTGGCTCCCATGAAAATGATTCCCATTTCTCTGCCTCCCTAATGAGGTTCCACAGAATCCCAGACTGTTCTGAGATGGAGGGACCCCCAAGGATCATCGAGTCCAACCCTTCAGTCAGTGCCCCACACAGGGGATTGAACCCATGACCTTGGCATTGTTACAACCAAGTTTTAACCAACTGAGCTGATCTCAGGGTTCCTCCTGCTCGAGGGGATCCACCCTGGAATAATCCTGCCTTATGTAAAGCTTGGCTTTATTAGGTGCATGTTTAAATCAGACTTCAAGACTAAACTCGCTGGGGTGGGTATGAGGTGACCAGAGGGTGGGCAAAGCTTGGCTGCCCCATCCTGGCAGTGCCCAGGGACATTTGGGTAAACCTGGAGCAAACTGGGCTGGTGGGAGGTGTCCCTGCCATGGCAGAGGGTGGCACTGGGTGATTTGAGGATCATCCCTGGCAATGTCCAAGGACACTTGGATAAACCTGGAGCAACCTGGGCTGGTGGGAGGTGTCCCTGCCATGGCAGGAGTTGGCACTGGGTGATTTGAGGATCATCCCTGGCAATGTCCAAGGGCACTTGGATAAACCTGGAGCAACCTGGGCTGGTGGGAGGAGTCCCTGCCATGGCAGGAGTTGGCACTGGGTGATTTGAGGATCATCCCTGGCAATGTCCAAGGCACTT
The DNA here is from genome assembly GCF_047495875.1 of Pithys albifrons albifrons. Classification (NCBI taxonomy): domain Eukaryota; kingdom Metazoa; phylum Chordata; class Aves; order Passeriformes; family Thamnophilidae; genus Pithys; species Pithys albifrons. Next base: position 4,523,663 of record NC_092482.1, read on the forward strand.
GGATAAACCTGGAGCAAACTGGGCTGGTGGGAAGTGTCTTGCCATGGCAGGGAGTGGCACTGGGTGATTTGAGGATCATCCCTGGCAATGTCCAAGGCACTTGGATAAACCTGGAGCAACCTGGGCTGGTGGGAGGAGTCCCTGCCATGGCAGGGGTGGCACTGGGTGATTTGAGGATCATCCCTGGCAATGTCCAAGGGCACTTGGATAAACCTGGAACAACCTGGGCTGGTGGGAGGAGTCCCTGCCCATGGCAGGGGTGGCACTGGGTGATTTGAAGGTCCCTCCCAACCCAAACCATCCTGGGATTCCCTGAGGGGTCTCTGCCTTTCCCTTCAGTCTTGTTTAACTCCCCTGGGCCTGGGGAATTTTCCTTTCCACACAGAGCTTTGGGCTTTCCTCCACAGGGATGAAGAAGGAAAATTCCCCTTTAGAAATGAAGAATTGTGACCTTTTGGACTCTCACTGACCATGATTTCCCCTGAGGAGGCTGCAAATCCTCCTGCTTTCAGTGAGTGTCTCAGAATAAATCTGGGGCACCTACAGCTCCCCTAAAAGGTTCCTGTCTGGCCCCACATGGCAGCTCCACCAGAGCTGGTTCTAAAGCAAAGTGAGGGTTTCCAGGGCCCATTTCTTTGGTTAGAAATCTTGAATTCTTTGTATTGTGGTAATAAAGTTCGTCTGAGCCCCCTGAGATGCCTCCCAGTTGTTTAATAAACTGCTCAATGAGGGTCTGAAGTGGTCAGAGGTGGATTATTTAAAGGTTCTGGGGAGAGATTGAGAGCCAGGCAGGAAAAACTTCTGTTCAGGAGTGCGTGGGTTTGAAGGTGAACCTGCAGGAGAAATGAAGCCAACACCAAAGAGATTATAAATCAGAGTTACAATTGAATAACAATATTCCAATAAATGCAATGGCACAAAGAGAAATTGGGTTTAACCCCCAAGCCCAGCAGTCTAACCCAGCCCCCTGGGGCACAAACACAGGGGGGTTTGGTGGCCCCTGTGCTGAGCCCCACGTGGTTCCCCCGAGGCCAAAGGCAAAGGAAGGGACAAACCTGTTGGTGCAGATGATGGCACAGTCTGGGCCAGAGTGGTGGCTCCTCCTGGCCAGGGGCTGCTCCTCCTCTGCATCCCATCAGTGGTCCCAGAAGTCCCCAAAGCCCACGATTGTGTCTCCTGAGGTTTGGGTGGGAGCCCCCAGTGCCTCCCCCAGGGCAGGGAGTTCCACCCTGAGGGATCTGACTCTGGCACTCAGGGGGGATTTTGGACTCGTTGCTGGCCCCTGAGCAGAGCTGAGCCCTCAGGTGGGTGTGGAGGTGCCAAGGAGTCCCTGCAGGGCAGTTCTCCCAGCTCCTCTGCCAGGCTTCTTTCCCAGCCAGCTCCCAGCCTGAGGGCTCAGCTGTGCCCTGGGCAGCTGCTGCCAATGGGCCCTTGGGAACAGTTGCTGGGCAATGGCCCAGAGGGTTTGGAATGCCCAGCTTTGGGCACACCCACACAGGGACAAACTGGGCCCACCTGCTCAACTGGGATAAGGAGGAAACAAGGGGTGAGGAGGAACTGTGAGAGCTGAGGGGTCTCTGTGGGGTCGGGTGGGGGGATTCTGGAGGGCAGATACAGGGCAGGAGTGTCTGGAGAGGAACACAGAGGGTCAGAGTGACCCCCTGAGTATCACAGAACCATGGAATGGATTTGGGTTGGGAGACACCTTAAACCCATCCAGTGCCACCCCCTGCCCTGGGCAGGGACACCAAGGTCCAGCAAAAAGCAACGAGACTGGAGAAGGGACTGGAGCACAAGTGCTGTGGGGAGAGGCTGAGGGAGCTGGGGGTGTTCAGCCTGGAGAAGAGGAGGCTCAGAGGTGACCTCAGCACTGTCTGGAACTGCCTGAAGGGAAGTTGTGGCCAGGTGGGGGTTGGTCTCTTCTCCCAGGCACTCAGCAATAGGACAAGGGGGCACGATGGGCTCAAGCTCTGCCAGGGGAAATTGAAGTTGGAGATGAGAAAGAAATTCTTTGCAGAGAGAGTGCTCAGGGATTGGAATGGGCTGCCCAGAGAGGGGGTGGATTCCCCATCCCTGGAGGTTTTCCAGCTGCGCTTGGCCGTGGCACTGAGTGCCATGATCTGGTAAAGGGACTGGAGTTGGACCAAGGGTTGGACCTGATGATGTGGGAGGTCTTTTCCAACCCAATCCATTCTGTGATTTGATGATTCCACCAGCCATGGCAGGGGGTCGGGTGAGATGACCTTTAAGGTCCTTCCCACCAAAACCATTCCATGATTCCATGCTGGTTCACACCCCTCCTGTGCTCCCCACCCTGCAGGACTCTTCCCACTGAGCACTTGGCCAACTGTCCCTGTGATGATGGCTCAGAAATCCAACTTTGATTTAAGTTCCACGTTTCCACTTCAGAAAGCACAAGCCCAGCACGGCACAAAAAGGTATAATTACCATTTCAGAAAGAAATGAGTGTTAATTTGACGTTGTGCACCGAGCTCTGACAGCTCCCAGGCCCCCCCTGAAGGAGTGTCAGAGACACACCACCAACAAAGCCTGGAGTGTTTGTTTTTCTCTTCTTGAAGCTCTGAGTGGAAAAATCAACGGGGAAAGGAGGAGGCAAAGCCCTTACAAAGCAGTTGGGGATTTTCAGAGCAGGTGAGTGTGGGAATAGTTCTTGTTTTCCAGGAAAATGGGAGGTAAAATAGTGATAGGACAGCAGGGGTGAGTCCCACTGGCAGGAGCTGAGTGTCCCACTGTTCCCTCCAAACCCTCTCATGTCCAAAGCCTGTCCTGAAGAACAACTCTCCTCCCCTCCTCCCATCCTTTTGGTGAGAAGGACATCACTGGGATGTGCAGGAGAGTGTTGAGAGAAAAATGGAGGAATGATTCTTGGAGTGCCCTGTGTAAAGGGGAATCTTTTCTGTGTCCTGATGAGAGAATTTCCATTAATGATGGGTTAAATGTTTCCCTTTGAGCATTTTCCCTACATCAGAAAATTACTTTTAGGGAAAAAAAATGAGGTTTTCCTTCCCTCCTTCCCTCCTTCCCTCCTTCCCTCCTTCACTCCCTCCCTCCCTCCCTCCCTTCCTCCCTCCCTCCCTCCCTTCCTCCCTCCCTCCCTCCCTCCCTCCCTCCCTCCCTCCCTCCCTCCCTCCCTCCCTCCCTCCCTCCCTTCCTTCCTTCCTTCCTTCCTTCCTTCCTTCCTTCCTTCCTTCCTTCCTTCCTTCCTTCCTTCCTTCCTTCCTTCCTTCCTTCCTTCCTTCCTTCCTTCCTTCCTTCCTTCCTTCCTTCCTTCCTTCCTTCCTTCCTTCCTTCCTTCCTTCCTTCCTTCCTTCCTTCCTTCCTTCCTTCCTTCCTTCCTTCCTTCCTTCCTTCCTTCCTTCCTTCCTTCCTTCCTTCCTTCCTTCCTTCCCCTCTCCTCCCTTCTCCTCTCCTCTCCTCTCCTCTCCTCTCCTCTCCTCTCCTCTCCTCTCCTCTCCTCTCCTCTCCTCTCCTCTCCTCTCCTCTCCTCTCCTCTCCTCTCCTCTCCTCTCCTCTCCTCTCCTCTCCTCTCCTCTCCTCTCCTCTCCTCTCCTCTCCTCTCCTCTCCTCTCCTCTCCTCTCCTCTCCTCTCCTCTCCTCTCCTCTCCTCTCCTCTCCTCTCCTCCCCTTCCCCTTCCCCTTCCCCTTCCTTTTCCCCTTCCCCTTCCCCTTCCCCTTCCCCTTCCCCTTCCCCTTCCCCTTTTCCCCTTTCCCTTTCCCTTTTCCCTTCCCCTTTCCCTTTCCCTTCCCCTTTCCTTTCCAATTTTTCTGACCCTCAAGCCCATTATTTTTCTTCAATTCACCTCTTTTTGCTCATGAAAACCCCTTGCCCTTATCACTCCAGATCCCTCTAAGAAAATAAATTAATTTGGCATTCTGGAATTTTAGTGAAGTGATAAAAATCTATCCATAAAGGGAATCCTGGGGGTTTTCCACCCTGATTTTGTCCCTGGGGAAGAAAAGCTGTGACTCCAAGAGCAAAGCCCTTTGTTCAGCTGCTGAGAGCACATTCCAGGCTGCCTCAGTTCCAGTGGCTCCAGCACCAGGCAGGCTGGAAAACCAACCCTGCCACACAGAACAGGCAGGAAAAGTCAATAAATATTTCAGCTCTGGAGCTGGAAATAATTTGGGTGATGAATTCATATCCTACAAGGATAATGAAATACTTCACTTTGCAGTGGCCCTGAGCAATGTTTGATTGCAGGGAAAGGATTCAATATAATTAAAGAGCTTGTTAAACAGCAGCTACTCAAGTCAAACATTTAAAAAGCTGCAGCTCCACATCATTTACATGGTGGAGGATTAAGGGCAGCAATTGGGGAACATTCCAGAACTTGGGACAGTTTGTGAGGAGCTGTTTTTGCAGGATGGTGGATTCAGGCATTAGGTGGCTTTAAAGGTGGATTTTTTTAGGCTCCTGAGGGAAAGCTCCAACCAGGAGATGTTGACTCAGTGTCTCTGCCTGGCACCATTTTTCTGCCTCTCACCTCCTTCTCTTCACCTCCCAAAGAGATTTAGAAACCACTGGGTTATGTCTCAGAGAGAAAAGTGCCCAAACCTGCCCTGTTTTCCTTCCCTGGATGGGGGATAAGGAGAGTGTGCAGGTTAAATGTAAACTGGCAAGAGACACAAACTCAACACCAAAGAGATTGTAACTCAGAGTTACAATTTAATAACAATATTCCAATAAATGCAATGGCACAAAGAGAAATTGGGTTTAACCCCCAAGCCCAGCAGTCTAACCCAGCCCCCTGGGGCACAAACACAGGGGGGTTTGGTGGCCCCTGTGCTGAGCCCCACGTGGTTCCTCCGAGGCCAAAGGCAAAGGAAGGGACAAACCTGTTGGTGCAGATGATGGCACAGTCTGGGCCAGAGTGGTGGCTCCTCCTGGCCAGGGGCTGCTCCTCCTCTGGATCCCACCAGTGGTCCCAGAAGTCCCCAAAGCCCAAGATTGTGTCCCCTGAGGTTTGGGTGGGAGCCCCCAGTGCCTCCCCCAGGGCAGGGAGTTCCACCCTGGGGGATCTGACTCTGGCACTCAGGGGGGATTTTGGACTCGTTGCTGGCCCCTGAGCAGAGCTGAGCCCTCAGGTGGGTGTGGAGGTGCCAAGGAGTCCCTGCAGGGCAGTTCTCCCAGCTCCTCTGCCAGGCTTCTTTCCCAGCCAGCTCCCAGCCTGAGGGCTCAGCTGTGCCCTGGGCAGCTGCTGCCAATGGGCCCTTGGGAACAGTTGCTGGGCAATGGCCCAGAGGGTTTGGAATGCCCAGCTTTGGGCACACCCACACAGGGACAAACTGGGCCCACCTGCTCAACTGGGACAGAGAGGAGGAAGGTGATGTATCCAGCAGAGAGGGAATGCTCTGGAGGGTGGATAAGGAGAGCAGGAAGGTGATCCAGCAGGGAGGGAATCCTGTGGATGGGGATAAGGAGGGAGGTGATGTATCCAGAAGGAAGGGAATGCTGTGCATGAGGATGACGAGAGGAGGAAGCTGATGAATCCAGCAGAGAGGGAATGTTCTGGATGGTGGATAAGGAGAGCAGGAGGGTGATGTATCCAGCAAAGAGGGAATGCTGTGGATGGTGTAGGAGAGCAGGAGGGTGTTGTATCCAGCAGAGAGGGAATGCTGTGGATGAGGATAAGGAGGAAGGTGATGTATCCAGCAGGGAGGGAATGCTGTGGATGAGGATAAGGAGGAAGGTGATGTATCCAGCAGAGAGGGAATGCTGTGGATGGTGTAGGAGAGCAGGAGGGTGTTGTATCCAGCAGAGAGGGAATGCTGTGGATGGGGATAAGGAGAGGAGGAAGATGATGGATACAATGCAGTGTCTGAATGGAGCCTGGTTTTCCCTGCCTGCCCCTGAATGTGCATCTCTGCTCCAAGCAGGTCCAGCTCCCAGCAGGAATTCTGCACTGGCAGCCAGAACTTGGCAGTGGGGAAACTGTGAACATCAAACTGTGTTCTAAAATTGCTGGATTATTTAACAGCATTTTGCTTCAGGTAATTGTTTCAGTCAGGATGCTTTTTAAAAGCTTTTCAGAAGAGGGAGCAGAGTCCAGAATTAGCAGCAATGCTGAGCTAATCACAGTGATTGCTCCAAAGCCTGGGATGGAAGAGCTGGGACGGAGCTAAAAGGTGTTCCAAGTCTGCAGCCCAGGTCACTCCACCCCTCTGGGCACTGCCCCTCCTGCCACCCTGATTTATGTCCCCAAGAGCTTCATTCATTCAGCCTGGGGACAGGGACACTCTGCCCCTGCTGTGCCCATCTCTCTGGGACCTGATTCCACTTCAGGTCCTTTTAATTAGGGAGAGTTATTCATTTCCAGAGTAATGAGCAGCAGCTCTGGGCAAGGAGCTGTGTTTGTCAGGGGGACTCAAACACGAAGCCTTCAGGTCCAAGGCTTCAGAAATGGGAAATGAGGAATTTGGAGGAATCTCACTGTCTTTCTGGGCTGCTATAACTCCAGTGGCACCAGCAAACTGCACTGGGATAGCTCCAGTTGGATCTCAGCCTGTTTGCTCCATGAAAACTCTGGGAGGGTGACTTGGAATTGGGCTCAGGCTCACCTGGTAACTGGGCACAGGTTACCCTGGTGCTGAGCCCACCTGGCTGCCCAGTGTCCTGTCCATGCCCCTCGGGGCTGGCAAGGGGCAGCTTGAGGAACTTTGGTACAAAACCTCCCCCCAGGGAGGCTGGGGTGGGGCTGGTGGGTTTGGGTTGGGGCTGGGGTGGGGCTGGTGGGTTTGGGTTGGGGCTGGGGTGGGGCTGATGGGTTTAGGTCGAGGCTGGGGTGGGGCTGGTGGGTTTGAGTTGAGGCTGAGATGGGGCTGATGGGTTTGGGTTGAGGCTGGGGTGAAGTTGGTGGGTTTGAGTTGAGGCTGAGATGGGGCTGGTGGGTTTGAGTTGAGGCTGAGGTGGGACTGGTGGGTTTGGGTCGAGGCTGGGGTGGGGCTGGTGGGTTTGGGTCAAGGTTGAGATGGGGCTGGTGGGTTTGGGTTGGGGCTGAGATGGGGCTGGTGGGTTTGAGTTGAGGCTGGGGTGGGGCTGGTGGGTTTGAGTTGAGGCTGAGATGGGACTGGTGGGTTTGGGTCGAGGCTGGGGTGGGGCTGGTGGGTTTGGGTCAAGGTTGAGATGGGACTGGTGGGTTTGGGTCAAGGTTGAGATGGGGCTGGTGGGTTTGGGTCAAGGTTGAGATGGGGCTGGTGGGTTTGGGTCGAGGCTGGGGTGGGGCTGGTGGGTTTGGGTCGAGGCTGGGGTGGGGCTGATGGGGTTTGGGTTGAGGCTGGGGTGGGGCTGGTGGGTTTGGGTCGAGGCTGGGGTGGGGCTGGTGGGTTTGGGTCGAGGCTGGGGTGGGGCTGATGGGGTTTGGGTTGAGGCTGGGGTGGGGCTGGTGGGTTTGGGTCGAGGCTGGGGTGGGGCTGGTGGGTTTGGGTCGAGGCTGAGGTGGGGCTGGTGGGGTTGGGTCGAGGCTGGGGTGGGGCCGGTGGGGGTTGGGTTGAGGCTGGTGGGTTTGGGTCGAGGCTGGGGTGGGGCTGGTGGGTTTGGGTCGAGGCTGGGGTGGGGCTGGTGGGTTTGGGTTGAGGCTGGGTTGGGGCTGGTGGGGTTGAATTCAGTCTCAGCTCTTTTGTCCCCTCCAAAATACCCAAAGTGTCTCTGATGGACAGCAGGGGTGGCTTTTGGCCCAGAGGGAGTGTGTTTGGAAAGGGAACATTAAAGCCACGGTTCAGTGACAATGGGGTGATGGGACACAGTGGCTGAAGGGGCAGGGGGTGCCTGTGGGGCTGGCAGTGCCTTCCTTCAGCCTCTGAGCTCCTTAACTCCTGAGCACTGCCTGGAAATCCATCAACCCTTCCAGGAGAAGGTGTAGAAGACACCTGATAAGGTAGTACAGCCAAAGTCATTAACCTGAACAAACAGATTGATGTTCTCCTGCTGGAGCCTCTCAGAGCAGCTGACAAGAGGCACAGACATCTCTTGGCTGCAATCTCCAGTCTCCCAGCAGGAGATGTCCTTGTACAGCACCAGGTTGGGTATTTGAGTGCTTGGAGAACATCTGTGCCCCCTGCAAACCGTGCCAGGCTCCATCAGTTGGTCCCTTTGCTGCTGGAAGCAAGCAGAGCTGGGAGTGCCCAGCACAGCAGGGCAAGGGGAGCCTGGCACCTTCAGACAGCTCCTCTCCTGCTCTGCTGGACCTGCAGACTCCCAGTGCCAGGGATGCAGCTCTGCCCAGCAGAGCCTGGAGCAGGAATGGGAACATGGGAAGCCCCTGAAGTGCCACTTTGGGATGGGCAGCTCCACCCAGGGGAGCGTTTTGGGGGGCAGGAGCTGGAGGTCACACCCCTAACTAAGGGTGCCAGACCTGTGCCCTCGGTACCCCCTGCCTAAGGCGGGTTGTGCCCTGCAGGGAATGTCACATTCCATCCTGGGATGGCATCAGGTCCAAAGAAGGCCACGAGGGTGGGGAAGGGTCTGGAAGAGAAGTGTGTGAGGAGACTGAGGGCACTTGGTGTGTTCAGCTGGAGAAGAGGAGACAGGTCAGACCTCACCAGGGGCTGCAGCTTCTCCTGAAGGGCAGTGGAGGGGCAGCTCCATCTTTGCTCTGTGTGACAGTGCCAGGACCCAGGGAAAGGCTGGAGCTGTGCCAGGGCAGGGACAGGACCCAGGGAAAGGCTGGAGCTGTGCCAGGGCAGGGACAGCACCCAGGGAAGGGCTGGAGCTGTGCCAGGGCAGGGACAGGGCACAGGGAATGGCTGGAGCTGTGCCAGGGCAGGGACAGGACCCAGGGAAAGGCTGGAGCTGTACCAGGGCAGGGACAGGACCCAGGGAAGGGCTGGAGCTGTGCCAGGGCAGGGTCAGGTGGGATCTCAGGGAAAGGCTCTTCCCCCAGAGGGTGGTGGGCACTGACCAGGCTGCCCAGGGCAGTGGGCACAGCCCCAAGGCTGCCAGAGCTCCAGGAGGGTTTGGATGACCCTCTGGGGCACAGGGTGGGATTCTTGAGGAGCTTCCTCCTCCCATCTTTCTTGCCCAAGGGAGCCCAAATCCAGCTGGACTGGCAGGATGGGGAAGGGATTTCACCCTCCACAGGGTTTGTTCAGCTGGAGAAGAGGAGACTGAGGGGAGACCTTTTGGGGTCTGCAGCTCCTCCTGAAGGGGCAGCTCCATCTCTGCTCTGTGTGAGCAGGGACAGGACCCAGGGAAGGGCTGGAGCTGGGCCAGGGCAGGGTCAGGTGGGATCTCAGGGAAAGGCTCTTCCCCCAGAGGGTGGTGGGCACTGACCAGGCTCCCCAGGGCAGTGGGCACAGCCCTGAGGCTGCCAGAGCTCCAGGAGGGTTTGGACAACACCCTGAGGGCCAGGGTGGGATTGTTGGGGTGTCTGTGCAGGGCCAGGGGTGGGACTGGATGGTCCTTGGGGGTCCCTCCCAGCTCAGAATATTCCATGATTCTTTGATCCAGCACTTCCTCCTCTCTCAGTGACCACCCTGTGGGAGAAGCTCCCTCTGGCAGCACAGAGAGTCTCACCCCTTGCTAGAAAAGATATTTCAAAAAGCAGAATTGAGAAGGCAAAGAGGATGATCATCCCTTCAGGAGCCCACCAGGCCATGTGTCCTCACAGAATCTGTGCTGAGAGGGAGGTTTCTCCTCTCCATTCCCCTTTGCATCTGGCATTTGCAAATCAAAGGCATGAGACATCCTTGCTTTGGACCTCCAAGGGCAGATGCTCACCTGGCTTTTGGGGAGCTGTCACTTTGCATCAGCCAAGGATCTGCCCCGTGGGCAGCACATAAATCCATCCCTGTGATGTGACTGCAAAGCAAACAACAACCATTTCCCTTTCCAGCTCTCTGCCTCAGTGTGGATGGTGCTGGGAAAGGGCACCCAGGAGCTTCTTGTGCCAGTTTGAAGTTCCTCACAGGATTTGTGAGCACTGGATTTCTGCACATGTTTGATATTGCCACAGCTACTGGTCATTGGTGCCACCCTGGCTGCCAGTGGGGCTCTGGAGGGAGGGGCAGAGGGTTCTGTAGCTTTGGGATCCTCCACACTGGTGATTAGTAACAGATTTGACGGCTCTTGATCAGCCCAAGGTGTGCAAAGTGCCCCTTTCAGGCTGTAGCAAAGCAGGGTAGGGCATGGAATCCCAAACTGGTTTGAGTGGGAATGGACCTCAAAGCCCACCCAGTGCCACCCCTGCCATGGGCAGGGACACCTCCCACCAGCCCAGGGTGCTCCAAGCCCTGTCCAACCTGGCCTGGGACACTCCCAGGGTTGGGGCAGCCACAGTTTCTCTGGGCACCTGTGCCAGGGCCTGCCCACCCTCCCAGCCAGGAATTCCTTCCCAATATCCCATCCAACCCTGCCCTGTGTCCATGCGAAGCCATTCCCCTTGTCCTGCCCCTCCATCCCTTGTCCCCAGTCCCTCTCCAGCTCTCCTGGAGCCCCTTTGGGCACTGGAAGGGGCTCTCAGGTCTCTGGCTCTAAACCCAGCCTAGAACATCCTCCAACAACTCCAGGGAATCACAGGATTCCAGAATGGTTTGGGATGGAGGGAAACTTAAGGATCCCACCCCTGCCATGGGCAGGGACACCTCCCACCAGCCCAGGCTGCTCCAAGCCCTGTCCAACCTGGCCTGGGACACTCCCAGGGCTGGGGCAGCCACAGCTTCTCTGGGCACCTGTGCCAGGGCCTGCCCACCCTCCCAGCCAGGAATTCCATCCCAGTATCCCATCTATCCCTGCCCTCCTTCAGGAGGGTTCAGTATTTTCACCTCTTCTTTGCCCTCCTGCCCCACCAGCTTCTCATGGAAGGGCCTAAGGCAGTTCCTCAACGGGCCTTTGGTGTTCCAAGTGTTTCCATGGCAGGTCGAGGCATCTGTTGAGTTTGTTCTGTCCTTCATTTGGGCACAAAAGTCCTTATAGAATAAAGTCCTTCCAGAATATTTCTTTAATATAATATATAATATTATAATAATGATAATAATGATATAATAATTAATAACAAAATATAATGTAATGCAATGCAATGTAAAGTAATGTAATGTAAGATAATAAATATAATATAATATAGTATAATTAGTATAATATAATGTTATATTATATTGTATTATATTGTAATATAGTATAGTATTGTATAGTATATTTATAATATAATATAACATAATATAATATAATACAATATAAAAGAATATAATGTAAAATAATACAATCTAATATAATATTATATTATATTGTATTATATTGTAATATAGTATAGTATTGTATAGTATATTCATAATATAATAACTATAATAAATATAATAAATATAATAGAATAAATATAATAGAATAGAATTAATATAATATAATATAATATAATATAATATAATATAATATAATATAATACAATATAATATAGTATTATATTGTATTATATTGTACTATAGTATAGTATAGTATTGTATAGTATATTTATAATATAATAAAATATAATACAATATAAAATAATACAATATAATATAATGTTATATTATATTGTATTATAGTATAGTATTGTATAGTATATTCATAATATAATAACTATAATAAATATAATATAATAAATAGAATAAATATAATAGAATAGAATTAATATAATATAATACAATACAATATAATACAATATAATATAATATTATATTGTATTATATTGTAATATAGTATAGTATTGTATAGTATATTTATAATATAATAACTATAATAAATATAATATAATAAATATTATATAATATAATAAATATAATTTAATATTAATATAATATAATAAATAGAATATAATATTAATATAATATAATATAATATAATATAATATAATATAATATAATATAATATAATATAATATAATATAATGATTCATTCGTTCAGAATAAAGTCTCAGTGATACAAACCCCGGGGAGGGCTGAGGGGGATCCTGTTCCTGCCAGCTCTGCCCTCTCTGACTGACCCAGGGACTCTGCTCTTTGACTCCTGTGGATCAGCCCAGGAGAAGAACTCGATGCCTTTGGAAGTTTTAAGACACAAACTCAGAGCTGGAGAGTTTTCAAACCCTTTGCCTGGGGCTGAGAGGAGACCCACCCACTGTGGGTTTGGGGCTCCAAAATTTGGGCTGTGTCAGGGCTCTCCCGAGCCAGCCTGTCCTCTCCCTGCTCTGCCCTGAGCCACAGCCTGGCATGCCATGCCCAGCCCGTGATGTGACACAGAGGGACAGGAGGTGACAGGGCAGGCAGAGCTGCCAGGCTGCCAAGGGAGGTGAAGGGAGTTATTTCAGGGAGAGGTGGCAGGGACTGAGGGGGCACACAAAGCAGAGCTGGCAGATGAAGGGGCCAAGTTGCCGTTTCCAGCCTGGGCACAGGGACTTGCTGCCCTTTAAAGATGTTTTGGTACTTCTGAGTGGCAGCACTGACGGGGTTGGTGTTGTGGGGCAGAACCTGTTGGGTGTTACAGCACCTGGAGGGACAGATCCAAACCAGCAGGGAAGGGGTTGGTGTCCCTGGGGGAGAACCTGCTGGGTGTTAAATCACCTGAAGGGACAGATCCAAACCAGCAGGGAAGGGGTTGGTGTTGTGGGGCAGAACCTGCTGGGCATTAAATCATGAGCTGGAGGAACAGATCAAAACCAACGGGGAAGGGGTTGGTGTTGTGGGGCAGAGCCTGCTGGGTGTTAAATCACCTGAAGGGACAGATCAAAACCAGCAGGGAAGGGGTTGGTGTCCCCGGGGCAGAACCTGCTGGGTGTTAAATCACCATGGGCTGGAGGAACAAGCAGGGAAGGGGTTGATGTTGTGGGGCAGAACCTGCTGGGTGTTACAGCACCTGGAGGAACAGATCCAAACCAGCAGGGAAGGGGTTGGTGTTGTGGGGCAGAACCTGCTGGGTGTTAAATCATGTGCTGCAGGAACAGATCAAAATAATGGGGAAGGGCTTGGTGTCCCTGGGACAGAGCCTGCTGGGTGTTAAATCACCATGAGCTGGGGGAACAGATCAAAACCAACGGGGAAGGGGTTGGTGTCCCTGGGGCAGAACTTGCTGGGCATTAAATCATGTGCTGGAGGAACAGATCAAAATAATGGGGAAGGGCTTGGTGTCCCTGGGACAGAGCCTGCTGGGTGTTAAATCACCATGAGCTGGAGGAACAGATCAAAACCAACGGGGAAGGGGTTGATGTTGTGGGGCAGAACCTGCTGGGCATTAAATCATGAGCTGGAGGAACAGATCAAAACCAGCAGGGAAGGGGTTGGTGTTGTGGGGCAGAACCTGCTGGGTGTTAAATCACCTGGAGGGACAGATCAAAACCAACAGGGAAGGGGTTGGTGTCCCCGGGGGAGAACCTGCTGGGCATTAAATCATGAGCTGGAGGAACAGATCAAAACCAACGGGGAAGGGGTTGGTGTCCCTGGGGGAGAACCTGCTGGGTGTTATATCACCTGGAGGGACAGATCCAAACCAGCAGGGAAGGGGTTGATGTTGTGGGGCAGAACCTGCTGGGTGTTAAATCATGAGCTGGAGGAACGAGCAGGGAAGGGGTTGGTGTTGTGGGGCAGAACCTGCTGGGTGTTATATCACCATGTGCTGGAGGAACAGATCAAAACCAGCAGGGAAGGGGTTGGTGTTGTGGGGCAGAACCTGCTGGGTGTTAAATCACCATGTGCTGGAGGAACAGATCAAAACTTGGGCATTGGTTTGGCCTCTGGTGGGCCCAGGAGCAAACTCCTCTGAGCTGGGGTCACCTTGGATCCAGATGTCTGAGACAATAATTTCATGTGCTGTCAGTGAGGAGAGACAGGGCTGTGCCAGGGGGGCACTGCCATCCCAGACAGACACCTGAGACACACAGGGATGAAGGTTGGGCTGGAGCTGCCCCTTCCCTCTGTGTGTTTGTCACAGGTGGGAGGGGAAGGCTCAGACTGAATTTATTAAACAAGCCCTTCCTTGAGCCCTGAGGTGCAGAAAGGACTCTCTGACTTTCCAAACCCCTTCTCAGAGAGGAGTCCTGGTGTGGCTGCCCCCAGTTGTGTCAACAGTTTAAATCCAAGGAATGCCAGAGGTGGGATTGAACCACTTTCATCCCACAGATTTTAATGATTGCCAAAATGAGAATGTTTATATATAATGAATAATTTATTTTTACAAATAATCAGACCAAAGGTTTTAATCAGAATTACTTCCTACCCAATACAATCCCTAAATCCACTCACAGCATAGTGTCAGACAGGACAGTGCATTGAACTAAAGTGAATAAATTAGAACTAACAAAAAGAAATAATTATTAAGTAGAGATTTAATGTGACAGCCCCAGACCAACATTTGTGGCGAGATCTCCTTTCTCTCAACCTCAAGGAGTGACCTTGGGGGTGTCCCCAGCCAAGGGAGGAATGTCCCCACATACCCCCAGGAATGGTTGTGGCAGCAAACCCAGACTGTGTGGGAGGGCACTGGGCTTTGGGAGTGTGGAGTGATGCAGTGCCAGGCCCAAATTTCCAGGCCATACCAGCTCATCTGGCACATCCAACTTCAGTTTGGTGCCCCAAGCTGGTTTGAGAACAATTCAGTACCAAACCAGCACTCTGGGGTCACAGGAACTCACCACAGAGAGCTGGCACCATGGCTGGCACTGTCTGCATTCCTGCCTGGATCTGGGTTTGGCCCCTGAGTCCCCTGAGCAGCCCTGAGAACCTGTGGGTGTGTTCCTGTCCCTACAGACAGGTATCTGCCACACTTCAGCCTCTCCTGTTGTTCAACCTGGAGAAGAGGAGGCTCAGAGGTGACCTCAGCACTGCCTGGAACTGCCTGAAGGGAAGTTGTGGCCAGGTGGGGGTTGGTCTCTTCTCCCAGGCACTCAGCAATAGGACAAGGGGGCACGATGGGCTCAAGCTCTGCCAGGGGAAATTGAAGTTGGAGATGAGAAAGAAATTCTTTGCAGAGAGAGTGCTCAGGGATTGGAATGGGCTGCCCAGAGAGGGGGTGGATTCCCCATCCCTGGAGGTTTTTCAGCTGAGCTTGGCCGTGGCACTGAGTGCCATGATCTGGTAAAGGGACTGGAGTTGGCCCAAGGGTTGGACTCGATGATCTTGGAGGTCTTTTCCAACCCAATCCAGTCTATGATTCAATGGATGTGGCACTGAGAATCCACCACATCTTGATCCAACCCCACTGTGATCACCAGCCCAGGGCACTCTGTGCCCTGGGCTGGTGATCACAGTGGGGTTGGATCAAGGGTTGGACTTGATGATCTTGGAGGGCTTTTCCAACCCAATCCATCCTATGATTCTATTCCATGGTTCTCCTGGCCCCACCCCCCCCCAGCTGACCCCAAACCTCCCCCTGACCCTCCAGCCCTGGGTTGGTGACCCAGGAGAGCTGCCCAGGACCTGCTGCCCTGACAGAGATGGCAACATGTTCACTTTTCCCTTTCATTTTTCACTTACTTACTGAGCAGAGAAACAACTCTGAGAGCAATGGGGGTTTTAAGTCTTAATTTTGCTTCTTGATTAAACATTTAAATGATGGTTTGGGTTCCCCAGCAGCCCCTGCTGCCAATTAGCTCCCAGTTGCATTAGATGTATCCAGCTAATTTGGCCCTGGCATCCTGCCAGGAACAGGGACATGATTTGCTTGAGAGACAACCTAAAATCAGGATTGGGGTTTTTTTTCTTTTTTTTTTTTCAAATGAAAAATCAGAACAATTCACTTTAACTGGGTGATTTTTCATGAGCAAATGGGAGAAAGGAATAGTTGCTCATTTGTACTGAGTGAAGGAGAAGCAAAGCTCAGCTTTGATGCTTCAGTTCCAGCTCTGCCTGTGGTTCCAACAGTGAGGAGATGCTGCATGGGAAGGATTTTCCCAAATGGGCATGGGAATTGGACCTGACTGGTGGGAATCCTGGAGAAAGGTCAGCATTGGGAATGTGTTCAACAAACAGCATCATGGTCTGGGCTTAAGTGGGAGTTTCCCCTGCTCTCCAGTCCTGTGATGGCCTCGAGTTGCACCAGGGGAGGTTCAGGTTGGACATCAGGGAAAATTTCCTCATTAAAGTAGGAGCCTCTCCTGCTCTCCAGTCCTGTGATGGCCTCAAGTTGCACCAGGGGAGGTTCAGGTTTGACATGAGGAAAAATGTCCTCAGTTAAGTGGGAGCTTCTCCTGCTCTCCAGTCCTGTGATGGCCTCGAGTTGCACCAGGGAAGGTCCAGGTTGAACATCAGGGAAAATTTCCTCACTTAAGTGGGAGCCTCTCCTGCTCTCCAGTCCTGTGATGGCCTCAAGTTGTACCAGGGGAGGTTCAGGTTTGACATGAGGAAAAATGTCCTCACTTAAGTGGGAGCCTCTCCTGCTCTCCAGTCCTGTGATGGTCTTGAGTTGCACCAGGGGTGGTTAAGGTTGGACATGAGGAAAAATTTCCTCATTAAAGTAGGAGCCTCTCCTGCTCTCCAGTCCTGTGATGGCCTCGAGTTGCACCAAGGTTGGTCCAGGTTGAACATCAGGGAAAATTTCTTCACTTAAGTGGGATCCTCTCCTGCTCTCCAGTCCTGTGATGGCCTCAAGTTGTACCAGGAGAGGTTCAGGTTGGACATCAGGGAAAATTTCCTTACTAAAGTGGGAGCCTCTCCTGCTCTCCAGTCCTGTGATGGTTCAAGTTGCACCACAGGAGGTTCAGGTTGGACATGAGGAAAAACTTCTTCACTTAAGTGGGAGCCTCTCCTGCTCTCCAGCCTTGTGATGGTTTCAAGTTGTACCAGGGAAGGTTCAGGATGGACATCAGGAAAAATTTCCTCATTTAAGTGGGAGCTTCTCCTGCTCTCCAGTCCTGTGATGGCCTCGAGTTGCACCAGGAGAGGTTCAGGTTGGACATCAGGGAAAATTTCCTCATTTAAGTGGGAGCCTCTCCTTCTCTCCAGTCCTGTGATGGCCTCGAGTTGTACCAGGGGAGGTTCAGGTTGGACATTAGGGCAAATTTCCTCCCTGGAAGAGCAGCCAGGGACTGGAACAGGGAGGGGGGAGGTCCCACCCCAGGGCTGTTCAAACAACAAGGAGATGTGGCACTTTGTGATGTGGTTTAGTGGGTGTGGGAGGGCTCAGGCAAAGGATGGACTTGATGACCTTGGAGGTCTCTTCCAATCCATGGATCCTGTGATTCCATGATGGATTGGGGCTCTCCCTGCAGATGCCCATATGAGTCCTGGGTTTTTGCAGAGCCAGAGCAGAAGGAAGGACAGGTCTCACCTGATGTGAAGCTTGGTAAGAAACCCCCACCCTGAGCGCATTTGCCCTTCCCAACGATTTGAAGGCATTTCCCACCTCATGTCCTGTGTTGGTGCCTGGAAGGAAAGGAAGGAAATGACTTTCATTCCACAATGTCCATGTGCTTAACATTTCCCTCTGCTTTGTGTTTGATGCCCTGGTCTGTGCCAAGCTCTGAGTGCCCAAGGGAAGCAGAGCTGTGGAGCCAGAGCTGTGCTAGGAATATCCACCTGCCAGGAATACCCACCAACACGAGTCAGGGATCCTGGGGCTGTCCCAGGAGCTGCCTGGGCAGTTCTGCAGGACTTGAATCATAGAACCATAGAATGGATTGGGTTGGAAAAGCCCTCCGAGATCATCAAGTCCAACCCTTGATCCAACCCCACTGTGATCACCAGCCCAGGCCAGGCTGGACAGGGCTTGGAGCACCCTGTACTGGTGGGAGGTGTCCCTGCCCCTGGCAGGGGTGGCACTGGGTGGGTTTTAATGTTTCTCCCAACAGAGACCAGTCTGGGATTCTTTGATTAATAAATTCCATCTCTTGCCATGCTGGGGACACTGGAAGGAACAGGGCAATGTGACCAGACAGTGACCCCTCTGCTTTCCATCTGGGCTCTCCTCTTGGCTGCACCACAAACTCCTGGTACAGCCTTGCAGTTCCCCTGAACTCCCCTTGTCTTCTCTCCTCTTCTCCAACACAAAAGTGGAAAGGAATTCCTGGCTGGGATGGTGGGCAGGCCCTGGCACAGGTGCCCAGAGAAGCTGTGGCTGCCCCAGCCCTGGGAGTGTACCAGGCCAGGTTGGACAGGGCTTGGAGCACCCTGGGCTGGTGGGAGGTGTCCCTGCCCATGGTAGGGGGTGGCACTGGGTGGGTTTTGAGGTCCCTTCCAACCCAAACCATTCCATGATTCCATATTTAGTTCCTCCTTACATGGACCTCCAAACTCCCTCAGACAATTCCTGTTCCTCTCTGCTGGCCATGAGAGGGGCTGGGAGGGACACCTGAAGCTCCTGCTCTGCAGACACTGAAGGGGCAGTGACTGGTCCCAGCACACAACAATGGCAGGTTGGGTCCCCAGTGTCCCAAAGATGGAGGGGTGAGCTCCACACGGACCTGGAACATTCCTGGAAAGAGCAGCTTCTGCTTTTGGGGGTCTCTGTTGCCTTCAGCCCCAAGCTCTGGCATGGGGTGGAAGTGGCTGCCCTGGGGCAGAGGGATCCTGGTCCAGCTGCTCCCAGGCAGGGAATGCAGCAGGACTGGGCTGAGCTGGGCTTTGTTTCCCATCCTGTTCCCAGCTCATTTCATCAGATTCAGTTTTCTGCAGAGCTCTGTCGTCTCTCCTGAGAAGACTTGGCCCAGTTTCTCTCCTCTCTGAGATGAATTACTGGAACTATTTGGACGTTTTTGCTCAAACACAGGAACATTCGAGTTGTTTTCAGCCCTACCAGTGGTCAAACAACAGCCACTGTTGAGCTCAGCCAAGACGTGTCTCCTGTGCCTGCCAAACGTGCTGCTCTCAAATCTGTTCTCTTCTCCTTCCTCCACCTGTGTTGCTGCTGGGGATGGAAGGAAACTTCTCAAACTCTCATGTCTCACTGCAGGCAAATCGACCTCAGGGCTTTATTAATAGTTCCACAGTATGTGAAACACAAATGGCTGCTACAAATCCTGCTGGTTCCTCTCCCTGAGGGATCCAAGGGCTGGGATGACCTGAGGGAACTGGGCACTGAGCCAGGCTCTGCTTGGGGGCAGCTCCTCTGTGTTCCAAACTCCCACAGAATCAGCAGCTTTTAGAGGCTGCTCTGAAGAAAGTTTTACCCAAAAAAAAAACCCCTCTGAAAATTCACCTTTATAAACTATTTACCTTAAAGTCTTTTCTTGGAACAGACCTAATGGTCCCAGGCTCTGTGGGGAAGGTGGTAGGACATTAATCCTTCTGCTTCCTCCAGCCCTGCTGTGACCCTGGGCTGGAGAGGGATGGAGATCTCTCCAAAGTGATGGGTCCTAAATCACTGAGGGGCAGTTTGAGAAATACTTGAGATGTTTTGCAGCACTCTGTTGAATTCCTCACTAGCAGAGCTTCACTCCTGGGGATGTCCCTCAAGGTCAGGACCTGCTGTGCTGAATTAAAGGTGAACCTGCAGGAGAAGTGAACCCAACGCCAAAGAGATCATAAGTCAGAGTTAGAATTTAATAACAATATTACAATAAATGCAATGGCACAAAGAGAAATTGGGTTTAACCCACAAACCCAGCAAGTTGGAGATGAGAAAAAACTTCTTTGCAGAGAGAGTGCTCAGGGATTGGAATGGACTGCCCAGAGAGGGGGTGGATTCCCCATCCCTGGAGGTTTTTCAGCTGAGCTTGGCCGTGGCACTGAGTGCCATGATCTGGTAAAGGGACTGGAGTTGGATCAAGGGTTGGATTTGATGATCTCAGAGGTCTCTTCCAACCCAACTGAGAAGAGCAACGAGGCTGGAGAAGGGACTAGAGCACAAGTGCTGTGGGGAGAGGCTGAGGGAGCTGGGGGTGTTCAGCCTGGAGAAGAGGAGGCTCAGAGGTGACCTCAGCACTGTCTGGAACTGCCTGAAGGGAAGTTGTGGCCAGGTGGGGGTTGGTCTCTTCTCCCAGGCACTCAGCAATAGGACAAGGGGGCACGATGGGCTCAAGCTCTGCCAGGGGAAATTGAAGTTGGAGATGAGAAAGAAATTCTTTGCAGAGAGAGTGCTCAGGGATTGGAATGGGCTGCCCAGAGAGGGGGTGGATTCCCCATCCCTGGAGGTTTTCCAGCTGAGCTTGGCCGTGGCACTGAGTGCCATGATCTGGTAAAGGGACTGGAGTTGGACCAAGGGTTGGACTTGGTGATCTGGGAGGTCTTTTCCAACCCAATCCATTCTATGATTCTGTGGATGTGGCACTGAGTGAGAATCCACCATGTCTTGATCCAACCCCACTGTGATCACCAGCCCAGGGCACTGAGTGCCCTGGGCTGGTGATCACAGTGGGGTTGGATCAAGGGTTAGACTTGATGATCTCAGAGGTCTTTTCCAACCCAATCCATTCTATGGTTCTGTGATTCCATCCTCAGCTGGATTATCCACGTGGTGGTTCCTCTGTGCCTCCTCCCCAGCTCTCTTGGCCACAGGTTGCCTTCAAAGCTGCTCTGATGTGGAGCAACTCTGTCCCTGCTGCTCTTTCAAGCTGTTCCCACGTGGCCTGTCAAAGGCTTCAGAAGCTTTTTCAGAGGTGAATGGGCTCAATCTGTTGCTGCAGCTTAATTTCCATATGTATTTACACAGCAGAAGTGTTTGGCTTTGGGTGTTTTAACCCACTGCCTCATTAGCACAGCTAATTGGTGGTTGATTGGGTCAGGCTTTTAATGCAGAGATCCCTGCCTGTGGAAGTGGCAGATTTTAAGATCCCTGTTCATGGAAATAGCAGGTTCCAAGTTCCCTGTCTATGGAAATGGAAGGTTCCAAGTTCCCTGTCTATGGAAATGGAAGGTTATAGGATCTCTGTCCATGGAATTGACAGGTTATAGGATCTCTCTGTCCATGGAATTGGCAGATTATAGAATTCCTGCCCATGGAATTGGCAGGTTTCAAGATCCCTGTCCATGGATGTGGCAGTTTATAAGATACCTGTCCATGGAAATAGGAGGTTGCCAGGTCCCTGTCCATGGAAATAGGAGGTTGCCAGGTCCCTGTCCATGGAATTGGCAGGTTACAAGGTCCCTGTCCATGGAAGTGGCAGATTTTAGGATCCCTGTCCATGAAATTGGCAGATTATGAAATACCTGTCCATGGAAATAGCAGGTTACAAGATCCCTGCCCATGGAAGTGGCAGATTTTAGGATCCCTGTCCATGGATGTGGCAGTTTATAAAATACCTGTCCATGGAAATAGCAGGTTGGCAGGTCCTTGTCCATGGAAATGAGATTTTAGGACCCCTGTCCATGGAAATGGGCAAGTTATAAGGTACCTGTCCATGGAAATAGCAGGTTCCAAGTTCCCTGTCCATGGAAATGGCAGGTTATAAGGCACCTGTCCATGGAATTTGCAGGTTATAGGATCTCTGTCCATGGAATTGCCAGATTATAGAATTCCTGCCCATGGAATTGGCAGGTTACAAGATCCCTGTCCATGGATGTGGCAGTTTATAAGATACCTGTCCATGGAAATAGGAGGTTGCCAGGTCCCTGTCCGTGGAAATGAAAGATTTTAGGACCCC
This sequence comes from Pithys albifrons albifrons, assembly GCF_047495875.1. Lineage (NCBI taxonomy): Eukaryota > Metazoa > Chordata > Aves > Passeriformes > Thamnophilidae > Pithys > Pithys albifrons. The sequence goes on from NC_092482.1 coordinate 4,545,154, forward strand.
TGTCCATGAAAACGGAAGGTTATAGGATCTCTGTCCATGGAATTGCCAAATTACAGAATTCTTGCCCATGGAATTGGCAGATTTTAAGATCCCTGCCCATGGAAATAGCAGGTTATAGGTTCCCTGCCCATGGAAATCACAGATTTTAGGATCCTTGTCCATGAAATTCGCAGATTATAAAATACCTGTCCATGGAAATAGCAGGTTGGCAGATCCTTGTACATAGAAATGAGATTTTAGGATCCCTGTCCATGGAAATGGGCAAGTTATAAGGTACCTGCCCATGGAAATAGCAGGTTACAAAGTCCCTGCCCATGGAAGTGTCAGGTTATAAGGTACCTGTCCATGGAATTGGAAGGTTATAGGATCTCTCTGTCCATGGAATTGGCAGGTTATAGGATCTCTGTCCATGGAATTGCCAGATTATAGAATTCCTGCCCATGGAATTGGCAGGTTACAAGATCCCTGTCCATGGATGTGGCAGTTTGTAAGAAACCTGTCCATGGAAATAGCAGGTTACAGGGACCCTGTCCACGGAATTGGCAGGTTATAAGGTACCTGTCCATGGAAGTGGCAGGTTATAAAGTACCTGTCCATGGAATTGGCAGATTATGAAATACCTGTCCATGGAAATAGCAGGTTCCAAGTTCCCTGCCCATGGTAGTGGCAGATATTAGGATCCCTATCCATGGATGTGGCAGTTTATAAGATACCTGTCCATGGAAATAGCAGGTTGGCAGGTCCCTGTCCATGGAAATGAAAGATATTAGGACCCCTGTCCATGGAAATGGAAGGTTATAGGATCTCTGTCCATGGAAATAGCAGGTTCCAAGTTCCCTGTCCATGGAAATGGAAGGTTATAGGATACCTGTCCATGGAATTGTCAGGTTATAGGATCTCTCTGTCCATGGAATTGCCAGGTTATAGAATTCCTACCCATGGAAGTGGCAGATTTTAAGATCCCTGCCTGTGGAAGTGGCAGATTTTAAGATCCCTGCCCATGGAAATAGCAGGTTCCAAGTTCCCTGTCCATGGAAATGGAAGGTTATAGGATCTCTGTCCATGGAAATAGCAGGTTCCAAGTTCCCTGTCCATGGAAATGGAAGGTTATAGGATCTCTGTCCATGGAAATAGCAGGTTGGCGGGTCCTTGTTCATAGAAATGAGATTTTAGGATCCCTGTCCATGGAAATGGGCATGTTATAAGGTACCTGTCCATGGAAATAGCAGGTTACAAAGTCCCTGCCCATGGAAGTGTCAGGTTATAAGGCACCTGTCCATGGAATTGGCAGGTTATAGGATCTCTCTGTCCATGGAATTGCCAGATTATAGAATTCCTGCCCATGGAATTGGCAGGTTTCAAGATCCCTGTCCATGGATGTGGCAGTTTATAAAATACCTGTCCATGGAAATAGCAGGTTGCCAGGTCCCTGTCCATGGAAATGACAGATTTTAGGACCCCTGTCCATGGAAATGGAAGGTGATAGGATCTCTGTCCATGGAAATAGCAGGTTGCAGGGTCTCTGTCCATGGAAATTACAGATTTTAGGATCCCTGTTCATGTCAATGGGCATGTTATAAGGTACCTGTGCATGGAAATAGCAGGTTACAAAGTCCCTGTCCATGGAATTGGCAGATTTTAGGATCCCTGTCCATGGAAATGACAGTTTATAAGGTACCTGTCCATGGAAATAGCAGGTTGCAGGGTCTCTGTCCATGGAAATGACAGATTTTAGGATCCCTGTCCATGGAAGTGGCAGATTTTAGGATCCCTGTCAATGGAAGTGGCAGATTTTAGGATCCCTGCCCATGGAATTTGCAGGTTGTAGTGGATGCAGAGCATTTCCAGAGGGTCACCACGAGGCTTTGGCAGCCTGTGAGTGTTCCAGGTTTTCCAGGCAACCCACAGAGGTTGTGCAGTTCTTTTCCCCTCTCCAGGAGGATTCCCTGTGTGTTTGCCCAGTCTGTGCTGATGCCTCTGCTGCTGGAGACTCACCACCCCCAGGCAGCTCCAGAGCTTTCTGGGGATATCATTTAGTGCTTTCTGGGCCTTTAACTTCTCCTTTCCAGCTGGAGCTCTGCCCTCTTTGCTGCTCACACAGCACACTCTGCTCCTGTCCTCTCTGCAGCAGCTCCACAGATATTTGCAGACTGTTCTCCCTGCCCTTCCCTTCCCAATATCCCACCTGACCCTGCCCTCTGGCAGTGGGAACCATTCCCCTTGTCCTGCCACTCCAGGCCCTGTAAATGGTTTCTCTCCATCTTTATTGTAGTGCCCTGAAAGTCCTGAAAGGCCACAATGAGGTCCCCCCAAAGCTTCTCCTCTCCAGGCTGAACAATTCCAGCTGTCCCAGCAGAGCTGCTCCATCCTCTGCCCATCCTGGTGAGGCCACACCTTGAGTGTTGTGTTCAGTTCTGGGCCCCTCAGTTGAGGAAAGAGATTGAGGGGCTGGAGCGGGGCCAGAGAAGAGCAACGAGGCTGGAGAAGGGACTGGATGTGGCTCTGAGTGTCCTCTGAAACACCTCCAGGGACAGAGAATCCAACATGTCTTGATCCAACCCCACTGTGATCACCAGCCCAGGGCACAGAGTGCCAGAGTGATCCCAGTGGGGTTGGATCAAGGGTTGGGTTTGATAATCAGAGGTCTCTTGGAACCCAACTGAGAAGAGCAACGAGGCTGGAGAAGGGACTGGAGCACAAGTGCTGTGGGGAGAGGCTGAGGGAGCTGGGGGTGTTCAGCCTGGAGAAGAGGAGGCTCAGAGGTGACCTCAGCACTGTCTGGAACTGCCTGAAGGGAAGTTCTGGCCAGGTGGGGGTTGGTCTCTTCTCCCAGGCACTCAGCAATAGGACAAGGGGGCACGATGGGCTCAAGCTCTGCCAGGGGAAATTGAAGTTGGAGATGAGAAAGAAATTCTTTGCAGAGAGAGTGCTCAGGGATTGGAATGGGCTGCCCAGAGAGGGGGTGGATTCCCCATCCCTGGAGGTTTTTCAGCTGAGCTTGGCCGTGGCACTGAGTGCCATGATCTGGTAAAGGGACTGGAGTTGGACCAAGGGTTGGACTTGATGATCTGGGAGGTCTTTTCCAACCCAATCCATTCTATCATTCTGTGATTCCTGGTGCCTCCTCTGGACTCTCCAGCAGCTCCATGTCTTTGCTGTGCTGCCCCCAGGGTTGGAACAGCTCTGCAGGGGGATCTCACTCGAGGGTGAAGAACCTCCCCTGTCCTGCTGTCCAGGGTATGAAAAACCATCTCCTGTTTCTCAACTTGCCTTTCCTTTGCCCCTGGCATGTGGCAAATCCCAACTGTGGTGCCCAGCACAGCCCCACCTGGCAACAGGCAAAGTGTCCTTGGGTGTCCATTGGTGGTCACTGAGAGCTCTTGACTTGAGTCCACTGGTCCTTTCCTCCTCTGCCTTCGTTTGTTCCACACCATTTCTGAGCCATCTGGAGACATCTGGGAAGGCATTGCAGGAGTTACTTCTGGGAAATGTTTCTCATCCAGGGGTTTGCAGCACAAAGGGACACAATCTCCAGGTCAGATGATCCAGAACACTCATATGAGGGCATGGAAAGGTTTCCTTCAGCTCAGTGATGGCCAAATTCGGTGTGGGGGGTCAAAGGCTTTGAAGACAATGGGGTTACATCAGCAGAGCAACTCGAAGTAGAGGTGAGAAATGGTGTTTCCTGAGCAATTTCCCAACTGCTTGGGCCATCAACTCAAAAAGAAATAAAGCTCAAATCAGCTGATGATGCAGAAGTTGAAATGATGCTGCTGCTTTTTTTTTTCTCCCCTTCTTTGTTCCAAATGAGTTCATGTCCCATAAAAAAAAAAAAAAAAAAAAAGAAAAAAGCACTAATGGAATCACAGGAGCTCCTGAAACCTGAACTGGCCATTCCTGCCAAAGTCCTTGGCAGTAATTAACTTGTTACTGCTCCAAATCAGGAGAAGAATCCTCATTGATTATGAAAAAAACCCTCAAATCCAGGGAGCTCCAATCCCTTCAGGCACCACCACTGCAAATTCTGATTGGAACTCACAGGAAGTCTCACACTTCCCGTGAAAAGGAAGACAAAAAGCAGATTTGTGGCATGGGTTGGAGTCCCAGCTTTGCTCTGAGAACCTTTCCCTTCCCTGCCAACCTCTGCTCCATAAAAACTTTGGCTCCAAAGGAGCTTGACAGAGCAACTGATTCAACAATGGGAGTTTTGGCCAATCCATCAGAGTTCCCACAAGGCTCAATCCCATCCTGGTGCCACTGAGCCCTCACCAGGGGGACATTTGAGCTGATGGAACTGAAATTGGCCTTCAGCTTCCTCCTGATTCCCTGGGTGAGGGATCACACTGAGCTTGGGGCTCCCCTGGACTTTCTGTGGGGTTGCACCATCCCAACACCCAACCTGGGGACATGGGGCAGTGTGGACCTGGCAGTGCTGGGTTGATCGTCACACTCATGGCTCTTGGAGGGCTTTTCCATCATCACACTCATGGATCTTAGAGGGCTTTTCCACCATCACACTCATGGATCTTAGAGGGCTTTTCCACCATCACTCTCATGGATCTTGGAGGGCTTTTCCACCATCACTCTCATGGATCTTGGAGGGCTTTTCCAACATCACACTCATGGATCTTGGAGGGCTTTTCCATCATCACACTCATGGATCTCAGAGGCCTTTTCCATCATCACACTCACAGATCTTAGAGGGCTTTTCCACCATCACACTCATGGATCTTGGAGGGCTTTTCCATCATCTCACTCACAGATCTTGGAGGGCTTTTCCACCATCACACTCATGGATCTTGGAGGGCTTTTCCACCATCACACTCATGGATCTTGGAGGGCTTTTCCACCATCACACTCATGGATCTTAGAGGGCTTTTCCACCATCACACTCATGGATCTTGGAGGGCTTTTCCACCATCACACTCATGGATCTTAGAGGGCTTTTCCACCATCACACTCATGGATCTTGGAGGGCTTTTCCACCATCACACTCATGGATCTTGGAGGGCTTTTCCACCATCACACTCATGGATCTTAGAGGGCTTTTCCACCATCACACTCATGGATCTTGGAGGGCTTTTCCACCATCACACTCATGGATCTTGGAGGGCTTTTCCACCATCACACTCATGGATCTTAGAGGGCCTTTCCAGCCCTAATGATTCTGTGGCTTCTGCTCTTGTCCCATCTTTGCCTCCCCTACTGGTTCATCTCTCCCTGGTTTTTAGTGTGTCCCAGTTGTGCCTGGGTGTGTTCCCAGCCCACACAGCCCCACAACACCTGCCCTGGTGTCACCTCTCTGGGTCTGTCTGGTGGGATTTCTGAGGAGCTGCCATCATTTGGGGGGTCTCATCCCTGCTGTGATGTCCCCACTCTGCACTTGAGCTTCAGTTCTGAGCTACAGGGGATGGTTCCTCTCCAACAGCTCCCAATATTCCCTGTTTTCTCCACCCCAACTTCTTTCTTTTCCTTAATTCCCAGTCCCTGAGTGAACCACAAAAGCCACCAGAGCTGAACAAACAATTAGAAACGGCAGCTCGGGGCCATCAGCAGCTTTGCAGTGATTTGTTGGTCTCCACCCTCCCCACCCCACCCTCTGCTGTTGCTTTGCAATGTTTAATTTGTGGAGAACAACCTCCCAGGTTCCAAATCCTTCCCAGCAAATGGGCTGGAAAGGCAGAACATCCCCCAGGAGCTGGTGCAGCTTTGGCTGCCACAAGCCCTGAGCTGGGTGAGGTTTTGGGGGTCTCCTGGACAGCACCAGGACCTGGGGGCAGGTGGGGTCATTCCTTGAAGGAAACACTTGTTTGCTCTCTGGTTGGTGAGTGTTGTTGCAACCAACACCCCAATTCACCTCCCGGCTGAACTGAGGCCGTTCCCAGGGGGTGGCACCACCTTCATTTGGTGGTCCATGATGGGGACCCACCCAAAGGATGGTGCCCTCAGCACACAGAGGGTGGTTGACAGGCTGGCACTAGAAGGTGACATCTCAATTTAAACACTTGGACCAATCCAGGAGTGGGGTTTTTTCTGATTTTATTTCATTGGTAAGGCCAAAAAAGTAAAGGCTCCACCTCTCAGTGGGAGGTACTGGAGAAACTTCCATCAGATGCAGAACAAGAATTAGGAGACTTTACAAGGGGTTGGAGAGACAGGAAAAGGAGGAATGGCCTCAAACTGACAGCGTGGGGTTAGATGGGACATTAGGAAAAGATTCTCCCCTGGGAGGGTGGGCAGGCCCTGGCACAGGTGCCCAGAGAAGCTGTGGCTGCCCCAGCCCTGGGAGTGTCCCAGGCCAGGTTGGACAGGGCTTGGAGCAGCCTGGGCTGGTGGGAGGTGTCCCTGCCCATGACAGGGGTGGCACTGGATGGGCTTTAAAGTCCCTTCCTACCCAAACCATTCTGGGATTCTGTGACTCTGTGAAGAATTGGAGTGTTCAGTCTGGAACAGAGAAGGCTCCAGGAACACCTGAGAGCCCCTTCCAGTGCCTAAAGGGGCTCCAGGAGAGCTGGAGAAGGACTGGGGACAAGGGATGGAGGGACAGGACACAGGGAATGGCTTCCCACTGCCAGAGGGCAGGGACAGATGGGATATTGGGAAGGAATTCCTGACTGGGAGGGTGGGCAGGCCCTGGCACAGGTGCCCAGAGAAGCTGTGGCTGCTCCAGCCCTGGGAGTGTCCCAGACCAGGTTGGACAGGGCTTGGAGCACCCTGGGCTGGTGGGAGGTGTCCCTGCCCATGGCAGGGGTGGCACTGGGTGGGCTCTGAGGTTCTTTCCAGCCCAACCATCCCATGGCTCTGTGATTCTGGTGGTGGGATGTTGGCAGTGCAGATGGTCTCCCTTTCCTTGCCCCCTCTCTGCCCTCAAACCACAGCACTGCTCTGGAGTCAGGAGGGATGTGCCCCTGGGAAGGTACCCAAGCACCAAGGTGGCATCAGAAGAATGTGATGTTTCCCCACAGGGTCTGCCCAAACCTTCATTGCTCTGAGGAGCAACACAGCAGGAAACATCTGGAAGCAACATAAAATAATTGTCTGGATGGCCTCAAGAGCCTGAGATCAGCCCAGTTGGTTAAAACTTGGTTGTAACAATGCCAAGGTCATGGGTTCAATCCCCTCTGTGGGCCACTGACTGAAGGGTTGGACTCGATGATCCTTGTGGGTCCTTCCAGCTCAGAACAGTCTGGGATTCATCACCCAAGATGCTTTTCTGTCCTCAGGTCTCCTCTTCCAAGGGAACTCCTCTGTGAGGACAGGGCTGTGTAACATAAAGCTGATCCCAACCTCCCAGAGAACAGTTTTTAACACCCCCCAAATACGCAAAATTTCTGATGGTTGGAAAGTTCAGGTTGACTCTGAATTTTCCTTGCAACGTCTGAACCAAACTGGGGTGTTCATCCTTTAACTGGACATCCCCTGACTCCAAGCACACCATTTTCCAGAGGGTACTTCTGTTCCAGAGGGGTTGTGGTGGAGTTCAACTCCATGAGGTCCTGCTTTGGTGAGCCCTGAGGAGCTCCATGGCCACTTATCGGGCCAGGGAACATCATCCAAGAGCCCCTTAAATGAAGACAAACCTGGAGCATTTCTGCTTCAGCCAGGGCAGGGAACAGAGACCTCATGGAAAAGAAGAGACCCAGAATTCCAGAGAATATTTTCTTGAACAGGAGAACAGAGAACAAAGACACGGAGCTAAAGGGAAGGAGCCGTGACAAGTCTCACCAGAAGGAGGGAGTTAAATATAGCCCCTGGATTTTCTCATTATTAGGATGGGGAGCTGAGCTAAAGACAATCAAATCTCATGCTTGGATGCTCAGGCTGCTGCAGGGCTGTGGAATGAGCCCCCTCCCTCCTGTGTGGCACCATGCAATTAATCAGGAGAGTTAGAAAAACTATTAGTAGCTACTAACTATCTTAATAATTAAAATCAGCAGACTTGGCTCCAGTTCCTGGGCTATCACTGCTCCTGGCTGGCCATGGGCAGGGCTTTGTCCTGCTCTGTGTCCTGTGGGCTGGTTTAAAGGTGAACCTGCAGGAGAAATGAACCCAACACCAAAGGGATGATAAATCAGAGTTACAATTTAATAACAATATGACAATAAATGCAATGGCACAAAGAGAAATTGGGTTTAACCCCCAAGCCCAGCAGTCTAACCCAGCCCCCTGGGGCACAAACACAGGGGGGTTTGGTGGCCCCTGTGCTGAGCCCCACGTGGTTCCCCCGAGGCCAAAGGCAAAGGAAGGGACGAACCTGTTGCTTTATCCCATTTTCCCATTTACCCCTATTTTTCCCCCTATTTCCCCCTATTTCCCCCCTATTTTTCCCCCCTATTTTCCCCTACTTCCCCGTTTTCCCCCCTATTTCCCCCCCATTTTCCCCCCTATTTCCCCCCATTTCCCCCTGTTTTATCATGTTTTCCCATTTTCCCCTATTTTCTGTCTGTTTTCCCATTTCTCCCCCTATTTCCCCATTTTGCCCCCATTTTCCCCCATTTCCTTCCATTTTTCCTTATTTTCCCCTGTTTTCCCCTATTTCCCCCTATTTTCCTCCTATTTCCCCCTGTTTTCCACTCTCTTTTTCTCTATTTTTCCCTGTTTTCCCCTATTTTCCCCTATTTTCCCCTCTTATTTTCCCCCATTTCCCCTCTTATTTTCCTCTATTTCCCCATTTTCCCCCTATTTCCCCCCTATTTTCCCCCTATTTCCCCCATTTTCCTCCTGTTTTCTTCCTATTTACCCCCTATTTTCCACCCTATTTTTCTCTATTTTCACCTGTTTCCCCTATTTTTCCCCCTATTTTCCCCCCATTTTCTCCCCTATTTCCCCCTGTTTTCCCCTGTTTTCCCTTATTTTTTCCCCTATTTTCCCCCTATTTTCCTCCTATTTTCCCCTGTTTTATCCTGCTTCCCCCTATTTTTCCCCCTATTTTCCCCCCAATTCCCCCTATTTTCCCGTATTTTCCACCCTATTTTCCTCCTATTTTCCACCTTATTTTTCCCTGTTTTCCTCTATTTTCCCTCCTATTTCCCCCCTATTTCCCCCCTATTTTCCCCCTATTTTCCACCCTATTTTTCTCTATTTTCCCGTTTTCCCCTATTTTTCCACCTATTTTTCCCCCTATTTCCCCCCTATTTTCCTCCTATTCCACCCTATTTTCCACCCTATTTTTCTCTATTTTCTCCTGTTTTCCCCTATTTTTCCCCTATTTTTCCCATATTCCCCCCTATTTTCCCCTATTTTCCACCCTATCTTCCCCTGCTTTCCTCTATTTTTCCCCCTATTTTTCCCCTATTTTCCCCCTATTTTTTCCCTATTTTCCCCCTATTTCCCCTCCTATTCCCCCCTATTTTCCCCCTATTTTCCCCTATTTTCCCCCTATTTTCCCCTATTTTCCACCCTATTTTCCCCTGTTTTCCTCTATTTTTCCCCCTATTTTCCCCCTATTTTCCCCCTATTTCCCCTCCTATTCCCCCCTATTTTCCCCCTATTTTCCCCTATTTCCCCCTTATTTTCCCCTGTTTTCCCCTATTTCCTCCCCTATTTTCCCCTGGTTTCCTTTATTTTTCCCCTATTTTTTCCTTATTTTCCCCCTATTTTCCCCTATTTTCCACCCTATTTCCCCCTGTTTTCCTCTGTTTTTCCCCCTATTTTTCCCCTATTTTTCCCTATTTTCCCCCTATTTTTTCCCTATTTTCCCCCTATTTCCCCTCCTATTCCCCCTTATTTTCCCCCTGCTTTCCCCTATTTTCCCCTATATTTTCCCCTGTTTTCCCCTATTTCCTCTCCTATTTTCCCCTGGTTTCCTTTATTTTTCCCCCTATTTTTCCCCTATTTTTTCCTTATTTTCCTCCTATTTCCCCCCTATTTTCCCCTATTTTCCACCCTATTTCCCCCTGTTTTCCTCTGTTTTTCCCCCTATTTTTCCCCTATTTTTCCCTATTTTCCCCCTATTTTTTCCCCTATTTTCCCCCTATTTTCCCCCCTATTTTTCCCTGTTTTCCCCTATTTTTCCCTGGTTTCCCCTGCTTTCCCCCTGCACCTTTCCCACCCTCACCTCCTCATTTCTCAGCTCTGCAGGGCAGCCAATCCCCTTCCCCCTGCCCGTGTTCCAGCAGCTCCAATTTTGGGATTGTGTTGCACAGAGCTGAGCAGCAGCCCCTGGGCTGCCTGTGGCAGGAGTGCCCCATCCTCCAATCCTCCCAAATGATTCCTAAGAATTCCCAACTGTTCCTTCAGAGTGGCCCAGCCTGGTGGTTGTTGATGTTCCCCACGTTCCTCCGGGTGTGCCACCCCATGGATGGTGTGGAAAGGAAGAAGAGGAGGACCCCAATCACCAAAAATCTCATTTTTCCATTTAGAAAACTGCAGTTCAAGCTGAATTCTCTGCCCAGTCAGTGCCCACAGGTCCTGCTGCCCTGTGCTGGTTGGTGATGTCTTGCCCTGGACCCCCCCCCCTGCTTTGGCCACATTTCCAATCCCTTCCCTCCAACCCATCACCTCAAATCCAGGAGTAATAATGAGGGAAGAGCCCCACGGGCCCTTGAAGCCAAACTCTCACTTCTAAAGGAATTTTTATTGGAATAAGGCCCAACATTTACTGCCCATTAGTTATTTCCCTCAGGTTCCCCTTTCTCTCTTATTTTTCCACGAAGCTTCTGCATCTGCTGCGAGAAATCAAAGGGTTCTGATGCATTTTTTAGCACAATTTGGTGTCTTGTGCTAAATTAAAAGTGACTCTGAGGTTGCTGCCTTCCCTCCTGCCTGGCACATTATAAGAATAGTCTGTATTTTGCTAATGTTTCCCTCTTCAGAGCTCAGGCCCTGATTTTTAGCGAGCTGCTCACCTTTTGTTCTCTGATTTCTCCTCCACCACCTCTTCAGCAGATAATCTGCCTCCCTGGGAGCTGAGCTGGCTGATGAATCCCTCTCCTCTTTCCTTCCTGCTCTGCCCTGAACCCCAAACCTGCTTCTGGATTGATGGGAGACAAACTCCAACTCCGCCAGCTCTTCATTGGGGAGAGAGTTCTGGGGAAAATGTCTCATTTTCCCTTTGCATTTTGTTCTTCTTTCATTACCTTAAGAGCACTTGCCCAGCTTGATTTCCTTTAACTTGTATGTTCAGACTATTTCTGGTATTTAACTTCATCTCTGATCACAACAGCTTGGTTTTTTTTTTCTCCTTCTTTTACAGCTGATTATTTTTCCTCCCAAACTCCAAGACTGTGAATCTTGTGGGTCAGACCCCACCAAAGAAGTGCCACATGCACCAAGTCCCCACTCAGGGAGTTGAGAGGCAGTGCCAGGTGTTCAGTCCTGGGCTAAATTCCAGCTCTTTGGCATTTCCCTGCTCTCATAGGGTTGTCCCCCACCCTTCTGTGCCCTGGGCTCCTGCCTGGCCCTGGCACATCTCATTGCCTGGCACTCTGTTGGCTCTTGCTCCGCCACAGGATGAAATGCTAAAGGTTAATTGTGACCACATGGATGGATTGTCCTGGTGCCTCTTCAAAGCTGTGGGAACACCTGACATCTTGTGCTTCCATCCAGGCTGGACAGGATGATGGAGTCATGGAATGGGTTGGGTGGGAAGGGACCTCAAAGCCCACCCAGTGCCACCCATGCCATGGGCAGGGACACCTCCCACCAGCCCAGGGTGCTCCAAGCCTTGTCCAACCTGGCCTGGGACACTCCCAGGGATGGGGCAGCCACAGCTCCTCTGGGCACCTGTGCCAGGGCCTGCCCACCCTCCCAGCCAGGAATTCCATCCCAATATCCCATCTGTCCCTGCCCTCTGGCACTGGAAAGCCATTCCCTGTGTCCTGTCCCTCCATTCCTTGTTCCTTGTCCCTCTCCAGCTCTCCTGGAGCCCCTTTGGGCACTGGAAGGGGCTCTCAGGTCTCTGGCTCTAAACCCAGCCTAGAACATCCTCCAACTCCATGGAATCACAGGATTCTAGAATGGGTTGGGATGGAGGGAAACTTAAGGATCCCACCCCTGCCCTGGGCAGGGACACCTCCCACCAGCCCAGGGTGCTCCAAGCCCTGTCCAACCTTGCCTGGGACACTCCCAGGGCTGGGGCAGCCACAGCTTCTCTGGGCACCTGTGCCAGGGCCTGCCCACCCTCATCTGATTCTCTGATCATGGAATCACAGAATCCTTCAGGTTGGAAAAACCCTCTGAGATTGAGTCCCACCATCCCCCAGCACTGCCAAGGCCACCACTGACCTTTTCCCCAAGTGCCACATCCACATGGCTCTTAAATCCCTCCAGGGCTGGGGATTCCCAAGTGCCCTGGGCAACTCCTGGTCCTTGGAGACAACCACAACCTCCAGGCAAGCAAAGCTGACAGACTCACCCACCCTGCTGGGTCCAGTGTGGCAAAAAAAACCAGTGCCAGGGTGATGAGGGTTGGCACCTCCTCTTCTTGTTCTGGGAAAGGAATCCCAGAATGGTTTGGGTTGGAAGAACTTCAAAGCCCACCCAGTGCCACCACCTTCCACTGGAAGGAAGGGATTGGCTTGTTTTGGTGACAGATAAATCAGGTCCCAGAGTGTCAGAATAAATCACTGAGATGAGGAACATGGTGCAGTTTCTGTCAGCTCATCAATTAGTTCATCCAACACATATGGGCAGCACAGAGACAGTTCCAAGCTTGCAGGAATGGAGATTCATGGGGAGAAATAACAGCCAAAAATTAAAAAAAAAAAATTAAAACTTTAAAAAGCTGATAGCCCAGCTTGCTTCACTGCTAAATTTCATTTTCTCTTGGCTCCAACTCGTGTTTGAAACATTTATTATGTCTTGCTGATGGTTTGCAGTTCTCATTTGTGCTTTATTTCCCCTGGGGAGGGCTCAGATGGGAGCACGGCCTGGGGCTCGCTGGGAGCTGCCTCTGGAATGCTCCCTGGGCAGCTTTCCAGCTGGATCCCTGCCCTTTGGCCACCCCAAGCCCTGCAGCGCTCCAGGCTGGGCACAGAGTGGCTGGAGAGCAGCCAGGCAGAGGGACCTGGGGGGACTGAGGGACAGGAAGCTCAACAGGAGCCACCAGTGTGCCCAGGTGGCCAAGAAGGCCAAGGGGATCCTGGCCTGGATCCAAAGTAGCGTGGCCAGCAGGCCCAGGGCAGTGACCCTTCCCCTGGACTCTGCCTTGGGGAGGCCACACCTTGAGTGTTGTGTTCAGTTCTGGGCCCCTGAGTTGAGGCAAGAGATTGAGGGGCTGGAGCGGGGCCAGAGAAGAGCAACGAGGCTGGAGAAGGGACTGGATGTGGCTCTGAGTGTCCTCTGAAACACCTCCAGGGACAGAGAATCCACCATGTCTTGATCCAACCCCACTGTGATCACCAGCCCAGGGCACAGAGTGCCAGAGTGATCCCAGTGGGGTTGGATCAAGGGTTGGACTTGGTGATCTCAGAGGTCTCCTCCAACCCAAGTGAGAAGAGCAACGAGGCTGGAGAAGGGACTGGAGCACAAGTGCTGTGGGGAGAGGCTGAGGGAGCTGGGGGTGTTCAGCCTGGAGAAGAGGAGGCTCAGAGGTGACCTCAGCACTGTCTGGAACTGCCTGAAGGGAAGTTCTGGCCAGCTGGGGGTTGGTCTCTTCTCCCAGGCACTCAGCAATAGGACAAGGGGGCACGATGGGCTCAAGCTCTGCCAGGGGAAATTGAAGTTGGAGATGAGAAAGAAATTCTTTGCAGAGAGAGTGCTCAGGGATTGGAATGGGCTGCCCAGAGAGGGGGTGGATTCCCCATCCCTGGAGGTTTTTCAGCTGAGCTTGGCCGTGGCACTGAGTGCCATGATCTGGTAAAGGGACTGGAGTTGGACCAAGGGTTGGACTTGATGATCTCAGAGGTCTTTTCCAACCCAATCCATTCTAGGATTCTGTGATTCACAGACAGGAAAAAGGGGAATCATTTGTTTAAAGTCACTTAATGGACTTCATGGGAATAAAAGCCAGTGGTGCTTGAGTGGAAAGATGGAATTCCAGTCCTACCAGGGAAAAATTTGTGTGGATGGACATTGTGGAGACCAAAGGCCTGTGGTGATGAGGTGACATTTGAACATCCAGGTTCATAAATCTGGTTTGAATATGAATTATCCTGAAGAGACCCAGAGAAGTGTCCTCAGCAATGTCACTGGAAGGCCACACTCCTTTGGCTCTGCAGTCCCTCACTCAAACGTCACCCTCAAAATTATTTTATAGTCATAGAATGGCAAAACATCCCCCAAGGACCTTCCAGCCCAACTCCTGGCCCTGCACAGGACACCCCAACAATCCCCCCTGTGCCTGAGGGTGTTCTCCAAACACTTCCAGACCCCTGGGAGGTTTGGGAAAATAAAAAATAGGACAAACCAAGCATGAAACCCATCAATGTTCCAAGCGAATATTCCGGAGGTTTTTACATGTCCCAAACCCAAAGTGACCTCACTGAGACTGGGCCTGAAAATGCTTCTGTTGGTCCATCATTTCTCTGCTGGGAAGAGCTTTAGTCACATCTGGGCTTGAGGAGATGCTTTAGGACTTGGGAGTGGAGCTGTTCCATTGGGAATTTTGGATTAGTGGAGAAGGATTTTAATTCCAGGGTTCCAGTAAAGTCAAACAAAGAGGTCCAAGTTTCAGGAATCACCTGCTGGGGACCTGCTGTTGGTCCTGTTTCTGTCACTCCTTCGTGGCAGTGTGTCCTGAGGGGAGATATTTCACCTGGAAATATAAATAATTCTGAAATCTAACAGAGCTCAGACAGGAAGGAAGGCAAGGAACAAAGAGAAATGCGAAACTCAAATGTTTTGTTTGGCGACAATTAAGGAATTGGAATGATTTGTTGCATTTGCACACTCATATTAAATTCCTTTGACTGTTTCAGTGGGAAACAAACTTGAAACTTCCCATTCCAGCCTTTTCTAAACAATATTTTGAGTGGGTGTCCAAAGTCCTCCCATTCATCCATGAGAAAACACAAAGCTAAAGAGGAAGCTGCAATTTGGAAGTGAAATGCAGTAATTCACAGCAGACAATACAGCACTTTTCTCTTGACCTGAAAGGGATTTTATTGAAGAGCTTATCACACCAGGAAGAAAAAAAAAAAAAAAAGAACATTTTTTTTTCCCAGTTGGAGTGTTTGGGTCAGTGAAGTGAAACATCAGCTCTAATCAGAGAATCCCAGAGCTGGGTGGCCTCAGGCAGTGATTGTCACCTTCACAGGAGATGTTGCTCCATGTGGGAAGAGCCATCCATTTACCAGCCCATCTTCCATGACTGGATAAACCAGCCCATCTCCTGAGTGTCCTGTCCACCAAACTCTACTGGAATCATTAATAAAAAGGATCATTTGGACTTGGATTTGCTATTAGTGCCCAGTTCCTGCAGTGCCAGCCCAGCCTGGCAGCTCTGCCCTTCCCTTCACCTCCGCCCTTCCCTTCACCTCTGCCTTCCCTTCAGCTCTGCCCTTCCCTTCACCTCTGCCCTTCTTTCACCTCTGCCCTTCCCTCCAGCTCTGCCCTCCCTCCAGCTCTGCCCTCCCACCAGCTCTGCCCTTCCCTTCAGCTCTGCCCTTCCTCCAGCTCTGCCCTTCCTTCACCTCTGCCCTTCCCTCCAGCTCTGCCCTCCCTCCAGCTCTGCCCTTCCCTCCAGCTCTGCCCTCCCTCCAGCTCTGCCCTTCCCTTCAGCTCTGCCCTCCCTCCAGCTCTGCCCTCCCTTCAGCTCTGCCCTTCCTTCACCTCTGCCCTTCCCTCCAGCTCTGCCCTCCCTCCAGCTCTGCCCTTCCCTCCAGCTCTGCCCTCCCTCCAGCTCTGCCCTTCCCTTCACCTCTGCCCTCCCTTCACCTCTGCCCTTCCCTTCACCTCTGCCCTTCCCTTCACCTCTGCCCTCCCTTCAGCTCTGCCCTCCCTTCAGCTCTGCCCTTCCTCCAGCTCTGCCCTTCCCTTCACCTCTGCCCTTCCTTCACCTCTGCCTTCCCTTCACCTCTGCCCTTCCTCCTGCTCTGCCCTTCCCTTCACCTCTGCCCTTCCTTCAGCTCTGCCCTTCCCTTCACCTCTGCCCTCCCTCCAGCTCTGCCCTTCCCTTCAGCCCCAGGCTGGCACTGCAGGACGTTTGTCCCCAGGGCATCAGGTCCCTCCATGGGCACTGGGGAGGTCCCAGCTCCTTCCCCCCAGCTGGGCAGTGCCCTGGGGGGCATCACTGCCCTCTCAGCAGGGCCTCAGCTGGGTTAGCAGGGAATGGGCAGCTCAGGGGGCACAGCAGCCCTGGCTCCTCTGCCCATCCCTGAGCAAATCCCACCTCAAGGAGCACTTGGGGGAACTGGGGGAGTTCTGGGGATTGGGGAATGGGTTGGGTTGGGAAAGGCCTTTGGGATCATCGAGTCCAGGTGTTGAGTTGGATCTCACTGTTGGGTTAATGTCAAGGTCAGGCTGTGACTGTTGGATTAAGGTCAGGCTGTGACTGTGGGTAAGGTCAGGCTGTAACTGTTGGGTTCAGGTCAGGCTGTAACTGTTGGGTCAAGGTCAGACTCAGTTGGGTCAAGGCCAGCACAGCTCTAGGGCAGAGCAGGGGCTGGCCCACCACACTCCACCCCCCCAGAGCTGCTGGGTCTGGGACCTGCTGGGATTGGCCACTTGAGGCTGTTTCCCCTCAGCCCCTTCTGTGCACTGACTCTCCTGGAATTCTGGAATGTCCTGAGCTGGGAGGGACCCCCAAGGACCATCCAGTCCCACCCCTGGCCCTGCACAGACACCCCAACAATCCCACCCTGTCCCTCAGAGTGTTGTCCAAACCCTCCTGGAGCTCTGGCAGTCTCGGGGCTGTGCCCACTGCCCTGGGGAGCCTGGTCAGTGCCCACCACCCTCTGGGGGAAGAGCCTTTCCCTGAGATCCCACCTGACCCTGCCCTGGCACAGCTCCAGCCCTTCCCTGGGTCCTGTCCCTGCTCACACAGAGCAGAGATGGAGCTGCCCCTTCAGGTGGAGCTGCAGACCCCAAAAGGTCTCCCCTCAGTCTCCTCTTCTCCAGCTGAACAAACCCTGTGGAGGGTGAAATCCCTTCCCCATCCTGCCAGTCCAGCTGGATTTGGGCTGCCTTGGGCAGGAAAGATGGGAGGAGGAAGCTTTTTTCCTGGCATCAGACCATTTGGAAACATTTGCTGTTTGCAATCACGTTCTGCTGGCTCAAGAAAGAGAATTAATAGAGAAACTGCTGTGAAGGTACTTGAGGAATTTTCAGTCTGTGTAGAATGGAACACACAACTCAGACTGAGGGGAAAAATCCAGGGCAGAGTGAGGACCAAAGATCACAAATCCATGAAGCTGAAGAAGGAGCCTTCAAACTGTAGAGGCTTCAGTTCCTTGTGGAGAGCACAGTGTGTGGGGTGGGTCCAAAGAAAAAGGAAGGGACAAACCTGTTGGTGCAGATGATGGCACAGTCTGGGCCAGAGTGGTGGCTCCTCCTGGCCAGGGGCTGCTCCTCCTCTGCATCCAATCAGTGGTCCCAGAAGTCCCCAAAGGCCAAGATTGTCTCCCCTGAGGTTTGGGTGGGAGCCCCCAGTGCCTCCCCCAGGGCAGGGAGTTCCACAGTGGGGGATGTGACTGTGGCAGTCAGGGGGGATTTTGGAATGGTTGGTGGCCCCTGAGCAGAGCTGAGCCCTCAGGTGGGTGTGGAGGTGCCAAGGAGTCCCTGCAGGGCAGTTCTCCCAGCTCCTCTGCCAGGCTTCTTTCCCAGCCAGCTCCCAGCCTGAGGGCTCAGCTGTGCCCTGGGCAGCTGCTGCCAATGGGCCCTTGGGAACAGTTGCTGGGCAATGGCCCAGAGGGTTTGGAATGCCCAGCTTTGGGCACACCCACACAGGGACAAACTGGGCCCACCTGCTCAACTGGGACAGAGAGGAGGAAGGTGATGTATCCAGCAGAGAGGGAATGCTGTGGAGGGTGGATAAGGAGAGCAGGAAGGTGATCCAGCAGGGAGGGAATTCTGTGGATGGGAATAAGGAGGGAGGTGATGTATCCAGAAGGAAGGGAATGCTGTGCATGAGGATGAGGAGAGGAGGAAGGTGAGGTATCCAGCAGAGAGGGAATGTTCTGGATGGTGGATAAGGAGAGCAGGAGGGTGATGTATCCAGCAGAGAGGGAATGCTGTGGATGAGGATAAGGAGGAAGCTGATGTATCCAGCAGGGAGGGAATGTTCTGGATGGTGGACAAGGAGAGCAGGAGGGTGATGTATCCAGCAGAGAGGGAATGCTGTGGATGGGGATAAGGAGAGCAGGAGGGTGATGCATCCAGCAGAGAGGGAATGCTGTGGATGAGGATAAGGAGGAAGCTGATGTATCCAGCAGGGAGGGAATGTTCTGGATGGTGGATAAGGAGAGCAGAAGGGTGATGGTCCCACCTGCTCAACTGGGACAGAAGGGGGTGCTTGGAGGGCAGAGAGGAAGAACTGAGGACATTTTGAAGGCTCTGTGTCATGCAGAAGGGTTGAACCATCCCATAAACACCACCTGGGTAACAGCCCAGCTCAGGATTTATGAGGACTCCATCAGTGGGAGCAGCTCTGAGAGACACTGCACAGAAATGGCTCCACTGAAATGCTGCAGCACAACCAGAACTGGGCATTTATCTCATAAAACACCCAGCAAAGAACCTCCATAACTCACAAAACTCGTGGGCTTTGGCAAGAGGCAGGAGAAGGCTTTGCAGCCAGAGGAGGAGGAAGAACATCACTCTGAAATGATTGTGGAAATGGGGCTCTTTAGAGGAGTTGACAGTAATATGGGGCTGATTATTTCTGAAGGAGCTTAACTGGCCTCTATATCCAGATTCCATTAAAAGTGAATAATTTCCCATTTCAAAACATATTTTTTCCCTGCAGTGAGTGGGAAATGTAACCAGACAACTTTGTATCCTTTAAAAAAAACTGTATTATCCAGATTATCTTTGGAGGGAATTAAAGAAACAAACCAATCTCTTTGCAGCAGTGAAATTTTAAAGCCTTCTAATTTGACTGGGATACTTTAAAATGAGGAGACAGTTTCATTCCTCTGATGTAGCAGCATTTTCTGGTCCTTGCTGCATCTCAGGTGCTTCTGAAAGGCACTGGGAAATCATAATGATGTTCTGTTCTGGCCACATAAATCAGAGTGTCTTCAGCAACATCATTTTAGATTAGAAACATAAAAGCTGAGGAAGGAATTCCCATTTCTCAGCTGTTTGCAGGGAAGGTCTCCTTGGCCACCCCTAAACCTGCAGCTCATTCCTCCACCTCGTGCCTTCTGCCCCTCCCAAAGAAGGGCCAAAGCAATTCTAGGATGAAATTGGTTCTCAAACACCAGAGGAAGGAGGATTTCTCAGCAGGGCCAAAGAAACAACCCCCTCCCCTTCCAACCTGGAATCCTTAAGACAGTGAAGGACACCAAGAGGAGACCTGCAGGTCTGTGTGCTCCTATTCCAGAGCAGGGCACAGGAGGGCAGAGCTTCTTTCCTGCCCTTGAGATGAGCAGGAGTTCAGAATTCAGCCCAATCCCCCCCCCCAGCTCCCACTGATCAGCAGAGATAATCAAATTAAAACAAACCAGAAGGCAGAAAAGTTGCAGCTGTTGCCATGAAATGTGTGGTCCTTGTTGCTTCATGACTCAGGGAGTTCTATTTTTGCCTGTTTTGTTTGGTGTTTGTATCTGTTAAAGGAATAGATATTAGAAGGGTTAGAACTGGGAAGGAATTGTTGGCTGGGAGAGTGGGCAGCCCTGGCACAGGTGCCCAGAGAAGCTGTGGCTGCCCCAGCCCTGGGAGTGTCCCAGGCCAGGTTGGACAGGGCTTGGAGCACCCTGGGCTGGTGGGAGGTGTCCCTGCCCATGGCAGGGGTGGGATCCTTAAGTTTCCCTCCATCCCAAGCCATTCTGGAATCCTGTGATTTCATGGAGTTGTTGGAGGATGTTCTAGGCTGGGTTTAGAGCCAGAGACCTCGGAGCCCCTTCCAGTGCCCAAAGGGGCTCCAGGAGAGCTGGAGAGGGACAAGGGATGGAGGGACGGGACAAGGGGAATGGCTTCCCACTGCCAGAGGGCAGGGACAGATGGGATATTGGGAAGGAATTCCTGACTGGGAGGGTGGGCAGGCCCTGGCACAGGTGCCCAGAGAAGCTGTGGCTGCCCCAGCCCTGGGAGTGTCCCAGGCCAGGTTGGACAGGGCTTGGAGCACCCTGGGCTGGTGGGAGGTGTCCCTGCCCATGGCAGGGGTGGCACTGGGTGGACTTTCTCTTCCCTTCCAACCCAACCCACTGTGGGATCCCATTCCCAATGTCACCTTTATTAAATTGCCCCATCCCTGGGCACAGCCTATCTCCCTCTCTATTCCTCCCAAGGGATCTGCACCCCAGAATCTCACCCCAGAAATGCCCCCAGGGTGGCAAACCCAGTCCAAGCCTCCATATGAGGAGAGCTGTGGGTCAGGGATGTTTCCTGAAGGGAATTTTGTGGCTGAGAGCTTTTTTTTTCCCATGGTACCAGAACTCAGAGCCACCATGGAGAGGGAAACCAGCTGAGGGAGGGGCAGACGTGGCACCTCTTTGGCACTGAGGTCCCAAACCAGCAGAGCCAGGAATGAGAAAGGCTGGAACAGGGATCAGAGCCCTCAGGCTTGGGAGGTGACATTCAGTTGTGTCTCCTCAGACCAAAAATCAAGGTATAAACAGGGATATAGAGCCACAGTTTTCAAAACTTCTGCAAACCCAAAGGGAGAGAATTGCTCCTGTCCTGGCCCAGAAAATACGAATCAAGCCTTGAAAGAATAAAGAGATTCTTGGTTTTAATGATATTTTAGGGTTTCTTTTCTCTTTTGCTCCCAGCTTTATCTGAGCTTTCCTCAGGAGCTGCGAGATTCAGAGTTCTTGTTTGTTTAATGCTGTCTGATAATTTCACAGGGCTCAAGAAATGAGGTTTTAATGTCACTGCATTCCTTAGGAAATAGGGAGAACCTGCAGAGCTGCAGGAGGGCTCTGCAGAGGGATCTGGAGAGACTGGAGAGATGGGCTGATTGCAATGGGATGGAGTTCAACAAGGCCAAGTGCAGGTCCTGCCCTTTGGCCACCCCAAGCCCTGCAGTGCTCCAGGCTGGGCACAGAGTGGCTGGAGAGCAGCCAGGCAGAGGGACCTGGGGGGACTGAGGGACAGGAAGCTCAACAGGAGCCACCAGTGTGCCCAGGTGGCCAAGAGGGCCAAGGGGATCCTGGCCTGGATCCAAACTAGCGTGGCCAGCAGGCCCAGGGCAGTGACCCTTCCCCTGGACTCTGCCTTGGGGAGGCCACACCTTGAGTGTTGTGTTCAGTTCTGGGCCCTTCAGTTGAAAAACCTCCAGGGATGGGGAATCCACCCCCTCTCTGGGCAGCCCATTCCAATCCCTGAGCACTCTCTCTGCAAAGAATTTCTTTCTCATCTCCAACTTCAATTTCCCCTGGCAGAGCTTGAGCCCATCGTGCCCCCTTGTCCTATTGCTGAGTGCCTGGGAGAAGAGACCAACCCCCACCTGGCCAGAACTTCCCTTCAGGCAGTTCCAGACAGTGCTGAGGTCACCTCTGAGCCTCCTCTTCTCCAGGCTGAACACCCCCAGCTCCCTCAGCCTCTCCCCACAGCACTTGTGCTCCAGTCCCTTCTCCAGCCTCGTTGTTTTCCCTTCTCAGTTGGGTTGGAAGAGACCTCTGAGATCACCAAGTCCAACCCTTGATCCAACTCCAGTCCCTTTACCAGATCATGGCACTCAGTGCCACGGCCAAGCTCAGCTGAAAAACCTCCAGGGATGGGGAATCCACCCCCTCTCTGGGCAGCCCATTCCAATCCCTGAGCACTCTCTCTGCAAAGAATTTCTTTCTCATCTCCAACTTCAATTTCCCCTGGCAGAGCTTGAGCCCATCGTGCCCCCTTGTCCTATTGCTGAGTGCCTGGGAGAAGAGACCAACCCCCACCTGGCCACAACTTCCCTTCAGGTCCTTTTATTCCTTTCCATTTCCCAGCTCTCTGATGGCCCAGAACCAGCACAACTCCAGCCCAGATGTTTCTTAGTGGGTAGAACCAGCGTGAGTGGTTGCAGGTGGTGGTTACCAGACATCAGGAATTGAATAAAACCCAACAAAAAGAAGGGTTGGATCACTGGAAAACATGTCCAACCACCCTCTCCTGATGTCTGGAACAATAAACCTTGAATTTTCCCAACAGGATGAAGTTCATTTTGATTTGTTCAGTACCTTTAGGGTCAGTTTGGTGCTCCAGAAGAACAAGGGGTTTATTTTGCTGCTCTCCACGAGCTCTGTCATCCCTTTGTAGAGGAGCTGAGTTTAATCACATCTGGCAGAGCTGCTGGGTATAATGTGTCCCAATATCCCATTACATTTTCAATTTACATGTATTACCTTTCCTTGGAAAAGTTCCCTGCTCTTCTGTCCGTTGAATTAAAAGGCTATTAGGAAAACAGAGCAGGACATTTCAGTGATCTGACTGTTTGATCTCACCCTGGGAGGCAATTAGTGCTAATAAGTCCTGTACCCACTGCCTGCCTCTGATTTGTCTCCAAAATAGAGCAAATAAAAGGCCCCAAGTGGGACAGCAATTCCAGAGGGTAATTCCCTTCCCTCTAAAACGGCCAATAATGAAGAACAGAAGAGCTGAGTCTGCCTGGGGAAGATCAGAGCCAAAATCTGCAGCTTTTAGACTGAGACTTGTCCACTGTGAGTTCCCAGACAAAAATCAATGCTGGTTTAGTCTCGGTCTTACAGCACAAAGAAACCCCATCCCAAACTTGCCTGGGAGTTAATGATGTTGGTGAGATAAATAATTAGAGCAGAAGGGACAAGGCAGGCATTTAAAGGAGAGGAAACACATGATGGAGCTGATTAAAGAGGAGATGAAGGTTTGATCCCCATAATCCGTATTGATGGAGGCATTTCCAATGTGCTCATCACTGGGAGAGAAAGGAAACAGGAGTGGCATGAATTAGATGATGGTTGTGCCTCAGGGCTCTGTCAATCACTCTGGGGCTTCCCAGGCCTGGAATTCACTCTGGCTGAGCAATCTGCAGCTCAAGGATGTGATTTATGGGCAGGACCAGCAGCCTTTGGGATTGAACAGCTGAGGCTTTCCCAGCTTGGGCAAAGGGCTCCATGGGAGAAGGTGGTGGGAGCACCCAAAGGGTGATCATGAGGAGAGAGGGGTGGAGAAGGTGGTGAGAGGAGAAAGGGAGGCAAAATGTAGGAGGTGGAGCTGGAGCAGGTTCCTGAGGCTCAAACTGAGAGTGCCATGGACAGCAGGTGCCATGCAGGAGGTGCTGGCTCAGAAATGGGCATCGATCTCCTGGGATGGGACCACGGGGAAGGGGCAGCTGAAAGGAGAGGAGCCATCTGTGCCAGCTGAAAGGGATTCCTGCCAGGGATTCCTGCCAGCCTTTCACCAGGGCATGGAATGACAGCACGAGGGGTGATGGGTTTAAACTGAGGGAGGGTTGGTTTGGGTTGATATAAGGAAGGAATTGTTGGCTGGGAGGGTGGGCAGGCCCTGGCACAGGTGCCCAGAGAAGCTGTGGCTGCCCCAGCCCTGGGAGTGTCCCAGGCCAGGTTGGACAGGGCTTGGAGCACCCTGGGCTGGTGGGAGGTGTCCCTGCCCATGGCAGGGGTGGCACTGGATGGCCCTTAATGTCCCTTCCAACCCAAACCATCCTGTCATTCTGTGACTCTGTGGACAACTGGAGTGTTCAATCTGGAGCAGAGAAGGGTCCAGGAACACCTCAGAGCCCCTTCCAGTGCCCAAAGGGGCTCCAGGAGAGTTGGAGAGGGACTGGGGACGAGGGATGGAGGGACAGGACACAGGGAATGGCTTCCCACTGCCAGAGGGCAGGGGTAGGTGGGATATTGGGAAGGAATTCCTGGCTGGGAGGGTGGGCAGGCCCTGGCACAGGTGCCCAGAGAAGCTGTGGCTGCCCCAGCCCTGGGAGTGTTCCAGGCCAGGTTGGACAGGGCTTGGAGCACCCTGGGCTGGTGGGAAGTGTCCCTGCCCATGGCAGGGGTGGCACTGGGTGGTCCTTAAGGTTCCTTCCCACCCAAGCCATCCCACCCCAAGGCTGTGGGATCTCCCAGGATCTCTGCTCCACCTCTGCCCATTGCCATGGACTGTATTGAACAGCTGAAAACATTCCCCTCTTTTTAATTACCAAGCACATCTTCTCCAGTGGCTTCCTCATCTCCTGCAGTTTTTATGATCTTGGGAACTCCTGAAAGCAGCAGCACCCTGGGCACAGGAGCAGGAAAGGCTTTCTCTTCATGCAAATCCTGGGAGCAAAAAGAGCTGCAATAATGAGGAGGAAAAATAGAAGGAAGAGGAGAATATTCAGCAGTGCAATATTGCCCTGAGCTCTCGGCAGGAGCCTGGTTGGTGTTTAGGGGTAGGGAGGGGAAGAAAGGAAAGGAAGAACAGGGATGGGCCTGGTCTTTCATTCCCAGCTCCACAAATGCAGGGATTGGAGCACAGAGGTGGAAAAAGCCCGAGGAGCTGCTTTAACATCTCAAATCAGGGGTGTTGAGGAGAGAGGTGGCTCTGGAGGAAGAGCAAAGGGGTTTTCTGAGCCTGGTTTTAAGGGGGTTACTGGTTTTATAAAGATTCCTTAAGGAAACCTCGAGATCTTGTGTCATAAAATCCCCAAGATTTGGCTTTGGAAGGGTTGGAAAATTAAATTCCTCAGAGGGAAGTTCGGAGGGGACTGAAGAGTTGAGGTGGAGACTCAGCTGGGCTTGCCCAGCTCCGTGGGACAGCAAGAGTGAATGCAGTGCCAGGAAAATGGGAAGTGCAAGGGGGATACCAGGGGGATACAGGAGGGATACCAGAGGGATAGCAGAGGGATAGTACAGGGATACTAAAGGAATATTAGAGGGATACCAGAGGGATACAGGAGGGATACCAGAGAAATACTAAAGGGATACCAGAGGGACACTAAAGGGATACCAGAGGGATACTAAAGGAATATTAGAGGGATACTAAAGGGATACCAGAGGGATACCAGAGGGATACTAAAGGAATATTAGAGGGATACTGGAGGAATCCCAGAGGGATACCAGAGAGACAGTAGGGGGATAGTAGAGGAATACTGGGGGAATACTGGAGGGATACTAGAGGAATACCAGAGGGATACCAGAGGGATACCAGAGGGATACTGGAGGAATACTGGGGGGATACCGGGGGATACTGGAGGGATACTGGAGGGATACCGGGGGATACTGGAGGGATCCCAGAAGGATCCCAGAGGGATACTAAAGGAATAATAGAGAGATACTAAAGAGATGCTAAAGGAATACTAGAGGGATACTAGGGGGACACCACAGGGATAATACAGGAATACTAGAGGAATAGCAGAGGGATACCAGAGGGATACCAGAGAGATACCAGAGGGATACTAAAGGGATACCAGAGGGATAATAGAGGGATACTAAAGGAATACTAAAGGAATAGCAGAGGGATACTAGAGGGATACTGGAGGGATACTGGAGGGATACTAAAGAAATACTAGAGGGATACTAAAGGGATACCAGAGGAATACTGGAGGGATACCAGAGGGATACTGGAGGGATACTGGAGGGATAGCAGAGGGATACTGGAGGGATACTAAAGGGATAGCAGAGGGATACTGGAGGGATACTGGAGAGATACTAAAGGGATACTATAGAAATACTAGAGGGATACCAAAGGGATACTAAAGGGATACTAGATGGATACCAGAGGAATACAAGAGGGATACTAAAGGGATACTAAGAGGGATACTAAAGGAAGATTAAAGGGATACTAAAGGAATACTAGAGGGATACCAGAGGGATATAGGAGGGATACTAAAGGAATACTAGAGAGATACTAAAGGGATACTAGAGGAATACTAGAGGGATACTAGAGGGATACTAGAGGGATACTAGAGGGAGACTAGAGGGAGACTAAAGGAATACTAGAGGGATACTGGAAGGATACCAGAGGGATGTTAAAGGGATACCAGAGGGATACCAGAGGTATACTAGAGGAACACTAAAGAGATACTAAAGGAATACTAGAGGGTTACTAGAGAGACAATAGAGGGATACAGAGAGACAAGAGAGGGATAGAAGAGGAATACTGGAGGGATACTAAAGGAATACTAGATGGATACCAAAGGGGGACCAGAGGGATACCAGAGGAATACTAAAGGAGTACTAGAGGGATACTAAAGGGATACCAGAGGGATACTGGGGGGTGTGGAACCACCTCCCCTCTTTGCATCCAAGCTCTCCCTGCTCTCCTCCCCTCAGGAAAAGCTCCTGCTCCCTCTGAAGTCTTTCAGTGTCTGGCAAAGGCTGCAGGAGCCAATTTGCAGTTCCAGCAATCCTGAGGCAGCAGATAAATATCAAAGGCAGCACAGAGAGAGGTTCCATGTGCCAAAGCAAGTCACACCTTTCTGAGGAGCATGAGGGAATTCTCCTGGAAGGCAGAGAGAGCAAGGGAAGGATAACAAGTCAAGTGCAGACACTGTGCAGCCTCCTCTGGGCTCTGCTCCTCCAGTTCCCAGCCTGAATCATGGAATCACACACTGGTTTGGGTTGGGAGGGACATTAAAGATCATCCAGATCCAACTCCTCGAGTTTATTTATTAATTTCTTTCCTTTGTTCTGTGGCTCAGCCAAGTGATTTCTTGGAGGGCTCTCTGGTTTTCCTCGTGCTCTGGTTTTTGTGTGCTCTGAATTTCCAGACTCTGGGAGGGAGAGAAGCAGATTCTCTTAAATTTTTGAAAGGAAATTGTTGGAGATATTTATCTATTAATAAAGTTGTACTGAAAGACAGATCTCCCCATAGGTTTTCAGCTCTAGATGAATAAAATCATCTACAAAGGCAGCATAGGAAAGGCAAGTGGGAGAGTGGGGAGAGAAAGACAATGGAAATACAGAACTACGGGATGGTTTTGGTTGGAAGGGACCTTAAGGATCACCAGTGCCACCCATGCCATGGGCAGGGACACCTCCCACCAGCCCAGGGTGCTCCAAGCCCTGTCCAACCTGGCCTGGGACACTCCCAGGGCTGGGGCAGCCACAGCTTCTCTGGGCACCTGTGCCAGGGCCTGCCCACCCTCACAATAAAGATTTTTTTTCCTAATATCCCACCTAAATCTCCCCTCAGTGGGAAGCCTTTCCCCTTGCCCTGTCATTCCACACCCTTGTCCCTCTCCATCTTTCCTGTAGCTCCCTTTAGCCACCTCCAGTGCCCTTTGGAGACCAGTCCACACCACCCCATCACCCACCCATGAGCTTTCCATCCAAGGCTTTTTGTCCTGCCTCCCATGCTGCTCCTCACACAAAATGGGAACTCTGTGCAGGAAACTCAGAGCCTTCCTACTCTAAAACCTTTCATAGAATCACAGAATCACAGAATGGATTGGGTTGGAAAAGGCCTCCGAGATCATCAAGTCCAACCCTTGGTCCAACTCCAGTCCCTTTACCAGATCATGGCACTCAGTGCCACGGCCAAGCTCAGTTGAAAAACCTCCAGGGATGGGGAATCCACCCCCTCTCTGGGCAGCCCATTCCAATGCCTGAGCACTCTCTCTGCAAAGAATTTCTTTCTCCTCTCCAACTTCAATTTCCCCTGGCAGAGCTTGAGCCCATCGTGCCCCCTTGTCCTATTGCTGAGTGCCTGGGAGAAGAGACCAACCCCCAGCTGGCCACAACTTCCCTTCAGGCAGTTCCAGACAGTGCTGAGGTCACCTCTGAGCCTCCTCTTCTCCAGGCTCAACACCCCCAGCTCCCTCAGCCTCTCCCCACAGCACTTGTGCTCCAGTCCCTACTTGTTCTGCTTGACATGCTCCTGTGGAAGGGCTGTGTCTCCTTGGCAATGCTCTTTGGAAAGTGCAGCCCTGCCCTGCAGAGCTGATGTCTCCCAGGCAATGCCCTTTGGAGAGGAGCAGCCCGTGCCTTGTTGGGAACAAACAAGTTCAGGGCATGGGAAAGGGGTGACAAGGGTCAGCCTGGCAGTGACAAAACTTCCTCACTGTCCCTCACTGTCCCTCACTGTCCCTCACTGTCCCTCACTGGCCCTCACTGTCCCTCACTGTCCCACACTGTCCCCTCACTGTCCCACACTGTCCCCTCACTGTCCCACAGTGTCCCTCAGTGTCCCTCACTGTCCCTCACTGTCCTTCACTGTCCCTCACTGTCCCTCACTGTCCCATACTGTCCCACACTGTCCCACACTGTCCCCTCACTGTCCCACAGTGTCCCTCACTGTCCCTCACTGTCCCTTCCTGTCCCTCACTGGCCCTCACTGTCCCTCACTGTCCCAGAGTGTCCCTCACTGTCCCAGAGTGTCCCACCGTGTCCCTCCGTGTCCCTCAGTGTCCCTCACTGTCCCTTCCTGTCCCTCACTGTCCCTCACTGTCCCACAGTGTCCCACAGTGTCCCACAGTGTCCCTCACTGTCCCCTCACTGTCCCACACTGTCCCTCACTGTCCCACACTGTCCCTCACTGTCCCACACTGTCCTTCACTGTCCTTCACTGTCCCACACTGTCCCTCACTGTCCTTCACTGTCCCACACTGTCCCACACTGTCCCCTCACTGTCCCACAGTGTCCCTCAGTGTCCCTCACTGTCCTTCACTGTCCTTCACTGTCCCATACTGTCCCCTCACTGTCCCACAGTGTCCCTCACTGTCCCACCCTGTCCCTCACTGGCCCTCACTGGCCCTCACTGTCCCAGAGTGTCCCTCACTGTCCCTCACTGTCCCACCGTGTCCCTCACTGTCCCACCCTGTCCCACACTGGCCCTCACTGTCCCTCACTGTCCCAGAGTGTCCCTCACTGTCCCTCACTGTCCCACCCTGTCCCTCACTGTCCCTCACTGTCCCAGAGTGTCCCTCACTGTCCCTCACTGTCCCACACTGTCCCCTCACTGTCCCACAGTGTCCCTCACTGGCCCTCACTGGCCCTCACTGTCCCACCCTGTCCCACACTGTCCCACCCTGTCCCTCACTGTCCCACAGTGTCCCTCACTGTCCCTCACTGTCCCACCCTGTCCCTCACTGTCCCTCACTGTCCCACCCTGTCCCTCATTGTCCCACACTGTCCCACACTGTCCCTCACTGTCCCTTATTGTCCCACCCTGTCCCTCACTGTCCCACCCTGTCCCTCACTGTCCCACACTGCCCCACTCCTGTGTGGGCACCTGGTGGGATCACAACCCATGGGTGCCCCCCATGCTGTGGGTGCCTGTGGGGCACAGCCATGAGCCAGGTTTGTGCAGCAGCTCTGGGTGGGCCCAAAGCCTCCACCCCTCTGGGTCAGAGTGGGTGTTTGTAGAACCACAGAATCCTTAAGGTTGGAGAAGGTTTCTGAACTCATCAGGTCCAACCAAGCACTGCCAAGGCCACCACTGCCCCATGGCCACAAGTGTCACATCTCCATGTCTCCTCAATCCCTCCAGGGTGGGCACTCCAAACCTCCCTGGGCTGCCCCTTCCATGTTCCATCACCCTTTTGATGAAGAAATTCCTCCTGGTGTCCCACCTGCCCCTGCCCTGGCCCAGCCTGAGGCTGTTCCCTCTCCTCCTGTCCCTGTTCCTGGGGCAGAGCCCAAATCCCCTCCTTGGATCCCTCAGGGGTTGCAGAGCCAGAAGGTCCCCCCTGAGCCTCCTTTTCTCCAGGCTGAGCCACTCCAGCTCCCTCAGGATTTCTCCAGTCCCTTCTCCAGCTCCATTTCCTTCCCTTCTCCAGCCCTTCAATGTCCTTCTCATCATGAAGTGCCCAAAACTGACCCCAGGATTTGAGGTGTGATTTTTTTTCCTTCTTCAGTAACACTGAAATATCTGAGAAATCTCTTCCTGCAGAGACACAGATTGTTTGGAATGAAGGATTTGGTCCTTCTGGTTGAACAGGTCCCATGACAGGAAACCTGCAACATTCTGTTCTTAGTGGATTTTCTCTCCCCTTTTTATTTGTTAAAAATATTTGTATTTGTATTCTGGTTTATTCCCTAAACCAAAATTGAGGTGGAATTTGTGTTGCACATGAAGGGTCTTTTCATCTCAAAAAAAAAAAATCTTTAAATAATTTTCCTGGTTTGAATTGTAAGGAAGAATCCAAAGATCTCAATTTTCTTGTCACTGAGGAGGAAAAACTTGAACCAGTCAAAATGTTGAGGCTCCAACTGTTTATTTCCATTTGACCTTTCAAAAACATTTGTAGTGTAAACTAAGTCACAATCCTCAGCTCCAAGTTCCTCCAAACAAAGAAAATATTTCCTTGGAAATGACAAAATGGGCTTTTAGCAATTTTCCAACCTCTTTCTTGCTCCAGCAGGAGACTCATCAAATTGGTCCTTTCTCTCAGATATTTTTGTTTTCAACAAATTGGTGTCTGAAAAAAAAAAAGAGATGCTTTGCCAGTGGGAAAACTGGGCCAGGAGTTAAGGAGCAATCCCACGGGGATGATTTGTTGGGCAGAAGAACAAAGAGGTGACTGAGGACTTGGGGAGTGTGGCCTCGGATTCTCCATCACCCTGAGCAGGAGAAAGTGGGTTGATGTCACTTGGTGAACGGGGCTGTGTCCAGCTGGTCACCAGTGGTGTCCCCCAGGGGTCTGTGCTGGGTCCAGTCCTGTTTAACATCTTTATTGATGATTTAGATGAGGGGATTGAGTCCATCAGCAGCAAATTTGCTGCTGCCACCAAGTTGGGAGGGAGTGTCGAGCTGCTGGAAGGCAGGAGGGCTCTGCAGAGGGATCTGGAGAGACTGGAGAGATGGGCTGATTGCAATGGGATGGAGTTCAACAAGGCCAAGTGCAGGTCCTGCCCTTTGGCCACCCCAAGCCCTGCAGCGCTCCAGGCTGGGCCCAGAGTGGCTGGAGAGCAGCCAGGCAGAGGGACCTGGGGGGACTGAGGGACAGGAAGCTCAACAGGAGCCACCAGTGTGCCCAGGTGGCCAAGAAGGCCAAGGGGATCCTGGCCTGGATCCAAACCAGCGTGGCCAGCAGGCCCAGGGCAGTGACCCTTCCCCTGGACTCTGCCTTGGGGAGGCCACACCTTGAGTGTTGTGTTCAGTTCTGGGCCCCTCAGTTGAGGCAAGAGATTGAGGGGCTGGAGCGGGGCCAGAGAAGAGCAACGAGGCTGGAGAAGGGACTGGATGTGGCTCTGAGTGTCCTCTGAAACACCTCCAGGGACAGAAAATCCACCATGTCTTGATCCAACCCCACTGTGATCACCAGCCCAGGGCACTC
This sequence comes from Pithys albifrons albifrons, assembly GCF_047495875.1. NCBI lineage: Eukaryota > Metazoa > Chordata > Aves > Passeriformes > Thamnophilidae > Pithys > Pithys albifrons. Next base: position 4,576,373 of record NC_092482.1, read on the forward strand.
TGATCACAGTAGGGTTGGATCAAGGGTTGGGTTTGATCATCAGAGGTCTCTTCCAACCCAACTGAGAAGAGCAACAAGGCTGGAGAAGGGACTGGAGCACAAGTGCTGTGGGGAGAGGCTGAGGGAGCTGGGGGTGTTCAGCCTGGAGAAGAGGAGGCTCAGAGGTGACCTCAGCACTGTCTGGAACTGCCTGAAGGGAAGTTGTGGCCAGCTGGGGGTTGGTCTCTTCTCCCAGGCACTCAGCAATAGGACAAGGGGGCACGATGGGCTCAAGCTCTGCCAGGGGAAATTGAAGTTGGAGATGAGAAAGAAATTCTTTGCAGAGAGAGTGCTCAGGGATTGGAATGGGCTGCCCAGAGAGGGGGTGGATTCCCCATCCCTGGAGGCTTTTCAGCTGAGCTTGGCCGTGGCACTGAGTGCCATGATCTGGTAAAGGGACTGGAGTTGGACCAAGGGTTGGACTTGGTGATCTTGGAGGTCTTTTCCAACCCAATCCAGTCTATGATTCAATGAAGTGTCACCTCTCACCAGCAGGTCACAAAATCCTCCTCAGTGCCCAGAGCTGCCCATCCATCTCCTGTGTGGGGGCACTGCTGTGCCCCTGAGTGCCCCCTGCTCTCCCTGCTGGCTCCAGAGCATTGCTGGCTCATTTCCTCCCAGATTTCTGGGATTGCAGCTTTAGCCATTAAGCAGGAATTATTTTTTATAAGAGATGCATGATTTGAATCCTAATTTATGCACTGGGCTGGTTCCAATGGCATCACTCCTGGGTCTCCCTGTTCTGCTTTGGGGACATTTGGGGCCACCCTGTCCCACCCTGTCCCACCCTGTCCTTCATTGTCCCTCACTGTCCCTCACGGTCCCACCCTGTCCCTCACTGTCCCTCACTGTCCCACCGTGTCCCTCCTTGTCCCTCACTGTCCCTCACTGTCCCTCACTGTCCCACCGTGTCCCTCCTTGTCCCTCACTGTCCCACCCTGTCCCTCACTGTCCCTCACTGTCCCTCCCTGTCCCTCCTTGTCCCTCACTGTCCCACCCTGTCCCTCACTGTCCCTCACTGTCCCTCCCTGTCCCTCACTGTCCCTCACTGTCCCTCACTGTCCTTCACTGTCCCACACTGTCCCTCACTGTCCCACCCTATCTCTCACTGTCCCTCACTGTCCCACACTGTCCCACCCTGTCCCTCACTGTCCCACACTGTCCTTCACTGTCCCACCCTGTCCCTCACTGTCCCACAGTGTCCCTCACTGTCCCTCACTGTCCCACAGTGTCCCTCACTGTCCCACACTGTCCTTCACTGTCCCACCCTGTCCCTCACTGTCCCAGTGTCCCTCACTGTCCCTCACTGTCCCTCACTGTCCCTCACTGTCCCACACTGTCCCTCACAGTCCCTCACTGTCCCAGTGACCCTCACTGTCCCTCACTGTCCCTCACTGTCCCTGGGGAGCAAAGCCCTTCCCCAAACCAACCAGAGGAATCTGGAAGTGTCACCAGGCAGAGTCTCTGCCCCTCGTTGCCCAGGGGGGTGTGACTGATGTCCTGCAGCTCCTGCCAGCCAGGATGGGATGCCCGGGGGGAAAAGGGGCTCCTGTTTGGTGTGTGATTGCAGAGTGTTGGTTCTGCCACAGGAGGTGGCAGCAGTGCCAGCTGAGCTGGGTGGCAGCAGCAGGAGCCAACACCTTCAGGAATGGGAACTGCTGGAGACAGGGAGGATGAAACTTGGGAATACCTGAGGGGCAAGGAAAGATGAGCCAAGACACATCCAGTGTCACAAACTGGTGTCTTCCTGTCCCACCACAGTGCAGTGGCACCCAGGGAGTGCCCAGAGAGGAGGGTTGTTCTGTGCCTGAGGTGGCAGGAGGGGCTCTGAGACTGGAGTTGTGGGCACAGACCCATTGTGGGCAGAGGAGCTGCTGCTTGGCACATCTTCATTAGCCAGGCAGTGGCACACCATCTGCAGGCATCCAGCTGGGCACCACGGGGAACTCTGGAGGCCAAGCTGGGCAGAACCAGCCCCAGCACAAAGTTAAGCTCTTCAAAGCACTGCAGGTGCTGAGAGGAGCTCAGTGCCCATTTGGCTGAAGGAATAAATTGGACCTCAGAAAACACCCCGAGGAGAAGAGCAGATCTCTGCCAGCGTTTGAGCTCCCCAGGTATGGGCAGACCACTGGCAGAGGTTGGAACAGCTCCTCCCTCCCTCCCTGGGAGAGCTGGATGCCAACTCAAAGACAGACAGGAGGGCAGGATTCTGGCTCTGGAGCACTTGTTGCCCCTTTTCTGCTCAGTCAGGCAAGGAAAGTTGAGCTACAAAGTTCCACCAAAAAGCTCTGATGATTCCTGAGCTCCTCCAAAAGTGAGACATTGCAGGCACCTGCTCTGGGGTGACTCTTAGAGTTTGGTCCTTGCTGCCCATCTGACCTTGCCAACAAGTCTCCCATTCAGGCTGGAAATCAGTGCTGGTGGTTTAAAGGAGGTGTTGCCACCACCATCCCTTCCAGGGGCTGCCAGATGTCTTGGGTGGCATTCAGAGGAAAGGAGAAGGATCCACCAGGGACTCTTGGTCTCTCCATTCACTTCCAGAGCCTGGCTGTGCTTGGCAGGGAGAGACACACATGCCAGGGCAGAGCCAGAGCAGCCTGAATGTCCAATTGCCATCCTCTGAGTGGTGCCAACTCCCTGGGAGCTGGGAATGAGACGGGAGCAAGCTGGGGGCACACAGGGACACCTTGGCAGCTCAGCTGGTGGCATTGCCCAGGTGACCCTGGTTTTAAGGGCCAGGGTGACATTGTTGGGGTGTCTGGGCAGTGCCAGAACTGGGTTGGATGACCCTTGGGGGTCTCTCCCAGCTCATAATATTCTGTTATGTTATGATTCTAAGCAACAAATAAATACCATTAATTAGGAATTATTTTCTCCACCCAGAAACTCTTCAGCTCCAACCTGCAGCACTTCCCGAGCCAGGCCTGAGTTTCCTGGTTAATTAAGTGGGTAAGGAAAGCTCAGTGCTTTGGGTGTAATTAGTTAAGCTCCCAGGAGTGAGCTGAACATCAAACCCACCCCGTGAATTATTCATCCACATCCACCTTTCCAGCACAAGGAGCACAATGCTCTGAGCAGCTGGGCTGGTTTAAAGGGAAACCTGCAGGAGAAATGAAGCCAACACAGAAGAGATTAGAAATGAGAGTTACAATTTAATAACAATGACTGACACAAAGAGAAATTGGGTTTAACCCCCAAGCCCAGCAGTCTAACCCAGCCCCCTGGGGCACAAACACAGGGGGATTTGGTGGCCCCTGTGCTGAGCCCCACGTGGTTCCCCCGAGGCCAAAGGCAAAGGAAGGGACAAACCTGTTGGTGCAGATGATGGCACAGTCTGGGCCAGAGTGGTGGCTCCTCCTGGCCAGGGGCTGCTCCTCCTCTGCATCCAATCAGTGGTCCCAGAGGTTCCCAAAGCCCAAGATTGTGTCCCCTGAGGTTTGGGTGGGAGCCCCCAGTGCCTCCCCCAGGGCAGGGAGTTCCACCCTGGGGGATCTGACTCTGGCACTCAGGGGGGATTTTGGACTCGTTGCTGGCCCCTGAGCAGAGCTGAGCCCTCAGGTGGGTGTGGAGGTGCCAAGGAGTCCCTGCAGGGCAGTTCTCCCAGCTCCTCTGCCAGGCTTCTTTCCCAGCCAGCTCCCAGCCTGAGGGCTCAGCTGTGCCCTGGGCAGCTGCTGCCAATGGGCCCTTGGGAACAGTTGCTGGGCAATGGCCCAGAGGGTTTGGAATGCCCAGCTTTGGGCACACCCACACAGGGACAAACTGGGCCCACCTGCTGAACCAGGACAGACACCCCTTGCTGACTCCTGCTCAGCACCTCAGCAGGATGTTCTCCTGCCCTTCTGCAGGAACTCTGGAGCAGGGAAAGTCCTTTTCTGCTTGGTGGCTTTTGCAGGATGTGACCTGTGCCCTGTCAGACCAACTTTATTGAATCACCAGCTGAGGTTTCTTGGAGCTGGAAATAAAATGAGATTGACAATCTTTCGAACTGCCCATGGGAAACAAGGCTCCAGTTCTTTCAGGGGAGGTAAAGCTGAATGCAAAATGCAATAAGAAAGTAAAAAAATGGTTGGGGAGAATGTTGAAGGAATGATTTGGGCTACCAGGAAATACCTCACAAAGTCAGAGCTTGGTTGGATTTATGGGAAATCTCCAATCAGAGAGGATGGGAATGAAATTTAAGATCTCCTCTGACCTTATTTGTGCCCCTGCAAATCTGACAGTCCCCAAACTTGCCCTCTTTGTGCCTTCAGTGCAATCACATTCACATTTCCATAAATTTGGAAATCTGGGGGGTTGGAGGGGACCCACAATGAGAGAAAAGAAAATAACAGCAGATGAGTAAGAGACAAACAGCCTCCTGAATCCAGAGAGCTCAGGGTGCCCAGGTCAAGAGTTGCACTTAAATAAAAATATTTGTTGAGCAACAAATTGAGACATTTTTATTGCTTTTTTTTTTCCTTCCCTGAATTCATTTTTCCCAAGGAAAAAAGTCTTCATGGTGCAGCTTCCAGAGCTCAGAATCTGTTTGGCTGATTTGTCATTAATTGGAATCAGTGCAAAAAATCTGTGCTGCCACTTGCAGATTGTGCCTTTCTAGAGGAAGTAATGAAGAGGGAAAAAAAAAATCCCAGCAAAGCTGAGGCAGAAGCTCAGAATGTGATATGAGAGGCTGTTAATAAGAGCAAAGTCTCTTTGTTTGTGCCAAGAAGTGGCACAGCAGAGGCGTGGACAGGCAGAGCTGTCTGTGAATACATTAGCACATCCAACTTGCTCCAAGGAGGAGGGACCCAGGCTCTTCCAGATGGCAGCTCCAACAGCACCAGCTTTTTTGGAGGCTTTCCCCACTTTTGGAGAAGTTTTTCTGCTGTTGGAGTGGAGCTGAGGTTTGGGTGGGGAAGGTGTGAGGGCAGGGCTGGTGGTTCTCCTTCTTCACTCCTGGATGCACTGCCCAAATCCTGGAAAGCTGATCCAGGGTTAAGGATTAAGAGCTTCTCTCAGGGAACAGGAGGACTGGCAGGATGGGGAAGGGATTTCACCCTCCACAGGGTTTGTTCAGCTGGAGAAGAGGAGATTGAGGGGAGACCTTTTGGGGTCTGCAGCTCCTCCTGAAGGGGCAGCTCCATCTCTGCTCTGTGTGAGCAGTGCCAGGACCCAGGGAAGGGCTGGAGCTGGGCCAGGGCAGGGACAGGACCCAGGGAAGGGCTGGAACTGTGCCAGGGCAGGGTCAGGTGGGATCTCAGGGAAAGGCTCTTCCCCCAGAGGGTGGTGGGCACTGACCAGGCTCCCCAGGGCAGTGGGCACGGCCCCAAGGCTGCCAGAGCTCCAGGAGGGTTTGGACAACACTCTGAGGGACAGGGTGGGATTGTTGGGGTGTCTGTACAGGGCCAGGGGTGGGACTGGATGGTCCTTGGGGGTCCCTCCCAGCTCAGGACATTCCAGAATTCCAGGAGAGTCAGTGCACAGAAGGGCTGAGGGGAAACAGCCTCAAGTGGACAATCCCAGCACGTCCCAGACCCAGCAGCTCTGGGGGGGTGGAGTGTGCTGGGCCAGCCCCTGCTCTGCCCTAGAGCTGTGCTGGCCTTGACCCAACTGAGCCTGACCTTGACCCAACAGAGCATGACCTTGACCCAACAGTTACAGCCTGACCTTACCCACAGTAACAGCCTGACCTTAATCCAACAGTCACAGCCTGACCTTAACCCTCAGACACAGCCTGACCTGAACCCAACAGTCACAGCCTGACCTTGACATTAACCCAACAGTGAGATCCAACTCAACACCTGGACTCGATGATCCCAAAGGCCTTTCCCAACCCAACCCATTCCCCAATCCCCAGAACTCCCCCAGTTCCCCCAAGTGCTCCTTGAGGTGGGATTTGCTCAGGGATGGGCAGAGGAGCCAGGGCTGCTGTGCCCCCTGAGCTGCCCATTCCCTGCTAACCCAGCTGAGGCCCTGCTGAGAGGGCAGTGATGCCCCCCAGGGCACTGCCCAGCTGGGGGGAAGGAGCTGGGACCTCCCCATTGCCCGTGGAGGGACCTGATGCACTGGGGACAAACGCCCTGCAGTGCCAGCCTGGGGCTGAAGGGAAGGGCACAGCAGGAGGAAGGGCAGAGGTGAAGGAAAGGCAGAGCTGGAGGGAAGGGCAGAGCTGGAGGAAGGGCAGAGGTGAAGGGAAGGGCAGAGGTGAAGGAAGGGCAGAGCTGGAGGAAGGGCAGAGGTGAAGGAAGGGCAGAGCTGAAGGAAGGGCAGAGCTGGAGGGAAGGGCAGAGCTGGAGGGAAGGGCAGAGCTGGAGGGAAGGGCAGAGCTGCCCCTTCCAGGCTGGGCTGGCACTGCAGGAACTGGGCACTAATAGCAAAGAGCAAATCCAAGTCCAAATGATCCTTTTTATTAGTGATTCCAGTAGAGTTTGGTGGACAGAACACTCAGGAGATGGGCTGGTTTATCCAGTCATGGAAGAGTAAAATGCCCAAGTCCTCTCACAGATTCCAACAGGTGCCCACCAGCACCAGCTTTGGGAAGCAGGCACTGCCCTGCTCTTCCAGGCACGACTTGCTTTTTAATGCCAATCAAGAGCCACTCTCAAAGCTGAATCCCAGAGCAAGGCTGGAAGGGTTTAACAACTTCCTAGAAACCACTGGTGCAGCAAGACCATCCCTGCTTCTATTAATGGGGTGTATTTATAGGCTGGGAATGAAATGTTCAGCTCAGCAGCTTCCACTCCTGCAGGCAGGGAGGGATGTTCTGTGTGCTCAGGATGTGCCACAAAGCAAATCTTTTCTCCACCCAAACATTCTTGTTGAAGGACTGACCAGACATTTTTTGCACAAAACTTTGTTTTTTAGAAAAAAAAAACTTGAGGGAAGTGTCTCTTCTTACCCCCAAAATCCTCAGTTTTTCTCCATGGAAGCAAAGCCACAATAAACCTCCCATTTTTCCTTTTCTTTTTTTTTTTTTCCTTTAAAGGATTTAATTTCCAATATTGGATTGCAGCCAGAAAATATTGGTCTTCAATTACTGAGATTCAATTTATTCTCTTTCTGAGCACTTGGCTTAATCCAGTGCAGAAAGGTCCATTAATGAACTCTCTTACAGATGAAAACAGGAGGCAACACTTTGCATTTCATTAACTCTTAAAAGAAAGCTGAGCAAGTTAAGCAGGGCCAGCAATATTTTAATTAGCCTTGCAGAGATTGTCTTCTGCTACAACAGTCCCTCTTAATTACATTTGTTAAAACACAGTAGAGCAGATTGACTCCCTGCTTCAAGATCTCTCCACAGGGTGGTTTCTTCATTATCCCAGTTTTTCCAGGATATCAGGGATGTCCTGTCTCCAAACTGGGCTGAGAGTGGCCCTTCCATGAGGTGACCCCCAGATTTGGGCTGAGCCCAGAATGAGATTAATTAACACTCATCTTGTCAGCTGGATTGGTGTGGCCTTGCTGTTTATCAGCAAAATTGCTCTTGGGTGTCCTGGCCAAGCCAGGCCTGGATAAAATCCATCTGGGAGAGATGGATGGTGGGAAACAACTTCACTGATCCCACAGCCTGTGCCTTCCCAGCAGAACCATCCCCAGTCCCACCATCCAGCCTTGCTGCCTCCAAGGTTATTCCCCCTCACTGCTAATTATCCTGCCCCCTGTTAGAGTAATTATAGAACCATAGAATGGATTGGGTTGGAAGAGACCTCTGAGATCACCAAGTCCAACCCTTGATCCAACCCCACTGTGATCACCAGCCCAGGGCACTCAGTGCCCTGGGCTGGTGATCACAGTGGGGTTGGATCAAGATGTGGTGGATTCTCAGTCAGTGCCACATCCATAGAATCAAAGAATTGACTGGGTTGGAAAAGACCTCTGAGATCATCAAGTCCAACCCTTGGTCCAGCTCCAGTCCCTTTACCAGATCATGGCACTCAGTGCCACGGCCAAGCTCAGCTGAAAAACCTCCAGGGATGGGGAATCCACCCCCTCTCTGGGCAGCCCATTCCAATGCCTGAGCACTCTCTCTGCAAAGAATTTCTTTCTCATCTCCAACTTCAATTTCCCCTGGCAGAGCTTGAGCCCATCGTGCCCCCTTGTCCTATTGCTGAGTGCCTGGGAGAAGAGACCAACCCCCACCTGGCCACAACTTCCCTTCAGGCAGTTCCAGACAGTGCTGAGGTCACCTCTGAGCCTCCTCTTCTCCAGGCTGAACACCCTCAGCTCCCTCAGCCTCTCCCCACAGCACTTGTGCTCCAGTCCCTTCTCCAGCCTCGTTGCTCTTCTCAGTTGGGTTGGAAGAGACCACTGAGATCATCAAGTTCAACCCTTGATCCAACCCTACTGTGATCACCAGCCCAGGGCACAGGGCACTCGTGATCACAGTGGGGTTGGATCAAGACATGGTGGATTCTCTGTCCCTGGAGGTGTTTCAGAGGACACTCAGAGCCACATCCAGTCCCTTCTCCAGCCTCGTTGCTCTTCTCATTTGGTTTGGAAGAGACCTCTGAGATCACCAAGTCCAACCCTTGATCCAACCCCACTGTGATCACCAGCACAAAGTGCCCTGGGCTGGTGATCACAGTGGGGTTGGATCAAGACATGTTGGATTCTCTGTCCTTGGAGGTGTTTCAGAGGACACTCAGAGCCACATCCAGTCCCTTCTCCACCTCCACTGTCCTTCTCTGGCCCCGCTCCAGCCCCTCAATCTCTTTCCTGACCTGAGGGGCCCAGAACTGAACCCAACACTCGAGGCAATAAGACCCTTCCCAAGCTTTGCTGGGATTTGGAGGCCACTCACTGGTGGCACTGGGGATTCCACTGGTCTGGCAGAGGGTGGAGATCGTGTTGAGCTGCCTGTGAATGGCACAGGAACAGAGCAGGGCCATTAATTCTGGGGTATTTCCAGGAGTCTGGGATATTTCTGGGATATTTCTGGGATATTTCTGGGATATTTCTGGGATTTTTTCTGGGATATTTCTGGGATATTTCTGGGATTTTTTCTGGGATATTTCTGGGATATTTCTGGGATTTTTGGAGGATATTTCTGGGATATTTCCAGGATATTTCTGGGATATTTCTGGGATTTTTTCTGGGATATTTCTGGGATATTTCTGGGAATTTTGGAGGATATTTCTGGGATATTTCCAGGATATTTCTGGGATATTTCTGGGATTTTTTTGGGATATTTCCAGGGTATTTCCAGGATTCTGGGATATTTCCAGGATTCTGGGATATTTCTAGGATATTTCTGGGATTCTGGAGTATTTTCAGGATTCTCAGATATTTCTGGATGTTTCCATGATTCTGGGGTATTTCTGGGATATTTCCATGATTCTGGGATATTTCTGGGATATTTCCAGGATTATGGGATATTTCTGGGGTATTTCCAGGATTCTGGGATATTTCTGGGGTATTTCCAGGATTCTGGGATATTTCTGGGGTATTTCCAGGATTCTGGGATATTTCTGGGATATTTTCAGGATTCTGGGGTATTTCCAGGATTCTGGGATATTTCTGGGATATTTCTGGGATATTTCCAGGATTCTGGGGTATTTCTGGGATATTTCCAGGATTATGGGATATTTCTGAGGTATTTCCAGGATTATGGGATATTTCTGGGATATTTCTGGGATATTTCTGGGATATTTCCAGGATTCTGGGATATTTCCAGGATTCTAGGATATTTCTGGGATGTTTCCAGGATTCTGGGATATTTCCAGGATTCTAGGATATTTCTGGGATGTTTCCAGGATTCTGGGATATTTCTGGGGTATTTCCAGGATTATGGGATATTTCTGGGATATTTTCAGGATTCTGGGGTATTTCTGGGGTATTTCCAGGATTCCAGGATTCAGGACCTTGAAGGGCACTCTGTGCAGGGCCCAGGTTGGTTCTGGCTTGCAGAAAAGTCTCTTTCCTGGCCCTCCTGCAGGGATAAGGTGGATTTGCAGAAATCCAGAATCAGAGAATCATCACAGAACAGTTTGGGTTGGAAAGGACCTGGAATATCACCCAGTGCCACCCCCTGCCATGGGCAGGGACACCTCCCACCAGCCCAGGTGGCTCCAAGCCCTGTCCAGCCTGGCCTGGGACACTTCAATGGAACAGGATGATCTTTAAGGTCCTTTCTAACCCAACAATTCCATGATTTTATGGGGGCACCCAACACCTCTCTGGAAAACCTGTCCCAGTGTCTGACCACCCTCATCTTTCCCTTTTAAATATTCTTCTCTTAAAACTGTTTCCTCAATCCACACAAGAGTGGTCAACATGATCCTCATTCATGCCTTGGCATTTCCCACACCCATGAGATGTCACCACCTGCAGCCTTGGGGAAAAGAGGGGGTTGCTTGGGAATGAGATGACAATGTGGACGTGGTGGGGTTGCCCAGGATTTGGGCTGGGGAGTGGAGCAGGACCTGGTGCTCTCACAGGTCATCCAAAGGAGCTGGAGGAGTTTAATCTGGATTTTGGAAGTCACTGCTGGAGCTGTTTCATGGACATTCCATGACCTTTCCCTGCAGGAGGAGGATGTTGCTCTGCTGGGAGGGGAGATGGGTCTCAGAGAGCTGCTGAGAGCATGTCCTGGGGCTGGGACATGAACTCTGGACCTGCTTTATGGAATATGGGCCTCACTTTAAAGATGAAACCCTTACTCTGTTGTCAAGACCTCCCATGCCATTAATTCTCTCTGAGTCAAGTAAATATCATAAGGGACAAAAATAGCAGAGAAAATGTCCCTATAAATGTGGTTTATAATCACAATCAATTCCACTAAAGAGCAGAGCTGGTAAGAGATGTCTCTCCCCCTAAACCTCCCCAGGAAAATCAGATTATTTGTGTGAAAATCAGATTATTATCCTGGATCCTGAGCTGGAATTAAAAGCCAGGTTTATATGTAATGATTTAAATACCTGAAGAGGTATTTTTGCCCCCCCAGATCTCTCCTCACAAGACTTCCAACCCAACATTCTTTGCTTTCAAATTGTTCCCCCCAAAAATAAGGCAGAATCAGGAAGATTTTTCAGCCAACACCCGAAATTCCCCTTTTCCCAGGACTCAAAACATTCCCTTCCTGTCTGGCATCCAAAGAGCCCCATATTCATTTAAATGTGGGAAAAGTCACTTCTCCAACATCCAAACCACTTTATTTCTGTTCTTCCATTATTTTTTCACCAGTGGTGAAATTTTAATGAGCACTTTCCTCGGTTTTTTTTTTTTTTTTTTGGTTCAGCTTTGAATTATTTGATTGTTTTTTTTACTTGGGAAAAATATGTTGCTTCATTTTGGCTTCCTGAGGTTCAACAAGGTCTGACTCTTCACATAACAAACCTACATGTGCTAGAACTGCAATCTGCTGCTTCCCAAGCAAGACTCCAACTCAATCCTTGGTCCAGTTGGTGCATTCCAAGTCCCAGCAGTGGCTTCTTTGGTGTTAAAATTATTCCATCAGCTGAAGTCCATTTGCAGCCCAGAAATGCCATCAACATTTTGCTTATTTTTGCAAGAAAAAAACCATGTGCCTGATGTCAGTTTTGGGCTTGGGAGGGTTTTCTTTTTTTTTTGGTGTGTGTGGCTGAGGTTGAATTTGTGTGTCCAAAAGCTTTGAAAGGCTTTTATTTTCTTGGAGTTTGCAAGGACAAGGGAACAAAGAGAACCTTCAGCAGGACAGTGAAATCCACAGGACAAAAGGCCTTTACTCAAGAAGGATTCTCAGTGTTGTGTCTTTGTGCAGGGATTAAATCCTCCTTCCCAGGCTGGAAGGGGCTCTGTGAAGGACAAACTCAATTCCATGCCCTGGAGATGCCCAGAGCCCACAGGGAGAGGATCCCACCTTTGCTTTTCATTGCAGTCTCACAGTTGGAATGAGCAGGAACGGCTCAAATTGGACTTTTCTCCCAAATCAACCCCTTTGGGTGTCTCTGTGTCTCCTCTGGCTCTGTCACAGAATCCTAGAATGGATTGGGTTGGAAAAGCCCTCCCAGATCATCAAGTCCAACCCTTGGTCCAACTCCAGTCCCTTTACCAGATCATGGCACTCAGTGCCACGGCCAAGCTCAGCTGAAAAACCTCCAGGGATGGGGAATCCACCCCCTCTCTGGGCAGCCCATTCCAATCCCTGAGCACTCTCTCTGCAAAGAATTTCTTTCTCATCTCCAACTTCAATTTCCCCTGGCAGAGCTTGAGCCCATCGTGCCCCCTTGTCCTATTGCTGAGTGCCTGGGAGAAGAGACCAACCCCCACCTGGCCACAACTTCCCTTCAGGCAGTTCCAGACAGTGCTGAGGTCACCTCTGAGCCTCCTCTTCTCCAGGCTGAACACCCCCAGCTCCCTCAGCCTCTCCCCACAGCACTTGTGCTCCAGTCCCTTCTCCAGCCTTGTTGCTCTTCTCGGTTGGGTTGGAAGAGACCTCTGAGATCACCAAGTCCAACCCTTGATCCAACCCCACTGGGATCACTCTGGCACTCTGTGCCCTGGGCTGGTGATCACAGTGGGGTTGGATCAAGACATGTTGGATTCTCTGTCCCTGGAGGTGTTTCAGAGGAGACTCAGAGCCACATCCAGTCCCTTCTCCAGCCTCGTGGCTCTTCTCTGGCCCCGCTCCAGCCCCTCAATCTCTTGCCTCAACTGAGGGGCCCAGAACTGAACACAACACTCAGGGTGTGGCCTCCCCAAGGCAGAGTCCAGGGGAAGGGTCACTGCCCTGGGCCTGCTGGCCACGCTAGTGTGGATCCAGGCCAGGATCCCCTTGGCCTTCTTGGCCACCTGGGCACACTGGTGGCTCCTGTTGAGCTTCCTGTCCCTCAGTCCCCCCAGGTCCCTCTGCCTGGCTGCTCTCCAGCCACTCTGTGCCCAGCCTGGAGCGCTGCAGGGCTTGGGGTGGCCAAAGGGCAGGACCTGCACTTGGCCTTGGTGAACTCCATCCCATTGCAATCAGCCCATCTCTCCAGTCTCTCCAGATCCCTCTGCAGAGCCCTCCTGCCTTCCAGCAGCTCGACACTCCCTCCCAACTTGGTGGCAGCAGCAAATTTGCTGCTGATGGACCCAATCCCCTCATCTAAATCATCACTAAAGATGTTAAACAGGACTGGACCCAGCACAGACCCCTGGGGACACCACTGGTGACCAGCTGGATGCAGCTCCATCCTGGACTGGCCTGGGGGTTTGCTCAGAGTGTTTTGGTAACACATAAAGAAAATTCTTTCAAGTGTCCTTGAGCAGGGAGAGAATTCAAAATGAAGCCACTTTGAAAGGCTGGATTTTAATCTGGTTTTTGATTCCTTCCAGCTTGGAAACAATTCCCTCCTCTTTTCCAGGAACTTTCTCCAGAGTCACAACTCCTTGAAAACTCTGAGAGTTTACACAGAAAATGTGGATTGTTTGTAAATTGGCACTTGCCATTGGGAAAGGAACAGGGAAAGGGAAAGGGGAAAGAGAAAAGGGAAAGGGAAAGGGAAAAGGGAAAGGGAAAGGGGAAGGGAAAGGGAAAGGGAAAGGGAAAGGGAAAGGGAAAGGGAAAGGGAAAGGGAAAGGGAAAGGGAAAGGGAAAGGGAAAGGGAAAGGGAAAGGGAAAGGGAAAGGAAAGGGGAAAGGAAAGGGGAAAGGAAAGGGGAAAGGGAAAGGGAAAGGGAAAGGGAAAGGGAAAGGGAAAGGGAAAGGGAAAGGGAAAGGGAAAGGGAAAGGAAAGGAAAGGAAAGGAAAGGAAAAGGAAAGGAAAGGAAAGGAAAGGAAAGGAAAGGAAAGGAAAGGAAAGGAAAGGAAAGGAAAGGAAAGGAAAGGAAAGGAAAGGAAAGGAAAGGAAAGGAAAGGAAAGGAAAGGAAAGGAAAGGAAAGGAAAGGAAAGGAAAGGAAAGGAAAGGAAGGGGAGGAAGGGGAAAGGAAAAAGGAAGCACTCTGAGTTTTTGTTGCCTGATTCCTCTAGAAATAAATGAAACAGGGAAGCACATCCAACAGGCAGTTCTCTCTTATTCAGAAACCAGCACAATTTAATTAACTCTAAATAACACTTAGAATGGGGAATAGGAAATCAATTGATGGGCCCGATACTCCAGAGAGCATTTTATTGGAAGCTCTGTCTGATTCCCTGGATGCTGAGGCAAAAATTAAGAAATTGAGACTTTCAGAACCCTCTTCCTCTCCTCTCCTCTCCTCTCTCTCTCCTCTCCTCTCCTCTCCTCTCCTCTCCTCTCCTCTCCTCTCCTCTCCTCTCCTCTCCTCTCCTCTCCTCTCCTCTCCTCTCCTCTCCTCTCCTCTCCTCTCCTCTCCTCTCCTCTCCTCTCCTCTCCTCTCCTCTCCTCTCCTCTCCTCTCCTCTCCTCTCCTCTCCTCTCCTCTCCTCTCCTCTCCTCTCCTCTCCTCTCCTTTCCTCTCCTCTCCTCTCCTCTCCTCTCCTCTCCTCTCCTCTCCTCTCCTCTCCTCTTTTTTCTTTTTCCTTTCCTCTTTTTTCTTTTTCCTTTTCCATTTTTTCCTTTCCCCTTTTTTCTTTTTCCTTTCCCTTTTTTCCTTCACCATTTTTTCCTTTTCCTTTTTTTCCCCCTTTTTTCCTTTTTCCTTTCCTTTCATAAATAAAGAGCCAAATTCCTGTAGCACCCAGACTTCCATAAATCCATTTTCGAGGCTGTAGCCCCCAGACTTCCCCAAACCCATCCCCACTCCCAGGAAATCTGCAGCCCAAGGGCATTCCGTGCCACTCAGGGCATGGAGACACCCAGAAGTGACCTGGGCACCCCTGCCCAGCCTGTGCCAACACACTTGGAGCTCTTTTGATGCCTCCTTACAAAATTTCTCCCAAACTTCTTGCATTTCCCAACCTCCTGCATTTATCTCACAGCAATTATATTTTTTCCCCCTTTCTTACCTATTTTTATTTTTATTTTTGTGAGAGCCAAAGGAAAAATCCTCACAACTGATTGAGAGGGAGCTCCTGACACGAGAGCAATTCCTCCTTTAATTAGACAATTCATTAAGACCCCATTGGAAGAAAGGCCCTTAAGCAGCTTTTCACTTGGGCAATGGAGAGTTGCAGCAAACACCAGGAATGTGGATGCTGAATTTTGGGAGGGGTTTCATTTGTAGGAGCAAATGGTACATCTGGAGACTGCCCAGATGTTCCTGAAGCCACAAACCAAGGGCAGGTCCAAACAGGAGCAGAATTCTGGTTTAAAGCTTAAAAAGAACAGGAAGAATTCCCTTTTTTTTTTTTTTTTTTTAAGAATCTCCCCCTTTTTCTCTGGGGAAATGAAGTTGCACATTAAGGCACTGAGTTATTCCTAATAGAAAAAAAAATGAATTATTTGAAGCAACACTTTTTGTCAATTCATTTCTCAAGTCCCACCATCAAATCCTCTTGTTCCCCTCTTTGCCACAGTCAAAGGCAGAGGTAAAGATCTTTTCCTTTCTGTGGCTCAGAACTCCTGAAGGGATGCAGGGAGAGCATCCAATGTTTTAGGATTGTTGGGAATTTGGGACTTCCCCTTTTTAAGACAACCACTATTTTCCTTCCTGCAAGTTCCCTGAGCTGAGTGTGGATCTGCAGAGGAGAGGAAAAGCTGGAAATGATAAATGCAGGGAATTAAAGTGATCTAAAGTTGCTGCCACATCAGGATGCCATTTGCAGGGCTGGGATCTCCTGTTCTGGGCACAGATTGCATGGCCCTCTGCAAAGGGAGTGCTCACCCTCCCTCCCAGGCACATAAAGCACTGGCTCTGCGTGGCAAAGGTTTCCAGGAGCCACTAATAAATAAGAATAATTGGCCCTTAAACATGTCTCTGAGCAGGGCTGAGTAATTCCTGCCTCGTGCTGCAGGGCAGGGCTGGGGCAGAGCTCCCTGCCAGACTCAGCAAGGCAGGATTTTGGTGTGGTTTATTTGAGGAAAATTACTGTGGAGGGGGCTGGGGGGGCCTGGCAGCCTTGCCAGGGGTGGGGAGGGCATTGGGGGATGCCAGTTCCTCCCATTGTCCCCCAAACCCCTGAGTACAGGGGGAGGTGGGCAATGCCAGGCTCCAGCAGAGCTCTGGGGTATTTCTGTAACAACATCTGGGATCAAAAGCAGCTTGGGCTGGGGAAGAGGAGCCTTGTCAGCAACAGGGCAAGGTGTTCAGCCTGGAGAAGAGGAGGCTCAGAGGTGACCTCAGCACTGTCTGGAACTCCCTGAAGGGAAGTTCTGGCCAGCTGGGGGTTGGTCTCTTCTCCCAGGCCCTCAGCAATAGGACAAGGGGGCACGATGGGCTCAAGCTCTGCCAGGGGAAATTGAAGTTGGAGATGAGAAAGAAATTCTTTGCAGAGAGAGTGCTCAGGGATTGGAATGGGCTGCCCAGAGAGGGGGTGGATTCCCCATCCCTGGAGGTTTTTCAGCTGAGCTTGGCCGTGGCACTGAGTGCCATGATCTGGTAAAGGGACTGGAGTTGGACCAAGGGTTGGACTTGATGATCTGGGAGGGCTTTTCCAACCCAATCCATTCTATGTTTCTATGAAATTCAGGCTTTGGCTTCAGACTCAAGCCCTGCTTGGTGTATCCCAAAACATTCTCTCCAGGCCATGCCACCTCTGCTGCTTCCTCTTCAGGGTGAACTCACTGCAGCCTTTCAGTACCTGAGGGGCTCCAGGAGAGACTTGGGACAATGGATGGAGGAACAGGACACAGGGAATGGTTTCCCACTGCCAGAGGGCAGGGACAGATGGGATATGGGGAAGGAATTCCTGGCTGGGAGGGTGGGCAGGCCTTGGCACAGGTGCCCAGAGAAGCTGTGGCTGCCCCAGCCCTGGGAGTGTCCCAGGCCAGGTTGGACAGGGCTTGTAGCCCCCTGGGCTGGTGGGAGGTGTCTCTACCCATGGCAGGGGTGGCACTGGGTGGGCTTTGAGGTCCCCTCCCACCCAAACCAGTGTGTGATTCCATGTTCTGGATGATCCTTCAAGCCAAGCTCTGCTCTCCATCACTCCCACTTTGCTGAGCTCACTCACTGCTGGTTCCCATCTCTGGGGTTTCTCCAGGCTCCTCACCCTCAGAGATCCATGCCCTGTGCTGTGCAGGGAGAGGGGCTGACCTTCCTGGTACCTGCAGGAGTGAGGGACACTCCAAGACACTGCAGAGTCCAACCCAAACCTTTGTTCAAGCACAACTTCCCAGCAGAGTGTGAACCCCAAGAATGTGAGAGGAGGGGACTTGCCTGAGACTCCAGAAGTGAGTAAAGGACAGAGTCTGGTTGAGCAGTTTAACCTCTGCTGGGAGGGCAGAACATCCACCTGGTGGTGGCCCAAGTGCCTGAGATGCCTCTGAGGTGGGGCCAGTCCCCTGCCCTCAACTGCCCCGGGGAGTAGCTTGAGAACCAGAGAGGATTTGAAGGTACCAAAGAGTTACAGGAGCCTGGAATGGTCCCTCTGTGGAAAACAAGCCCCAGACAATTCCTCTCTCTCCCTTCATCACATTGCCTGGGATATTTGCAGCTGAATTTTTGTTGAAACACAGACTTTTCCAAAAACAGACCAAAAAAAAGGAATGTGTTGGGTTGAAAAGGAGTGATTGTGATGAGAACTTCATTTTCCAACAGGAGGAAATTCCCCCTGGTTGGAGGGAGCCTGACACACTTTGTCAGAACATATTTGGGTTTTTTTCTTTAATTCCATCAACCTCCTTCCACACAAAGCCCCTGAAAAACTTTCCCTGTCTCAGCCTGAAATATGGGGGTTTATTGAGGTGAAAGGAGGGCAGGTCTGAGCCCAGCTCAGGAGAGATTATAAATCAGAGTTACAATTTAATAACAATATTACAAGAAATGCAATGGCCCAAAGAGAAATTGGGTTTAACCCCCAAGCCCAGCAGTCTAACCCAGCCCCCTGGGGCACAAACACAGGGGGGTTTGGTGGCCCCTGTGCTGAGCCCCACGTGGTTCCCCCGAGGCCAAAGGCAAAGGAAGGGACAAACCTGTTGGTGCAGATGATGGCACAGTCTGGGCCAGAGTGGTGGCTCCTCCTGGCCAGGGGCTGCTCCTCCTCTGGATCCCATGAGTGGTTCCCCAGTCCCCAAACCCCAAGATTACTCTGGAGAAGAGGAGGCTCAGAGGGCACCTCCTCACTCCCCACAACCCCCTGACAGGAGGCTGGACCCAGGGGGGGTTGGGCTCTTCTCCCACACAACCAGCAGCAGGACAAGAGGGCACAGGCTCAAGCTGTGCCAGGGCAGGCTTGGCTTGGCCATCAGGAAGGAATTGTTTGCAGAGAGGGTGCTCAGCCCTTGGAATGGGCTGCCCAGAGAGAGGGTGGATTCTCCATCCCTGCAGGTGTTGAAGCTGAGACTGGATGTGGCACTGAGTACCCTGGGCTGGTGAGCACAGTGGGGTTGGAACAAGGGCTGGGCTGGAGGAGCTCAGAGGGCTCTCCCAACCCACTTCATTCCATGATTCTGTCCCCTCAGGTTTGGGTGGGACCCCCCAGTGCCTCCCCCAGGGCAGGGAGTTCCACCCTGGGGCATCTGACTCTGGCACTCAGGGGGGATTTTGGACTCGTTGCTGGCCCCTGAGCAGAGCTGAGCCCTCAGGTGGGTGTGGAGGTGCCAAGGAGTCCCTGCAGGGCAGTTCTCCCAGCTCCTCTGCCAGGCTTCTTTCCCAGCCAGCTCCCAGCCTGAGGGCTCAGCTGTGCCCTGGGCAGCTGCTGCCAATGGGCCATTGGGAACAGTTGCTGGGCAATGGCCCAGAGGGTTTGGAATGCCCAGCTTTGGGCACACCCACACAGGGACAAACTGGGCCCACCTGCTCAACTGGGACAAGGGGTCTGTGACCCTCATTTTGAACACTCACCCCCTTTCCTTGCAAGAATTCCACGGGGAGGTGCCAAGCCCAGGGGGCACATCAGAAATGCAGAGCACAAACCCCGGGCAGCACTCCGGGCTCTGTGATGTGCCAGCCCCGGGCATGGCTCACAACTCACAGCAATAATTCTCAGAGAAATTTTGTCTGCACTGCAATTTCTGCCAGTTCGTCCCTTCCCTGCCTTTGAGTCCTGTTTGGATTCAGAGCCTGATTGCTCTGCTGAGCCCCAGGTATGGTTTGTGCTCCAGGCTGGCACTGCAGATGATCCACTTCCAGGGGGAATATTTGCAATGCATCATCCACACATGCTGAATTCCAGCAGAATCTGCTCATTCAGCCACAAATTCCATCCCCCAGCCACAGCAGGAGCAGCTTCACCCCAGGGCAAACCCTGCCAGGATGTGCTTCCCAATCCTTCCTCCCTGGCAAGGAGCTGAGGTGCCACCAGAAGGCACAGGGGGAAGTGAGAGGAATGAAGTGACACCAACCTTTGGGTTGTGGATGGGGAAACTGAGGCTCAGAGTGATGGAAAAGCAGCAGGTTCATGGAGAGCTGGTTAGTGGAGTCACTGAATCACCCTGAGGAGAGGGGAGTGAGGCTGCCCTGCTCCTCACTGGGCACCCCTGCCAGCCTCCATCTCTTTTCCCTGAGACCCTGATGCCCTGCAGGCCTTTCCTCTGCTTTGAACCAGCAGAGCAACCACCACAAAAGTCTCTGTGAAGGTTTTTTGTCCCTGCTTGTAAAATCAGCTGTCCATGGAAGGCAGAGTCTCCTTGGGTCCCCCCAGGTCCTGCATCCTTAGGTGATGGCAGAGGGAGGGGAGAGGTGGGATTGGCCCCACCACCCCACCAGGGCAGTGAAATCCCCTTTGGCAGGGCAGAGATACCCCCCTGGATGCAGCAGTGCCAACCCCCTGGATAACCCAGACCTGGATAACCCAGACACAGGGAGGGTGTTCATGGCTCTTTGCCAAACCAAAGCACTTTCCTCGCTCTGCCCAGCTCCTGCCAGGCTCAGGGGGCTCTGCTGCCCAGGCACAAACCAGCCCAGCTCCCTGTGTGCCCACTGCTGCCAGTCAAAGCCCAAAGTGTGCAGGGATGCAGAGCCCACAGCCCCTTTGCCAGGGAAGCAGCAATGCCAGGCAGGCTAAAGGCTCTTTGCCCCTCTGAGAGCTGTGCCAGGCTCATGGATCCACCACATGCCTTGGGCAGTTGGGCACCTCATCCTTCCGGTCCAGTTAGGCCTAAACTGGGAAATACATCCAACTGGAAGTGGCAGGTACCAAGGCCAGAGCTGGAGTGGGGTTTGGGAGGCTGGTGCTCCTTTCCAGCCCAACCTTCTGCCTGGTTTAACAGCTCCAGCTGCCCAGGGCTCCGTTTGGTGCCCAAATCCCAAAAGATTCAATGCAGAAGGGTCAGATTCCTGGGCTGGGATTCAGGACCAAGTGGATCCAGCCATGTGCACTCCCAGTGCACTCACACCAGTCCAGCTGGGGCTGGGAGCTCTCCAAGACCCAATAACTGCTCCCAACGTTCTCTGCAGGTGCTGCAGCAGAAGTTTTGGGATGGGAGGTGGGTTTGGATTTGCCTCCAGCCCTTGGGGACACTTTGCATCAGCCAGAAGGGTTTGAGGCTGGCAGATGTTGAGCCTGTGGCCCAAGCAGGGCTGGTGAGACCCTGTGGAAAGGTTTGGAGGACAGAAATCCAGGTTGCTGTGACCAACCAGGGGCCTCTCCCTGCTGGAACAGGAGGTTGAGGATCAAGAGCGATGCACAAATTGTTTTCTCTCAAACAGAGCGAGGTGAGCTCTGAAGCAAAGCACTTACTGAGTCCTCCCTGCCACTTCTCCTGAGTGTGGGAAATGACTTCTCCTTGTCACAGCTGCTGCCACGTTGAAGGGGGGCTGCTGAGAAGGCACTTCAGGCTGTGGATGTGCTCACAATTTCTTTCCCAGCCTTTCCAGTTCTCCCTGTTCATCTCTCCACAGCTCTCAGAGCGTGATTGATTTCCTAAGTGGGTATGATATTGTTCCTCCTCAGTGCCTGGGGTTGTCCTGTCCAACAGGCTATGGAATCACAGGATCACAGGATGGTTTGGGTGGGAAGGGACCATCAAACCATCCACTCCCACCCCTGCCATGGGCAGGGACACCCCACACAGGACCAGGTTGCTCCAAGCCTTGTCCATCCTCTCTGTAGACAACACACAGACTGGGAAGATGAAAGACAAAGAGTGATTATGATTTGGGTCCTGATTTTCTCAATATAAGTAATTTCTACATTTAAAATACATATTTCTTTACAAGTTGCCTGCTCTTTACATCCCCCTTTTTCCCAGTTGAATATTGGAAGTACCTGCAGGTGTTGAGAGGGCACCTAAACAAGAGGGCCAGGCTGCCCACATGCCAATATTCCACATGCCAATATTCCACATGCCAATATTCCACATGCCAATATTCCACATGCCAATTTTCCACATCAGCTGGTGCCTTGGACTCCGAAATTTTCCAAACCCTTCCTCTGGTTTCAGTCCACCCCTCCCAGGAGTGGAGGTGAGAAATGAGAGATTCCAAGTCATGCTCTGCCTCCTTCCCAGGGATGGATGGAAAGGTTGGCAATGAGGTTGAAGCCACTCCCTGAAGTTTTACACAATTAGTTGATTTGTGGTTGAACCCTGAGCCTTGAAGGTGCCCCGTGTGCCCAGAGTCAGCCCCAGGGCATCAACCCAAAGGTGCTTTCCCTCCTCCCCTCAAGACACTTTGATGCCCAGAGGGGTTAAGTCCCTTCTCCAGGAGCTGCAGAGGGTTTTCCTTGGATCAGATCCAGCTCAGCCACTCTGAACTCCTGCAATTCGTCAAAATCTGAAGGTGAATTATTTGCTGCCAGAAGATGTGGGCAGGCAGAGGGTTTAAGGCTTCACTAGTGCAGGCAGTGGCAGGGCTGGGCTGCCCAGCTCAGTGCCCTCAGCCTGGCATGGGCAGAATTGACGAGCTCTGAAGGGTTTGACAGCCTGGGCAAACATTTCCATGTGTGTTCCAGCAGCAGAGGTGGTTGGCATCGTGGTGTTGCTTCCAAAAAAAGGTGGAGCAGCCTGTGCTAATGAGCCTGAGGTGATCTGGGGGCCCTGAAAACTCATGGGCACCTCCACACTGGTGGTACCCAGGGAGTGGTTGGCACTAAAGCCCCCAAGGGTGCTGACACTGGGTCTTGTGCCCACTGTGCCATGAGGGACTGGCTGGGAGTCCCTGGGAGTCAGGACATGGCTCTGCCCCCTCCTGTGCCAGTTCAGGGTTTGCCATGAGGGACCAGCTGGGAGTCCCTGGGAGTTAGGACATGGCTCTACCCCTCCTGTGCCAGTTCAGGGTTTGCCATGAGGGAACAGCTGGGAGCCCCTGGGAGTCAGGACATGGCTCTGCCCCCTCCTGTGCCAGTTCAGCCCTTCACTGAAAGAATGAGGAGGTCCTTCCCCCAGAGGGTGGTGGGCACTGACCAGGCTCCCCAGGGCAGTGGGCACGGCCCCAAGGCTGCCAGAGCTCCAGGAGGGTTTGGATGACCCTCTGGGGCACAGGGAGTGACTCTTGGGGAGCTTCCTCCTCCCATCTTTCCTGCCCAAGGGAGCCCAAATCCAGCTGGACTGGCAGGATGGGGAAGGGATTTCACCCTCCACAGGGTTTGTTCAGCTGGAGAAGAGGAGACTGAGGGGAGACCTTTTGGGGTCTGCAGCTCCTCCTGAGGGGCAGCTCCATCTCTGCTCTGTGTGAGCAGGGACAGGACCCAGGGAAGGGCTGGAGCTGTGCCAGGGCAGGGTCAGGTGGGATCTCAGGGAAAGGTTCTTCCCCCACAGGGTGGTGGGCACTGACCAGGCTCCCCAGGGCAGTGGGCACGGCCCCAAGGCTGCCAGAGCTCCAGGAGGGTTTGGACAACACTCTGAGGAACAGGGTGGGATTGTTGGGGTGTCTGTGCAGGGTCAGGAGTTGGATGGGTGGTCCTTGGGGGTCCCTCCCAGCTCAGGATATTCCAGGATTTTGTGTGCAGTGAAAACATCGGTGCTGTACCTTGTGGCACAGCTGCCTCTGTGGGTGCTGAGGGTGGCACTCACCAGCCCAAGGCTCCCAGACCTGGCTGCCATTCCCAGCCCAGCTCCTGCCTCCCACTGAAGGCCCTGGCTCAGTGGGAATCACCAGCAAACCCTTTCTGCATGAAAAGCTCATGCTGTGCAAACCCAACCCTGATCCCTGAGTGTGCTGATAAAAGCCCAACCTGACCCTCCTCACTCCCAACAACTGCAAAGCACAGCAAGAAAAACCCTAATGGGCCTTTTCCTTGTGCTTTAATGCCCTGGGAGAGTGTCAGGGCTCCCTGGGTGCTGTGGGAGGTGCCCTCTTGTCCCCCCCAGGAATGGGGACTTCAACCCCTCTGGAATAATCTCTCTAATAACCATCAGAGAGTCACTGATGTCCTGAAGGTGCCCCAGCCCTGCATTTCTGAAAGTGATGCCCCCACTAATGGTGCCAGCAGGGCAGGGACGCTCCCAGGGCTGTCTCTGCCTTCTCATCACTGCCACACCGAGGGTGGCAGCGGCGCTGATGGCACTGCCAGCGGTGGGTGGTGACAAGCCCCGCCTGGGGGGGAGGTGGGGACTGAGCTCAGAGCGATGGGGACACTTAACCACAGGAAATGACACCCTTAGGGGGGTTCTGAGCCAGGCAGGACTGGCATCTCCTCAGGCACGGGAGGGCTCTGGGTGGAACAGCATCTTTCACTCTCTGGAGGTCCCAAAATTCCACTGATCTTCCCTTTGGAATTCTGATTGGGGACAGAGCTCCAGGGTGGTTTCCTTGGCCAGTGATGAACTGCCAGTGTGTCCCTGTGCCAGGGGCTTGTGCTGCTGCCAGGGCACCAGGAGTGCTTTGGGAGGGGCTCCCTGGAGGTCCCAAAATTCCACTGATCTTCCTTTTGGAATTCTGGCTGGGGGCAGAGCTCCAGGGGGGTTTGCCCTGGTCAGTGATGAACTGCCAGTGTGCCCCTGTGCCAGGGGCTTGTGCTGCTGCCAGGGCACCAGGAGTGCTTTGGGAGGGGCTCACTGGAGGTCCCAAAATTCCACTGATCTTCCCTTTGGAATTCTGGTTGGGGGCAGAGCTCCAGGGGGGTTTGCCCTTGTCAGTGATGAACTGCCAGTGTGCCCCTGTGCCAGGGGCTTGTGCTGCTGCCAGGTTGACCAGGAATGCTTTGGGAGGGGCTCCCTGGAGGTCCCAAAATTCCACTGATCTTCCTTTTGGAATTCTGCTTGGGGGCAGAGCTCCAGGGTGGTTTCCTTGGTCAGTGATGAACTCCCAGTGTGTCCCTGTGCCAGGGGCTTGTGCTGCTGCCAGGCTGACCAGGAGTGCTTTGGGAGGGACTCCCTGGCAGGAGGTGAGGGGAGTCTCTGCTCTGGATTGGCCAATTTGACCCAGCTCAGGTGGTTCAAACTTGGTGCTGGCAATGCCAAGGGCAGGGGGTGAACCCCCCCTCGAGGTTGGACTGGATGAGCCTCGTGGTGTCACCTCAGAATATCCTGTGATTCTGTGACAGCACCACAAATGTCCCCAAACCCTCCACAGTGTGACAAGCAAAGCACTTTCAGCTCCTCCCTCTGCCTGAGCAACCTCAGAGGTGACACCTGCCCCAGTCCCTTTGGATGCACAAAGGGTGGAAAGACAGAAGAGACAAATTAATTCCTCATTGGCCTTAAGAAATCAGGGATTGTGGAATCCCAGGATGGTTTGGGTGGAAAGGGACCTCAAAACCCATCCAGTGCCACCCCTGCCATGGGCAGGGACACCTCCCATGGGCAGGGACACATTCCATGAGCAGGGACACCTCCCACCAGCCCAGGGTGCTCCAAGCCCTGTCCAACCTCTCCCTGAACACTCCCAGGGATGGAGCTTGAACAAAATCCAGCTCTTCTCCTGCTGGACAAGTCCCCCAGGAGGACACTCCCTGTGCTGCACCTTCCAGGGCCAACAGACCCATCCCAGCTGCTTTCCCTCTTCCACAGGGATTTTCCAGCCCAGGAACAGCTTCTGGTCCAACCCATTTGGTGGAAAGTCTGGGAGTATTTTCACTCCTCCCCCTGGGGATGCCCATGAGAGCTCCTGGCTGGTCCTCCCTCTGCTCTGGCCCAGCCCAGGGGGAGTCAGTGCCTGTTGCAGCTCAGGAGCATCCCAAAAAATCCACATTCCCAACCAGACCATCCTGGGGGAGACTTCCTAAGCACTGACTTTTGGAACTTGTTGGCAATTTTTCAGCCAACCCCACACCAACATCTTGATGGAATCAGGGAATGGTTTGGGTTGGAAGGGACCTCAAAGCCCACCCAGTGACACCCCTGCCATGGGCAGGGACACCTCCCACCAGCCCAGGGTGCTCCAAGCCCTGTCCAACCTGGCCTGGGACACTCCCAGGGCTGGGGCAGCCACAGCTTCTCTGGGCACCTGTGCCAGGGCCTGCCCACCCTCCCAGCCAGGAATTCCCTCCCAATATCCCATCTGTCCCTGCCCTCTGGCAGTGGGAAGCCATTCCCTGTGTCCTGTCCCTCCATCCCTTGTCCCCAGTCCCTCTCCAGCTCTCCTGTAGCCCCTTTGGGCACTGAAAGGGGCTCTCAGGTCTCCCTGGATCCTTCT
This sequence comes from Pithys albifrons albifrons, assembly GCF_047495875.1. Lineage (NCBI taxonomy): Eukaryota > Metazoa > Chordata > Aves > Passeriformes > Thamnophilidae > Pithys > Pithys albifrons. Next base: position 4,601,857 of record NC_092482.1, read on the forward strand.
CTTGTCCAGCTTCTCTGGGCACCTGTGCCAGGGCCTGCCCACCCTCCCAGACAGGAATTCCTTCCCAATATTCCACCTATCCCTGCCCTCTGGCAGTGGGAAGCCATTCCCTGTGTCCTGTCCCTCCATCCCTTGTCCCCAGTCCCTCTCCAGCTCTCCTGGAGCCCCTTTGGGCTCTGGAAGGGGCTCTCAGGTCTCCCTGGAGCTTCTCTTGTCCAGCTTCTCTGGGCACCTGTGCCAGGGCCTGCCCACCCTCCCAGGGAAGGCATTTCCTCCTGATATCCATTGCCCACCCTCCTCTCCTTCCAGAGGTGCCAGCTGTGCCCCCCGTGCCTCATTCCAAGCAGCAGCTCAGCCCCAGCCCTGCAGCACAGGAGCCTCTGGCACACAACTCCTTCTCTCCTCCTGCAGAACAACCTCTGAGCCACCACAGTGGGAGACCAGGAATTGCTTTTTGCGAAGCGTTGAGAGCTTCTCCCCTTCCATTTTCACTCCCTGCTGATGTGCAAACAGGCCCCTTCAAAGCTCTGCTCAGAAAGCTGCAGAGGAAGGAGCTGTTCAGCCACCAGAGGTTGGATCCTCTCCCCAGGACCCACAAGTCTCAGTTGAGTCCCTTCCCTGCCCCTTCACAGCACATCTTTAAACAAACCCCCTCAGCAGCAGCTCATGCTGTGTCCTGACAGTGCAACAAAATCCAGAACCATCCACCCACAAGTTTATCCAAATCCCAAAAGCTTCCTTTAAAGAGACTTATTTCTATTTTTTTTTTAAATGGTCTCACCCATCAGAGCACAATTTATTGAGTTTGAAAAAAAAAGGGGGGGGGGGGGTTGGCTGAAAAATTGCCAACAAGTTCCAAAAGTCAGTGCTTAGAAAGTCTCCCCCAGGATGGTCTGGTTGGGAATGTGGATTTTTTTGGGATGCTCCTGAGCTGCAACAGGCACTGACACCCCCTGGGCTGGGCCAGAGCAGAGGGAGGACCAGCCAGGAGCTCTCATGGGCATCCCCAGGGGGAGGAGTGAAAATACTCCCAGACTTTCCACCAAATGGGCTGGACCAGAAGCTGTTCCTGGGCTGGAAAATCCCTGTGGAAGAGGGAAAGCAGCTGGGATGGGTCTGTTGGCCCTGGAAGGTGCAGCACAGGGAGTGTCCTCCTGGGGGACTTGTCCAGCAGGAGAAGAGCTGGATTTTGTTCAAGGTCTATCCCTGGGAGTGTTCAGGGAGAGGTTGGACAGGGCTTGGAGCCACCTGGGATGGTGGGAGGTGTCCCTGCCCATGGAATGTGTCCCTGCCCATGGGAGGTGTCCCTGCCCATGGGAGGTGTCCCTCCCCATGAGAGGTGTCCCTACCCATGGAATGTGTCCCTGCCCATGGGAGGTGTCCCTGCCCATGGAATGTGTCCCTGCCCATGGAAGGTGTCCCTGCCCATGCAATGTTTTCCCTGCCCATGGGAGGTGTCCCTGCCCATGGTGTCCCTGCCCATGGAATGTGTCCCTCCCCATGGGAGGTGTCCCTCCCCATGGGAGGTGTCCCTGCCCATGGCAGGGATGGCACTGGGTGGGCTTTAAGTCCCTTCCCGCCCAACCCATTCCACGATTCCATGAAGATGTTGGTGTGGGGTGAGGGAGGTGCTTCAAGGTGGTCACCCCATACCCTGCAGAGAATAAAAAGGGATAATTCCCTGTATCACAGGAGCAGATGGAAAGAGAAGCTCTGGCTGCAGAGCAGTTTCTTTGGCAAACAAGGACAATTATATTTAATCGCTATTATTTACCACTAATGTTCTGCCTGTTTCTTTTTAAAGAAACTCTCCAGACATCAGAGTGAGAAGCAGAAATAAATACCACAAGAAAGGGATGAGGGATTTTCGAGCAAATTAATGATTAGGAAATAAATGAAGAGCACCTCAGTGCTCACATGTGCTGGTGAGCAAGTCTGAGCAATGAACAAACCTGCAAAAAATGAAACTGGGGGTTGTTTTGTACCAAATTGGCTTAAATAAAAAAAGAGGAGTCAAACAGTTGGTGAATTGATATGCAAAGAATCAATGAATCAGTTCTGTTTCCTCCAGAGCCACCCAAGCAGTGTCTGTGCCCACAGAAGGGTTTGCAGAGCTGGGCTGGGGCAGAGCAGGAGATGTTTACAGTGGGGAGAAGGATCTGAGGAGTGGAATCCGAGTGGGGTGGGGACTCCACAGCTCTGCTGTGCCCCCGGGGTTGGCAGTGCCCAGCAGGGTTTGGTCTGGGGAGTGGGCAGCGCTGAAGGAGATCAGCTGAGTTGGTTATAACTTGGTTGTAACAATGCCAAGGTCATGGGTTCAATCCCCTCTGTGGGGCATTGACTGAAGAGTTGGACTCGCTGATCCTTGTGGGTCTCTCCCTGTGGGGATTGGTATTTGACTGAAGAGTTGGACTCGCTGACCCTTGTGGGTCTCTCCCTGTGTGGGGCATTGACTGAAGAGTTGGACTCGCTGACCCTGGTGGGCCCCTCCCTGTGGGGATTGGTATTTGACTGAAGAGTTGGACTCGCTGATCCTTGTGGGCCCCTCCCTGTGGGGATTGGTATTTGACTGAAGAGTTGGACTCAATGACCCTGGTTGGTCCCTCCCTGTGGGGATTGGTATTTGACTGAAGAGTTGGACTCAATGACCCTGGTTGGTCCCTCCCTGTGGGGATTGGTTTACAATACCTGGAATGGAGAAAATCCTGCCAGAAAATCAACAAGCCACTGACAATGCTTGAACAACTGATGATTTTAATGTTGTTTAAATGTACAAAATGATTGTTAAAATGTCTTTTTGCAAAGTCACTGCTTCTCCTTCCCAGAATCCCTCGAGGTACCCTTGTTATCTCAGGGCTCTGGAGGAAGGTTGTGACATGTTTGTCACCTGAACCCTCCTCCTATTGAATGTAAATCCCCTTATTCCCACTGACCCAGAGCCAAACACCCTCTTGTTTCCTTTTGGTGGGTTTTGGATCCCTCCAAGGTCCATGCAAACCCCTGACCAGCAATAAATCTCTCTCTTCTCCTCCCTCTCTGGTGGTCCCTGTGTGCCCTTCTCAGGGGCTCTCGAGGACCACGTGGTCAGGGAAAGTGGGGAGCACATTCCTAGATAATGGAATAACCTCCAGGACCAGGAGATCCATCCATCCCATTGCAGATTGTACCCCTACAACAGAAGCACCACGAGGCACAAGGAACCCCACAGGAACACCTTCCAACTCAGAACAGGCTGTGAATAGAGTGGCATGGCAGGATGGCACCTGGAGGGGATACAATGGCTCTGCATGGCATGGTGGCACCTGGAGGAGATACAATGGCTCTGCATGGCAGGGTGGCACCTGGAGGAGAGATGATGGCTCTGCATGACACGGTGGCACCTGGAGGAAATACAATGGCTCTGCATGGCAGGGTGGCACCTGGAGGAGATACAATGACTCTGCATGGCAGGGTGGCACCTGGAGGAGATACAATGGCTCTGCATGGCAGGGTGGCACCTGGAGGAGATATGATGGCTCTGCATGGCAGGGTGGCACCTGGAGGAGAGATGATGGCTCTGTATGGGAGGGTGGCACCTGGAGGAGATATGATGGCTCTGCATGGCAGGGTGGCACCTGGAGGGGATACAATGGCTCTGCATGGCAGGGTGGCACCTGGAGGAGAGATGATGGCTCTGTATGACAGGGTGGCACCTGGAGGAGAAATGGTGGCTCTGCATGGGAGGGTGGCACCTGGAGGAGAAATGATGGCTCTGCATGGCAGGATGGCACCTGGAGGAGATACAATGACTCTGCATGGCAGGATGGCACCTGGAGGAGAAATGGTGGCTCTGTATGGCAGGGTGGCACCTGGAGGAGAAATGGTGGCTCTGGTGCCTCCTCCAGCACCCTCAGTGCCCCCTGTGGGATCAGGAGGTGCAAACCCGCCCATCCTGCCCAGCAGGGAGGGGCATCATTGCCCCTCTGCCAATCGGAATTATACACTGTGGTCATTGGTTAGGATTGATGCTCTTGGCTTGTCCCTGGCACTCCGAGGGCACTGGGGCTGCTGCAGGGGTGGCACCTCAGGGGTCCTCCAGCCCGGAGAGGCTCAGCCCTGGCACAGGAATTGTGGGCATGGTGCCTGGTTTGCAGGAGCTTCGGTGCCTTTGGGACCTTCTAGTCTGGGGCTCCTTGGCACAGGGATTTCCACTCCACTGGTGCAGCCCCGACCTCAGATCAAGGATTTCATTCCCAGTTCCCAACAGGTAGAGGGGGTTTTTAGCTCCAATCCCAGTGCCCTCAGCTCCAATCCCAGTGCCCTCAGCTCCAATCCCAGTGCCACCAGCTCCAATCCCAGTGCCCTCAGCTCCAATCCCAGTGCCCTCATCTCCATTCCCAGTGCCACCACCTCCAATCCCAGTGCCATCAGCTCCAATCCCAGTGCCCCAGCTTCAATCCCAGTGCCCTCAGCTCCAATCCCAGTGCCACCAGCTCTGATCCCGGTGCCACAGCTCCAATCCCAGTGCCACCAGCTCTGATCCCGGTGCCACAGCTCCAATCCCAGTGCCAACAGCTCTGATCCCAGTGCCCTCAGCTCCAATCCCAGTGTCCTCAGCTCCAATCCTAGTGCCATCAGCTCTGATCCCACTGCCCTCATCTCCAATCCCAGTGCCACCAGCTCCAATCCCAGTGCCACCAGCTCCAATCCCAGTGCCACCACCTCCAATCCCAGTGCCACCAGCTCCAATCCCAGTACCACCAGCTCCAATCCCAGTGCCCTCAGCTCCAATCCCAGTGCCACCACCTCCAATCCCAGTGCCACCAGCTCCAATCCCAGTGCCATCATCACTGTTTTCCAAATAAAGCCATTTTGCCAATCCCCATCCTCCAAACCCTTTGGGGTTGCTCCTTCCCACCATCACCCCAATCCTTCAAGGCCACATGGGGAGCTCCATTTCTTCTTTCCTTTCATGGCACCACAAGACGGTTTGGGTTGGAAGGGACCTCAAAGCCCATCCCATGCCCTCTTTGCCAACCTCCCACCAGCCCAGGGTGCTCCAAGCCCTGTCCAACCTGGCCTGGGACACTCCCAGGGCTGGGGCAGCCACAGCTTCTCTGGGCACCTGTGCCAGGGCCTGGCCCCACCTTCCTGCAGGTCTGAGAGTGGCAAATAAACCAAGGCACAGAAATTCTCCTCCCTCCTTTTTATGCCCCACATTCCCACCCCTTCCTCTTGTGCAGGGCAGGGATAAGAAGATCCAGGAGAGGCAGGAGGAGACAGAGGAGTCTTCAAAGGCCCCAGCACAGAAGATGCTCCAGGCCTGCAAAAAAAAAAAAAAAAAAAAAAGGCTAATTAAAATGAATGAGAATTATTTTTATCTCCTTAAACAATTGTGCCATTGCATTTTAATTAAAATAATTTTAAGACATTTCTCTCTTTTTTTTTTTCCTTTGTGATTTTGCTAATGCAGAGACTCGTGCACTTATCAAAAATAGACAAAGAGCCTGCAGTGGCTTTTCTGTTCCCTAAAAAGGCTTTTAGTGGCAGGAAATGAAGATGTATGAACATATGTGAGGAGAATGGGCACAGAGACAGTGCTGAGTTGCAGGAGGTTGGGCCTGGCTGAGGGTTGAGGGGTTTATTCCCAGCCTTTAACTCGTTTTTGATGCTGTGAAGATGTTGTTGCATCTAAAGCTCTTTGCAGCTCGTTATTGGGATATAATTGGAGGCCTTGAGGCACCTTTGGGTTTCTTGGCTGCTCTTTGCCATATCCCAGCCCTTTCCAGAGAGTTCCTGAGTCCTGTGTGGAGGGGGAATCCCTCCTGTTGTTCCTTCTGTGTTGTCCCTTTAGGAGACCTGGAGTTGAGGTGGAAGGAGCAGTGCAGGGACACTCAAAGGAGCAGTGCAGGGACATTCCTCATTCCCTTTGTGTTGTCCTGTAGGACATCTGGAGTTGGGGTGGAAGGAGCAGTGCAGGGACATTCTCTTTGTGTTGTCCTTTAGGAGATCTGGAGTTGGGGTGGAAGGAGCAATGCAGGAACACTCAAAGGAGCAGTGCAGGGACATCTGGAGTCTGGGGTGGAAGGAGCAGTGCAGGGACATTGTCTTTGTGTTGTCCTGTAGGAGATCTGGAGTTGGGGTGGAAGGAGGAGTGCAGGGACATTCAAAGGAGCAGTGCAGGGACATTCCCTTTGTGTTGTCCCTGTAGGACATCTGGAGTCTGGGGTGGAAGGAGCAGTGCAGGGACATTCCTCATTCCCTTTGTGTTGTCCTTTAGGAGATCTGGAGTTTGGGGTGGAAGGAGCAGTGCAGGGACACTCAAAGGAGCAGTGCAGGGACATCTGGAGTCTGGGGTGGAAGGAGCAGTGCAGGGACTTTCCTTCTGTGTTGTCCTTTAGGAGACCTGGAGTTTGGGGTGGAAGGAGCAGTGCAGGGACATTCCCTTTGTGTTATCCCTGTGGGAGACCTGGAGTTGGGGTGGAAGGAGCAGTGCAGGGACATTCTCTTTGTGTTGTCCTTTAGGAGATCTGGAGTTTGGGGTGGAAGGAGCAATGCAGGGATATTCCCTTTGTGTTATCCCTGTGGGAGACCTGGAGTCTGGGGTGGAAGGAGCAGTGCAGGGACATTCCTCATTCCCTTTGTGTTGTCCTGTAGGACATCTGGAGTCTGGGGTGGAAGGAGCAGTGCAGCGACATTCCTCATTCCCTTTGTGTTGTCCTTTAGGGGATCTGGAGTTTGGGGTGGAAGGAGCAGTGCAGGGACATTCAAAGGAGCACTGCAGGGACATTCCCTTTGTGTTGTCCCTGTAGGACATCTGGAGTTGGGGTGGAGGGAGCAGTGCAGGGACTTTCCTTCTGTGTTGTCCTTTAGGAGACCTGAAGTTTGGGGTGGAAGGAGCAGTGCAGGGACATTCCTTCTGTGTTATCCCTTTAGGAGATCTGGAGTTTGGGGTGGAAGGAGCAGTGCAGGGACATTCCCTTTGGGTTGTCCCTGTAGGAGATCTGGAGTTTGGGGTGGAAGGAGCAGTGCAGGGATGGAGAGAAGGGACAATTATTCCAGTCTGGAGATAAGAGAGGGGAAGCCAAACTGACATCTGGCAGTGGCTGAAAGGTCATGTGTGTTAAGGCTGAGGAGAATCATGAAGGTTGGAAAAGACCTCTGAGATCATCAAGTCCAACCTCTGACCACAACCCACCATGTGCCAAGTGCCTCAGATACTCATTTTTTGAGCAGTGCCAGGGATGGTGACTCCACGTGGCACTGAGTGCCCTGGGCTGGTGATCCCAGTGGGGTTGGATCAAGGGTTGGACTTGATGATCTCAGAGGTCTCTTCCATTCTGTGATTCCACCACTGCCCTAAGAAGTTCTTCCAGGGCTTTTTAGTGAAGAAATTCCTCCTCATGACCATCCTGAACTTCTCCTGGCACAACCTGAGGCCCTTTCCCCCTGTCCTATCACTGTCCATGGACTTCCCACACCAACTGCTCTGAGGTCACGAGTTTTGTCTTGGAAGGTCCAAGTTGAACAATCCAAACCTGCCTGTTCCATTCTGGTGCCTGATGGTGCTTTCAAGAGCTCCAGAAATATTTGGAAATGTCATCTGACACATGGAGAGCTTCTCACTAACGTGCCTAATTTGGCACAATTAGTTTGCTCATGGCACATTCAAAGAAAATTGAAGGGATGGTACTTAAATAACTGAGAAAGTTGGGGCTGCTCAGTCTGGAAAGAAGGTTGATGGAGACCTCAGAGGACCTTCCAGGACCTGCAGGGATACAGGGAAGCTGCAGAGGGAATGTTTACCACGAATTGTGGTGGTAGGACAAGGGGGATGGGTTCAAACTGCCAGGGGGGAGATTTAAATGGGATATTGGGAAGGAATTCCTGGCTGGGAGGGTGGGCAGGCCCTGGCACAGGTGCCCAGAGAAGCTGTGGCTGCCCCAGCCCTGGGAGTGTCCCAGGCCAGGTTGGACAGGGCTTGGAGCACCCTGGGCTGGTGGGAGGTGTCCCTGCCCATGGCAGGGGTGGGATCCTTAAGTTTCCTTCCATCTCAAACCACTCTGGAATCCTGTGATTCCATGGAGTTGGAGGATGTTCTAGGCTGGGTTTGGAGCCAGAGACCTGAGAGCCCCTTCCAGTGCCCAAAGCGGCTCCAGGAGAGCTGGAGAGGGACTGGGGACAAGGGATGGAGGGACAGGACACAGGGAATGGCTTTCCACTGCCAGAGGGCAGGGATAGGTGGGATGCTGGGAAGGAATTCCTGGTTGGGAGGGTGGGCAGGCCCTGGCACAGGTGCCCAGAGAAGCTGTGGCTGCCCCAGCCCTGGGAGTGTCCCAGGCCAGGTTGGACAGGGCTTGGAGCACCCTGGGCTGGTGGGAGGTGTCCCTGCCCATGGCACGGGTGGCACTGGCTGGGCTTTAAAGTCCTTTCCAACCCAATCCATTCTGGAATTCTATAAATCAAAAAACCCTGCCAGGGAGAACAGGATGGCACCGATGATCAGATTTAAAATCCCTAATTTGTGGCCCTAAAGATGCTCAGTAGCACCAGGGAATGCTCCTGTTCCCCATGTCCCTCTCCACTCCCACCTTCTCTGGGCCATGGATTCCCTCTGTGCATGGCATTCCTGCCCCTGAAAGAGCATAGAATAATAGAATCACAGAATCAATTGGGTTGGAAGAGACCTCTGAGATCATCAAGTCCAACCCTTGGTCCAACTCCAGTCCCTTTACCAGATCATGGCACTCAGTGCCACGGCCAAGCTCAGCTGAAAAACCTCCAGGGATGGGGAATCCACCCCCTCTCTGGGCAGCCCATTCCAATCCCTGAGCACTCTCTCTGCAAAGAATTTCTTTCTCATCTCCAACTTCAATTTCCCCTGGCAGAGCTTGAGCCCATCGTGCCCCCTTGTCCTATTGCTGAGTGCCTGGGAGAAGAGACCAACCCCCACCTGGCCACAACTTCCCTTCAGGCAGTTCCAGACAGTGTTGAGGTCACCTCTGAGCCTCCTCTTCTCCAGGCTGAACACCCCCAGCTCCCTCAGCCTCTCCCTACAGCACTTGTGCTCCAGTCCCTTCTCCAGCCTCGTTGCTCTTCTCAGTTGGGTTGGAAGAGACCTCTGAGATCATCAAGTCCAACCCTTGATCCAACCCCACTGGGATCACTCTGGCACTCTGTGCCCTGGGCTGGTGATCACAGTGGGGTTGGATCAAGACATGTTGGATTCTCTGTCCCTGGAGGTGTTTCAGAGGACACTCAGAGCCACATCCAGTCCCTTCTCCAGCCTCGTTGCTCTTCTCTGGCCCCGCTCCAGCCCCTCAATCTCTTGCCTCAACTGAGGGGCCCAGAACTGAACACAACACTCAAGGTGTGGCCTCCCCAAGGCAGAGTCCAGGGGAAGGGTCACTGCCCTGGGCCTGCTGCCACCCTGTTCCTGATCCAAGATGTTCCTTTATATCCACAGAGTCCACAGGAACAGCTTCAGCATAAACCCCAAGTGAAACTCCTCTCCCTGCACTCCTGGGAAGAGCTCAGGATTCTTCACATTTCCTGAGCCAGACCTGCCCATCAGTCCTGGCCAGGATGAACCTGCTGCATTCCTTGAACCATGGAGAAATAATGTCCCACTGCCCTCCTTCCATTGATTAGCACTGAGTTCATTAAGGAGAGGGAAAGGACAGGAGTGTGAGTGATCTCCTGTGGGGCAGCAGCATTTCAAGGGCTGCATGAACCAATTTTCACTGAATTTCCGTCTCCTCTGGCAGTGCAGTCCAAGCTCTGGTTCTTCATCGCTCCTTTTCTTCTCCTTGCTGTTGATCTGCTGAGCTTTGGGCAAGGCAAGGTTTGTGCTGCTGAGGGAATGACACATCCTGGCACAGAGGAGCTGATCAGACCCAGGATTGAAGTGTCTCTCTGCCTTCAGACCTTCACTCGGAGCTCAGGGGGTGTCTCTGCCGTGCCAGGGACTCTCCTGGAGCTGGGTGAGCCCAGCACAAGGTCTGTTGTTTCCCTCACAAGTCCCACCACCCAGCTGGGGTGTCACACCTGAGAGCACCAACAAGGAGAGGCAGGGAGGGAGGAGAAGGTGGCACGGGAATTGCAGGGTGTGATTAGATTGCTGCTCCTCGTGGAGCTGTGCCAGCTGGGGGGCCTTAATTACAGAGATTAAAGGGAAAAAAACCTCATTAAATGATACATAAAACAAGCAAACTGGCACCGTGCCCAGGGAGCCATCTGAGCTGGGCAGGACCAGCACACAGGGATGGGCAGTGCCAAATCAGGCTCTGTGGTGAGGAAGAGCAGGGTGGCAACAGCAGCTGAAGGAAAGCAAAGAGAGGGGATGGTCAAGTGGAGAGTGATGAGTGAGCTGGGGTGGATCACCCCCCTGTTCCTGCCTGAGAACTGGAGTGGGACAATGGAAGGGTGAGGGACACACAGTTGGCCTCCCTCAGCTCTGCATCAAGGACTGGAGTCACTGATGAAGGAGCCCTTTGAAGGTTGAAAGGACATGGCCAAGTGTGAAAGGACAAGATCAGGTGGGGAAACAACGTGGGGAGGTGTGAAAGGACATAGTGGTTGAAAGGACATAGTGGTGAAAGGACAGGGTGGTGAAAGGACATGGTCAGGTGGTGAAATAACATGGGGAGGTGTGAAAGGACATAGTAGTGAAAGGACATGGTGGTGAAAGGACATGGTGGTGAAAGGACACGGTCAGGTGTGAAAGGACATGGTGGTCAAAGGACATGGGCAGGTCGTGAAAGGACATGATGGTCAAAGAACATGGGCAGGTGGTAGTAAAACAACACAATGGTGCAAGGACATGGTGGTGAAAGGACATGGTTGTGAAAGGACATGGTGGTGCAAGGACATGGTTTTGAAAGGACATGGTTGTGCAAGGACATGGGCAGGTGGTGAAAGGACATGGGCAGGTGGTGCAAGGTCATGGTGGTGCAAGGACACAGTCATGCAAGGACAGTGGTTGAAAGGCCATGGTGGGCAAGGAGAGCAGCCCAGTTTCCTGGTGGCTGCAGCTGCTCTGGGAAAGGGTGCCAGGGTGGCATCAGGGGAGCAGCTGGTCCAGGCCATGCCCTGGGGACAGCGATACCCCAGCAGTGCCCTCTGCCCTGCCCTCCCCCAGCCCTGGGTGGGCTTCCCTCCCCCTGGCATTTCCCAGCTGGCATTTCCCAGCCTGTTTTGCTCCTGGAAGCCCTTCAGGAGGATGTAATTTCAATGGCAAAGGCCTTGTTGAACCTGCCCAGGTGCACCAAAGGCATCATTGCCTGTTCTCCTCTGCAGTCAGATGTTCCAGCTGACCAAGAGGCCGGTTGGGTCTCTCCTGTGGTCCTGCTGAGCTGCCCCAGTTCCATCCCAACCCTTCCAGGGCCACCTCTCCAGCCCAAACTCAGAGCCTGAGGATCCCCAGGAGGTTGGGCTGTCTCAGAACTCACCACTGCAAGTGGAAGTTGTAATTTGGTTTCAGCTCAAAACAAACAAAATCCCCTTAAAAGAGGTTCTGGTGGCTGTGAAAAATCCCCTGAGATGTTCTTCACATGATGAAAACATCAGGATAAATAAAGAGACATTAATAACCTTGATTGTGGTAATTGCTTGGGGTTGCAGTGGCACTTTTATTTGTCATGAGTTGCAACCATCAGGTATTAATGTTGTTGTTCTTTTACTCACTTAAAAGGTTGGACATCTGCAGTTAGTCACAATTACAGGAGGAATCATTATATTTTAATCATTGCTGTTATTCTTTATAAAACAAACACTGTGGGGGTTGGAGTGGGATTTTTACACCACAACTTTGTGTGTCTGGAGTTCCTCTGATGGACTCATTCTGAAGGTTGGGGTGGTGGGGACAGGACCTTTTCCTCCAGCCTGATATTAGGAACAGTTTCTTCACTGGGTGGAACCTCCAGCAGGTCAGGGAAGGGATTGTCCCCTCTGTCCCCTCAGGTGAGACCTCCCTGCAGAGCTGCCCCAGCCCTGGGGAACAACAGCAGAGGGATGTGGAGCTGTTGGAGCAAGTCCAGAGGAGACCATGGAGATGGTCCAAGGGCTGGAGCCCCTCTGGGCTGGAGCCAGGCTGGGAGAGCTGGGGGGGTCACCTGGAGAAGAGAAGGGTCCAGGGAGACCTGAGAGCCCCTTCCAGTGCCCAAAGGAGCTCCAGGAGAGCTGGAGAGGGACTGGGGACAAGGCATGGAGGGACAGGACACAGGGAATGGCTTCCCACTGCCAGAGGGCAGGGACAGATGGGATATTGGGAAGGAATTCCTGTCTGGGAGGGTGGGCAGGCCCTGGCACAGGTGCCCAGAGAAGCTGTGGCTGCCCCAGCCCTGGGAGTGTCCCAGGCCAGGTTGGACAGGGCTTGGAGCACCCTGGGCTGGTGGGAGGTGTCCCTGCCCATGGCAGGGGCTGGCACTGGGTGGGCTTTAAGGTCACTTCAAACCCAAACCATTCTATGATTCTGTGGCTCACAAACATCCTCCCATATCTCTGCCCCTTCCAGAACAACAGGAAATCCAGAGAGATCCAATTCCCTCTCCTTGATTTCACCCTGGAGAAGAGAAAGCTCCAAGGACACCTTGGAGTCCCTTCCAGTGCCTAAAGGGGCTTCAAGAGAACTAGAGAAAGACTCTGGACAAGAGTCTGGAGGAACAGGACAAGGGGAATGGCTTCTCTCTGGGATATTGGGAAAGAATTCCTGGCTGGGAGGGTGGGCAGGCCCTGGCACAGGTGCCCAGAGAAGCTGTGGCTGCCCCAGCCCTGGGAGTGTCCCAGGCCAGGTTGGACAGGGCTTGGAGCACCCTGGGCTGGTGGGAGGTGTCCCTGCCCATGGCAGGGGTGGCACTGGGTGGGCTTTGAGGTCCCTTCCCACCCAAACCATTCTGGGATTCTATTTTATCCAGGACGTCCCCTGGTCTCTGACTTTTTTGAGATCCAGCACTGGCCCTGAAACCTCTCAGTTCCCTTCTCATGTTCTCCTGAGGAGTTTGACTCTCTCCATTCCCCAGGGATGGGAAGCAGAGGAGCTGTTGGAGCTCCAGGGAGGTGGAGGAGCCATGACCAAGCTGAGGGAAGCAAGGAGGTGACAATGCTGCTTTTCCCTCAGTGTCACCAAACTCCAACACCCAGAACTGCTCCTTGAGCTCTGTCTCCATCACACAACTGTCCCAGGAGCACCACCCTCCAGGACCTGCATTCCTGGAGACACCTTCCCCCTGTGCTGGTCTCAGCTCAGCAATAGAGCCTGAAATGACCCCTCCAAGTGTCACCTGCAAAGTGGTGACACCTCCAAAACTTCAGAGCCACTTGGTTCCAAAATCTGCCGAGCGCTTTTTGAAGGGTGTGACTTTTGAAACGGAAAACTTTGTCAGCTTTTCGATGTTGAAGTGATCTGGTGAGCTTTGAAGCTGGAGGGGGGGTGTTATTTTTAAGTTTTATCATCAGTGTTGGGAGTTCCTGAGCTGAAAACTGAATCTCATCACATGCCTTTGAGTCCTGAAACTTTAATAAAACTGTAGCTGCTCCTCAGCTCCCAGGGAAACCTGGACAGGTGATCTCTGACTACACAGATCTTCTCAGGAAACCTTCTCCTAAATTCCTAAATGTTATTTTTCCTGCCATCTTGAAGTGTCTCTTGGTACCAGGGAAAGTTCTTTAATATTGAGATTTCAGTTCTATTTGTTGGTCATTTAATCCAGAATTTTTATAAGGAGTATAAAGTTTATAAGGACCCTTGAAAAGCTGTTTGGTTTTTTAGGATATGAATAATATGTCATAAAATCACATGCTCAGAGGGACACCTGAAGGGATGAGAGGAGGTGAGGGCAGTGCCAGGGCTGACCTGAACTACACCCTGCGGCATCTCGAGCTCTGCAGGACTTTCTGGTGGGAAAAAAAACCTCCCTTGGCTCCCTCTGTTGCCTCCCAGAGACTCAAACTGGACCTTGCCCATGTTTGTTGGCTGTTGGCAACAGCTGAGCCCCTCACGAGACTGGCACAGCAGGGCATGGACTCTCAGTGCCTGGAGGAGAAGAAGGACGGGCAGGGTTGGCATCTCAGGTGTCTTCTGAGAGGGACATGGGCTGGACTGACCCTGCTCATGGCCTGATGTGGCCTCTGCAGCTCAGGCCTGGGTGGCCACGTGTCCTCTCTGTCCCCTGGGACACATCACGGCTCATCCTTGCAGGGCTGCTCCCAATTCCTCAGAAACTCCAGGAAAGGAGGGCAAAGAAACAGCCAGCAGAGGAAGAGAGGAAGGAGATGAGAGGTGGCATTTCTGTCTCGAGGCAAGGCAAGAAATGAAGCAGAGTCCTCCCTCGTCCTCCTCCTCCTCCCTCCTCCTCCTCCTCCTCCTCCCTCCTCCTCCTCCTCCCTTACCGCCCTTTTTTATGGATTAACATGTTTGTTCCCTTTCTTGGCTTAGAAGATGGTTCTGTGCCCCAGAAATGTATAATGTCCTCCTTAATTTGTGAGTGGCAGCTCCTGGAGTGTGCAGGGAGCCCTTCCTGGCACCACTTCCATAGGGAATGCCCGGCTGGCACTGCCCCTGGAGTGTGCAGGGAGCCCTTCCTGGCACCACTTCCATAGGGAATGCCTGGCTGGCACTGGAGTGTGCAGGGGGCCCTTCCTGGCACCACTTCCATAGGGAATGCCCAGCTGGCACTGGAGTGTACAGGGAGCCCTTCCTGGCACCACTTCCATAGAGAATGCTTGGCTGGCACTGCCCCTGGAGTGTACAGGGAGTTCTTCCTGGCACCACTTCCATAGGGAATGCCCGGCTGGCACTGCCCCTGGAGTGTGCAGGGAGCCCTTCCTGGCACCACTTCCATAGGGAATGCCTGGCTGGCACTGGAGTGTGCAGGGAGCCCTTCCTGGCACCACTTCCATAGGGAATGCCCGGCTGGCACTGGAGTGTGCAGGGAGCCCTTCCTGGCACCACTTCCATAGGGAATGCCTGGCTGGCACTGGAGTGTGCAGGGGGCCCTTCCTGGCACCACTTCCATAGGGAATGCCTGGCTGGCACTGGAGTGTGCAGGGAGCCCTTCCTGGCACCACTTCCATAGGGAATGCCCGGCTGGCACTGCCCCTGGAGTGTGCAGGGAGCCCTTCCTGGCACCACTTCCATAGGGAATGCCCAGATGGCACTGGAGTGTACAGGGAGTTCTTCCTGGCACCACTTCCATAGAGAATGCCCAGCTGGCACTGGAGTGTGCAGGGAGCCCTTCCTGGCACCACTTCCATAGGGAATGCCCAGATGGCACTGGAGTGTACAGGGAGCCCTTCCTGGCACCACTTCCATAGGGAATGCCCGGCTGGCACTGGAGGGTGCAGGGAGCTCTTCCTGGCACCACTTCCATAGGGAATGCCTGGCTGGCACTGGAGTGTGCAGGGAGCTCTTCCTGGCACCACTTCCATAGGGAATGCCTGGCTGGCACTGGAGTGTGCAGGGAGCCCTTCCTGGCACCACTTCCATAGGGAATGCCTGGCTGGCACTGGAGTGTACAGGGAGTTCTTCCTGGCACCACTTCCATAGGGAATGCTTGATTGGCAATGGAGTGTGCAGGGAGCCTTTCCTGGCACCACTTCCATAGGGAATGCTTGGTTGGCACTGCCCAGAGCAGAAAGTCAGGAAGAACCCACTGTCAGGAGTCTTTTCCCCATGGAATATGTACCCAATGCCAAGTGCAATGGCCCTGAACCCCCTAAAATGCCCACCCAATCTGTATTCCCTGGCAGCAAACTCCCAACTCCGGGACTAAACATATCTCAGCCCTGCAGCCTCCAGGAAAGGAGGGGGAAAACCAAAGGAACTGGAATGGATGAGGGGCCTGAGTGCTCCCCAAAGTCATTCCTTCTTGGGTTATGAAATCCAGAGGACATTTATGAGTCTGAGACCAACATTGGTGTTTGCAGAGACGTTTGTTCAGCTCGAGGTAAATACCTTTGTGGTCGATAGAAATAAATGCAGTCGGGTCTTTGTTGTGTGTCAGGTTTGCATTTGGAGAGGAATTGGAAAGGCCTTTTCTGTTGCATTTCTTGCCTCCTTTGGAAGTTGAAGAGATCATGAATGGAGGAGGGAAGGGGCAGGTGGTGGATGGGCCCAAGACATGAAAGGTTTTATTGGACATCTTGTGATTTATATCTTTTTATTTCTGTGCTCCCCCTAAATTGTTTCCATTGATCAATAGAGTTAAACTCATAATAGGGAAACCACAGGCTGGAGATTGAGAATTATTTGACTGTTTCCAGCTGAGAAAAAGAAGAATGTGAGACTCTTAGCTGAAAAAAAATATACTGTCTTGTAGTGGAGTGATTCCATTCCTACAAACTCTTATTCCAAGAATATTCCTTGGCTCAGCTCATTGATTGGTGAGGAAAACAACCCAGAAATAAAGACAGCAATGGAAATAGAATAATAGAATCATAAAATCACTGGTTTGGCTTGGAGGGGAGTTAGAGATAATCTCGGTCCAGCCTCCAGGCAAGGGGAGGTGGGAATAGTCCTGTCCTATCTGGAGACAGGCAGATGTTGTGGCTTAACCTTGGGGTGAAGTCTTGGCTTCATGGCCAAACCACCAGCAGTGCTGCCAGTCCCTGGTGGAAAACTCCTCCAGAGCAACCCCTGGCACTTCTGATGAAGGCTCAGGATGGTTGCTTGGAAAATCCAAGGCCATTCTGTGAACCCTCTGGATTTTATGGGCTCAGTGTCCTGCTCAGGAAGCTCTGAGAGGGCTTGATGGTGAACCTTGAGATGCAGCTGCCCCTGGGGTGGAATTGCTGCCCTCAGGAGTGTGGCTGAGGGAGACCAAGTGGGAATTTGGACAGAACAGGGGAAATAAAACCCTTCTTCTCCCATCCAGTGGCAGCAGAGCTTTCCCAGGGCACTGGCACAGCCTCATTTTTCAACCCCTCCTCTGAAAGAGCCCTGAAAAGAAACCGGGAGTTTCTTGCTAATGCAGCAGAAAAGCTGAACCCATTTCTGCTGACTGAGCTCAGGGGCATGTGCAGATTGCTGAGATCAGTCCTGTGGCTGAGTTTGGAGCGGGGATTTAACTCCTCCCAGCAGGAGGGGACTGAGGGAGCTCAGCTCAGGCAGTCCATCCATCACTGGGGTTGTCACACAGGGACACTCCCGTGCTGAGGAGGTTTGGAGGGGGAATTGCATCCAGCTGTGCTGGTTTAAAAGGTGAACCTGCAGGAGAAATGAACCCAACACAACAGAGATTACAGGTCAGAGTTACAATTTAATAACAATATTCCAGTAAATGCAATGGCACAAAGAGAAATTGGGTTTAACCCCAAGCCCAGCAGTCTAACCCAGCCCCCTGGGGCACAAACACAGGGGGGTTTGGTGGCCCCTGTGCTGAGCCCCACGTGGTTCCCCCGAGGCCAAAGGCAAAGGAAGGGACAAACCTGTTGGTGCAGATGATGGCACAGTCTGGGCCAGAGTGGTGGCTCCTCCTGGCCAGGGGCTGCTCCTCCTCTGGATCCCACCAGTGGTCCCAGAAGTCCCCAAAGCCCAAGATTGTCTCCCCTGAGGTTTAGGTGGGAGCCCCCAGTGCCTCCCCCAGGGCAGGGAGTTCCACACTGGGGGTCTGACTCTGGCACTCAGGGGGGATTTTGGACTCGTTGCTGGCCCCTGAGCAGAGCTGAGCCCTCAGGTGGGTGTGGAGGTGCCAAGGAGTCCCTGCAGGGCAGTTCTCCCAGCTCCTCTGCCAGGCTTCTTTCCCAGCCAGCTCCCAGCCTGAGGGCTCAGCTGTGCCCTGGGCAGCTGCTGCCAATGGGCCCTTGGGAACAGTTGCTGGGCAATGGCCCAGAGGGTTTGGAATGCCCAGCTTTGGGCACACCCACACAGGGACAAACTGGGCCCACCTGCTCAACTGGGACACCAGCCTTGTTTGATGTGCAGTTCTTGTTGGCCAGAAAGCTGCTTTTACACAACCAGCATCTTGGTACGAAAGATAATCAAGGGGCATCAAAAACCCAGAGCTGTCTCTCCTGCTCTGAGCTCAATCCTGCATTTGGTGCCAAGCTGGGAGTGGCACCCCCAAAGATTTCAAAGCAATCCCGTGGGTCTTGAAGGCAGAAAAAAAGCACCAATTCCTGCAGAGCCTGTTGTGCTTTCTTGTTCACTGAGAGGCAAAGCAATGCATCGTTTGCAGAGCCTGCAGGAGCAAATCCTCCCCTAAAGCAAAGATTAACCCAAGGCAAGAGCCTCGTGCTCCCTTCGGGTCACACTTCAGTGTCTGCACCTTGTGGCTCTTGTGAAAGGGCTTGACTTTGGGATGGCACAAGAAAGAGCCTGGCAAGGACTCTTTGATCCTCCAAGTCTCAGGGCAGCTCTCACCGCTCTGCACCTCCTGCCAGGGCATCCCCAGCCCTGGCTTGACTTTGCCCTTTCCTTTCTGCCTTCTGAAAAGAGCATTTCCCATGTGTCCTGATGGGCAGTGAGGGGCATTTCCCATGTGCCCTGATGGGCAGTGAGGGGCATTTCCCATGTGCCCTGATGGGCAGTGAGGGGCATTTCCCATGTGCTGATGGTCAGTGAGGGGTTGAAGGCTGGCAAGGCTCCTCTTGGAGAAGAATTTTCCATGTTCTGATGGTCACTGAGGGGCTGGGGGGCATTTTCCATGTGCCCTGATGGGCAGTGAGGGGTTCAGGGTGGCAAAGCTCCTCTTGGAGAAGAATTTTCCATGTGCTGATGGTCAGTGAGGGGCTGGGGGGCATTTTCTGTGTTTCTTGATGGTCAATGAGGGGCTGAGGCGGCAATTTCCATGTGCCCTGATGGTCAGTGAGGGACTGAGGGGGCATTTCCCATGTGCCCTGATGGGCAGTGATGGACTGAGGGGCATTTCCCATGTGCCCTGATGGGCAGTGAGGGGCATTTCCCATGTGCCCTGATGGGCAGTGAGGGGCTGAGGGTGGCAAAGCTCCTCTTGGAGAAGAATTTTCCATGTGCTGATGGGCAGTGACGGGTTGGGGGGCATTTTCTGTGTTTCTTGATGATCAGTGAGGGGCTGAGGCAGCAATTTCCATGTGCCCTGATGGGCAGTGAGGGGCTGAGGGGCATTTCCCATGTGCCCTGATGGGCAGTGAGGGGCTGAGGGGGCATTTCCCATGTGCCCTGATGGGCAGTGAGGGGCTGAGGGGCATTTCCCACGTGTCCTGATGGGCAGTGAGGGGCTGAGATGGCATTTTCCATGTGCCCTGATGGGCAGTGAGGGGCATTTTCTGTGTGCCCTGATGGGCAGTGAGGGGCTGAGATGGCATTTTCCATGTGCCCTGATGGGCAGTGAGGGGCTGAGATGGCATTTTCTGTGTGCCCTGATGGGCAGTGAGGGGCTGAGGGGCATTTTCTGTGTGCCCTGATGGGCAGTGAGGGACTGAGGGGGCATTTCCCATGTGCCCTGATGGGCAGTGAGGGACTGAGGGGGCATTTTCTGTGTGCCCTGATGGGCAGTGAGGGGCTGGGGGGCATTTTCCATGTGCCCTGATGGGCAGTGAGGGGCATTTTCCATGTGCCCTGATGGGCAGTGAGGGGCTGGGGGGCATTTTCCATGTGCCCTGATGGGCAGTGAGGGGCATTTTCCATGTGCCCTGATGGGCAGTGAGGGGCTGAGTGGGCAGCAAAGCCACCAGCCTGCTCTGCCCAGTGCCAACTCCAAGCTCCTTGATTTCAGCTCACATTTTCCTTCCTCCAAGGACACCTGTGGTGCCAGAGCTGCTGTGGGAGGGTCTGGACTCTCCCCTTATGCCAGGGCTGCCCGTGGTGCCCCTTTCTGTGCCCTCTGCTGTGCCCTCAGCCTCCAGACAGCTGGTTCAGGGCTGACCCCAGCCCTGCTGCTCCAGCAGAGCAATGGATTGCCAGGCCAGGGGCAATGCCAGTGATTATCTCCGGGTGTGCCCTCGGGGCAGTGCCAGTCTCTGCCACTCTGATGTGCTTTCCCGTTGCCATAGAAACAGGGGGAATTTTTAGGCACCACATGGATGCTTTGGTTAAATCTGTCTGGGTGAACAGCAGTGCCAGGGAATGGGGTGGGGCTCCAAAACGTGCCCATCCTCCCAGGGATGGCACTGCCTGGCACAGCACCCTCTCCCAGGCCTGGGCACCGCTGGGGTGAAGCTTTGCTGGGGGTGGGAATTTAATCAGGAGCCTATTGGAATGAGGAGATTGGGGGTGATCCCAGATGGAGCAGAGGTGGCACCGTGGTGGCAGCCATAAGTTGGCACCACATGGCAGCCATAAATGGGCACCACTTGGCAACCATAAATTGGCACCACATGGCAGCCATAAATGGGCACCACTTGGCAACCATAAACTGGCACCACTTGGCAACCATAAATTGGCACCACGTGGCAGCCATAAGTTGGAACCATGTAGTATCCATAAGTTGCCACTGTGGTGGCATCCATAAATTAGCACCGTGGTGATATCCTTAAAGTGGCACTACATGGCAGCCATAAGTTGGCACCACGTGGCAGCCATAAACTGGCACTACATGGCAGCCATAAATTGGCACCACATGGCATCCATAAATTGGCACCACGTGGCATCCATAAATTGGCACCACATGGCATCCATAAATTAGCACCACATGGCAGCCATAAACTGGCACCACGTGGCATCCATAAATTAGCACTACATGGCATCCAAAAATTGGCACCACATGGCAGCCATAAATGGGCACCATGGTGGCAGCCATAAGTTGGCACCACATGGCAGCCATAAATTGGCACCGTGGTGGTATCCATGAATTGGCACCATGTGGCATCCATAAGTTGGCACCACGTGGTATCCATAAGTTGGCACCACGTGGCATCCATAAGTTGGCACCACATGGTATCCATAAGTTGGCACCACGTGGTATCCATAAGTTGGCACCACGTGGCATCCATAAGTTGGCACCACATGCCAATCTCGGGCTCTTTGGCACCACCATTGCT
Source organism: Pithys albifrons albifrons (assembly GCF_047495875.1). Classification (NCBI taxonomy): domain Eukaryota; kingdom Metazoa; phylum Chordata; class Aves; order Passeriformes; family Thamnophilidae; genus Pithys; species Pithys albifrons. The sequence goes on from NC_092482.1 coordinate 4,622,791, forward strand.
GGCACAAGGACCTCTGGTGCTCAGCACATGGTCCTTCCGGGCACTGGGTGGGCAGCCTGGTCTGGGGGGTGCCATCCTTGCCCATGGCAGGGGCTGGAACTGGGTGGTCTGTGAGGTCCCTTCCAACCCAAACCAGGCTCTGATTCGATGATTTTATGAAACTCTGCTCGATTTTGGTGAATTTACTCCGTTTTTTCCAACACACCACACGCGAAGGTCGAATTCCAAACATCTCCACATGCAAATGGGCCCTCTCAGAAAGGAGGGTTTGAGTCAGTTGGAATTTTTCTTCTGGAGGAGAAACAATTTATAGCTTGAGACTCTAAAAATTACACTTTTCTCTGAAGTGGGATTGAGTTCAAAGCCAGGACAGACCAAAAAAAAACCCCGAGTGAACCCAAAAGTTTGGAACTAGAAAAGCAGATTTGGGTTTTCCTGTGGATTTCCAGAAGGGCTGAAGCTTCTCCTGAGCTCTTCAGAACTTGCCAAAAAGCCCTGAAGTCAAACCCCAAATAACTCTGAACAAAAAGGCAAAATTCTCCAGTGCAAAAGGAGGAAACATTTTCCCAGCAGCTCTTTTCAAAACAAAGAGGGTTTTTTTTTTTTTTCAGTTGATCACAAGAAGGATGTGATTAAAAAAAAAAAGACTTAAGGGCTGTAGATATTTTTTTTTATGATCACATAACTCCAGAAGAGCTAAAGAAGTTCTTGAGAAACACCAGAGAACATCTGAGGAATGTCAAAGCAGAAAAGGTGTTTCTGGAGTGACTGTTGTAAGGGCCAGCAGAGGTTCAGTGCAGGAACAGCTCTCAGTGGGTGGGGGGTCAGCACAGGGAGAGGGCAGGGGGTAATTAAAAGCCAATCATGGCAATTAACTGCTTTTCCCATGGCTGGCACTTCTCTGGACATTGTTGGGATGCCAATGTAGGAGCTGAGCCTGTGCTGGGTGCCAGTGAGGCACCAGCTGGACGGGACCTCAAAGCCCACCCAGTGCCACCCCTGCCATGGGCAGAGACACCTCCCACCAGCCCAGGGTGCTCCAAGCCCTGTCCAACCTGGCCTGGGACACTCCCAGGGCTGGGGCAGCCACAGCTTCTCTGGGCACCTGTGCCAGGGCCTGCCCACCCTCCCAGCCAGGAATTCCTTCCCAATATCCCCTTGTAAGTGGGAAGCCATTCCCCCTTATCCTGTCTCCCCATTCCTTGTCCCAAGTCCTTCTCCGGCTCTCCTTGAGCCCCTTTAGGCACTGGAAGGGACTCCAAGGTGTCCTTGGAGCCTTCTCTTCTCCAAGGTGAAGTCAAGGAGAGGGAATTGGATCTCTCTGGATTTCCTGTTATTCTGGAAGGGGCAGAGATATGGGAGGATGTTTGTGAGCCAGAGAATCATGGAATGGTTTGGGTTGGAAGGGACCTCAAAGCCCACCCAGTGCCACCCCCTGCCATGGGCAGGGACACCTCCCACCAGCCCAGGCTGCTCCAAGCCCTGTCCAACCTGGCCTGGGACACTCCCAGGGCTGGGGCAGCCACAGCTTCTCTGGGCACCTGTGCCAGGGCCTGCCCACCCTCCCAGCCAGGAATTCCTTCCCAATATCTCACCTATCCCTGCCCTCTGGCAGTGGGAAGCCATTCCCTGTGTCCTGTCCCTCCATCCCTTGTCCCTCTCCAGCTCTTCTGGAGCCCCTTTAGGCACTGGAAGAGACTCCAAGGTCTCCCCAGAGCCTTCTCTTCTCCAGGTGAACGCTCCAGTTGTCCACAGAGTCACAGAATAACAGGATGGTTTGGGTTGGAAGGGACCTCAAAGCCCACCCAGTGCCACCCCTGCCATGGGCAGAGACACCTCCCACCAGCCCAGGGTGCTCCATGCCCTGTCCAACCTGGCCTGGGACACTCCCAGGGATGGGGTAAACCCACCCCCCTGCAGAGGGCATAAACCACCCTCTGAAATCCCCCTCTGGAGCTGCCACCACCCTTGGCCCACCAGTGTTACGAGGCATTTCCCTCCCAGAGGTGTTGGGAAAAGAGGGAATTGCACTGCCCAGAATCAGCTGATTTGGGGAGAGGGTGGGGAACATCCCACCAACCACTGGAGCAGCTTCCTCCTTCCTCCTGCCAGGAATGCCCCCGGGTGCACCAGAACTCCACTCCAAGCCCACGAGAGGCCTTCTTTGTGCCAAGCTCAGCAAACAGCCACCAGTGTGCCCAGGTGGCCAAGAAGGCCAGTGGGATCCTGGCCTGGATCCAAACTAGCGTGGCCAGCAGGCCCAGGGCAGTGACCCTTCCCCTGGACTCTGCCTTGGGGAGGCCACACCTTGAGTGTTGTGTTCAGTTCTGGGCCCCTCAGTTGAGGAAAGAGATTGAGGGGCTGGAGCGGGGCCAGAGAAGAGCAACGAGGCTGGAGAAGGCACTGGATGTGGCTCTGAGTGTCCTCTGAAACACCTCCAGGGACAGAGAATCCAACATGTCTTGATCCAACCCCACTGTGATCACCAGCCCAGGGCACAGAGTGCCAGAGTGATCACAGTGGGGTTGGATCAAGGTTGGACTTGGTGATCTCAGAGGTCTCTTCCAACTCAACAGAGAAGAGAAGAGCAACGAGGCTGGAGAAGGGACTGGATGTGGCTCTGAGTCTCCTCTTAAACACCTCCAGGGACAGAGAATCCAACATGCCTTGATCCAACCCCACTGTGATCACCAGCCCAGGGCACTCTGTGCCCTGGGCTGGTGATCACAGTAGGGTTGGATCAAGGGTTGGACTTGATGATCTCAGAGGTCTCTTCCAACCCAAGTGAGAAGAGCATCGAGGCTGGAGAAGGGACTGGAGCACAAGTGCTGTGGGGAGAGGCTGAGGGAGCTGAGGGTGTTCAGCCTGGAGAAGAGGAGGCTCAGAGGTGACCTCAGCACTGTCTGGAACTGCCTGAAGGGAAGTTGTGGCCAGGTGGGGGTTGGTCTCTTCTCCCAGGCACTCAGCAATAGGACAAGGGGGCACGATGGGCTCAAGCTCTGCCAGGGGAAATTGAAGGTGGAGATGAGAAAGAAATTCTTTGCAGAGAGAGTGCTCAGGGATTGGAATGGGCTGCCCAGAGAGGGGGTGGATTCTCTAAAAGTGACTTTTTTTTTGCTGTCTGGATAAAGTGTTTCTTCCCATCCTCAAAGCCCAGCCCAGTCCTGCCCCAGAGCAGGGATGGAGTGGGAGCCACAAATTAACACACACAAGATCAGAGACTCTTTGAATCCGTGCAAAGCTGGATTTCCATCTTCCCCAAGGGAATTGCTTTGCCCTCTTGGGCCAAACTCTGTTTCAATTCACCTTCTGCTTTCCCAGCTCGGCCTCTCCTGGTGTTCAGTGCTCAGGAGAGGAGGGAGAGCTGAAACCTTGGACAGCTCCACGCTCTGGAATAACAAAGGAGCGGCGTTTGCAGCAGTCGGGAGGAGTTTTTGAGAGCTCGAGCCACTGGAGACCACTTGCTTTGCAACATTTTGCATCTCAGGGCTGAAATCCTGATTCTGTCTCCTGAATTTCAACGTGGGGCTCTGGGGAGGGGAAGAGCAGCCTTGGCAGGGAGGTGTTTTCCATCTGCTTCCAGCAGAGCTCCGCAGGCAGCCTGGCACACACTGGTGCCAGGGAGGGCTGAGGCACCTGCACTGGGCCCACAGTATCTGCTTGGGGTGGGGCCAGCTGGGTTTGGGCATGGGATGTGATGGGCAGCAGGAAAGCGGGGAGGGGCTGCCCCTCTGCCCCTTTGCTCAGGTGAGACCCCCCTGCAGAGCTGCTCCAGCCCTGGGGCCAGCACAGAAGGACATGGAGCTGCTGGAGAGAGCCCTCAGCACCTCAACACCCTGCAGAGCGTGGACCAGGGACAGGAGACATTTTCCTGCAGAGCTTTCCAGGCTGGGGTTGGTACATTGAACAAGGTCATTTTTAAAGCATTAAATCTGCATTAATCTAAAGCAGGGTGGGCAGCAGGGCAGGGGGTGGTTCTGCCCCTCTGCCCCCTCAGGTGAGACCCCCCTGCAGAGCTGCTCCAGCCCTGGGGCCAGCACAACAAGGACATGGAGCTGCTGGAGAGAGTCCTCAGCACCTCAACACCCTGCAGAGCATGGACCAGGGACAGGAGACATTTTCCTGCAGAGCTTTCCAGGCTGGGGTTGGTACATTGAACAAGGTCATTTTTAAAGCATTAAATCTGCATTAATCTAAAGCAGGGTGGGCAGCAGGGCAGGGGGTGGTTCTGCCCCTCTGCCCCTTTGCTCAGGTGAGACTCCCCTGCAGAGCTGCTCCAGCCCTGGGGCCAGCACAGAAGGACATGGAGCTGCTGGAGAGTCCAGAGGAGGCCCCAGGATGGGCAGAGGATGGAGCAGCTCAGCTGGGACAGCTGGGATTGTTCAGCCTGGAGAGGAGAAGCTTTGGGAAGAGCTCAGGTTGGATATCAGAAAGAAATTCTTTGGAATGGGCTGCCCAGAGAGGGGGTGGATTCACCATCCCTGGAGGGTTTTAAGATGAGACTGGACGTGGCACTGAGTGCCATGATCTGGTGATCACAGTGGGGTTGGACCAAGGGTTGGACTTGATGATCTCAGAGGTCTCTTCCAACCCAACTCATTCTATGATTGCCCAGGGCCAGGAGGTCGTTCCCTGCCCCTCAGGGTTTGCCCAGCACTGGGCACAACATCCTGGCTGTTCCTTGGGCATCCCTGCACTCACCACAATGAACACATCCCACCCTCCTTTGGTCTCTTTGCTCTGGTGAGAACATTCAGAGCACAGACATGAAAAGCTTTGGCAGCTCCCACAGAGGGAGGGTTCACACTCAGGTTACTTGGAGGCAGCCCCGAGCTGGCAATATGGAACAGCAGATTTTTAGGCTCAGAAATGTTGAAATGTCCCTTTTTCTATCAAGAAAAAACATCAAAAAATGCCCTCAAGCAGTGCCTGCCCTCGGGCTTGGAAAGAGAGGGATTGTTTTCTCCTTTCTGAGCTTTCCTGGAGAGTGGGAAGAGCTGAAATCCCAAAAATTCATGGTTAACTTACTCTCCCTCACTTCAGTGTTTCTCATTTGCTTGCCAAGGTTGGGAATACAAAGGGAAAGCCATGAATATAAAACTCTCCCAAATCCCCCCCAAACCACCCAGAAAATAAATAAACACAAATGAGCTTCACAAATGAGCTCCCTCTGCCCAGCACAACTCAGAGCTCCTGAATGGACTTGTGTGTTCCCATTCTCTGAGCCTCAACACCCATTTCCTGCTCCACTGTGATCCTCCTGGTTCTTCTCCCAGGTGCAACAGATGCAGTTTGGTGCTTGTGAAAAGGAGGGAATCAAATATTTGCCTGACAAAATTCAGGATAAAGGAGAGATTAGAAAAAAAAAATAAAAAACCCAAAAACACAGGGGGAAAAAAAGTCAAAACACAAACCTCCCCCTCCCTTCCAGAAATGGTGAGTGGGTGTTGGGAAACACAGGGAGCAATTTGGGGACCCTCAAGGACCATCCATCCAACTCTTGGCCCTGCACAGACACCCCAACAATCCCACCCTGTCCCACAGAGTGTTGTCCAAACCCTCCTGGAGCTCTGGCAGCCTTGGGGCTGTGCCCACTGCCCTGGGGAGCCTGGTCAGTGCCCACCACCCTCTGGGGGAAGAGCCTTTCCCTGAGATCCAACCTGACCCTGCCCTGGCACAGCTCCAGCCCTTCCCTGGGTCCTGTCCCTGCTCACACAGAGCAGAGATGGAGCTGCCCCTCAGGAGGAGCTGCAGACCCCAAAAGGTCTCCCCTCAGTCTCCTCTTCTCCAGCTGAACAAACCCTGTGGAGGGTGAAATCCCTTCCCCATCCTGCCAGTCCAGCTGGATTTGGGCTCCCTTGGGCAGGAAAGATGGGAGGAGGAAGCTCCCCAAGAGTCACTCCCTGTGCCCCAGAGGGTCACCCAAACCCTCCTGGAGCTCTGGCAGCCTTGGGGCCGTGCCCACTGCCCTGGGGAGCCTGGTCAGTGCCCACCACCCTCTGGGGGAAGAGCCTTGTCCTGAGATTACACAATCATGGAAACATAGAATGGATTGGGTTGGAAAAGACTTCCCAGATCATCAAGTCCAACCCTTGGTCCAACTCCAGTCCCTTTACCAGATCATGGCACTCAGTGCCACGGCCAAACTCAGCTGAAAACCCTCCAGGGATGGGGAATCCACCCCCTCTCTGGGCAGCCCATTCCAATCCCTGAGCACTCTCTCTGCAAAGAATTTCTTTCTCATCTCCAACTTCAATTTCCCCTGGCAGAGCTTGAGCCCATCGTGCCCCCTTGTCCTATTGCTGAGTGCCTGGGAGAAGAGACCAACCCCCATCTGGCCAGAACTTCCCTTCAGGTAGATCCCACCTGTCCCTGCCCTGGCACAGCTCCAGCCATTCCCTGGGTGCTGTCCCTGGTCCCACAGGGCAGAGCTCAGTGCCTGCCCATCCTCTGCCCCTCCCCAGGAAGTTGTACCTGCACTGAGGTCTCCCCTCATTCTCCTCTTCTCCAGCTGAACTCACCAAGTGCCCTCAGTGTCCTCACACTCTTCCCCTCCAGGCCCTTCCCCATCTTTGGACACTCTCCAACGGGTTCATGTCTTTCTTATCTTGTGGTGCCCCAAACTGCCCCAATGTAGAAGGCAAAGCCCCAGCCCTGCAGCCTGAGCACTCAGTGCTGACCTTATTGCCCAAAATGCTGCTGGAATGGTGGCCTTGGACAGGCAGGAGGAGCTCAGGGAACACTTGGAGCCTCTGGGAGGTGGAGATGGATGGATGGAGGGATGGATTGGTGCTTCCATCCTGCTGGAGCCACAGAAATCCCTGGCATTTAAATGACTAAACATCTCCCAGGGCTGCATCTTCTCCCTCCCAAGTTCTCCTCAAAGCCTTCTGTGCAGAGAAGAGTCTTCCCCAGAGCCCAGTGGAAAAGGGCAATGTCACCAAGGGAGACACCACATCCATCTCCTGCCCTTGGGGAGATTCAGGGCCTGGAAACTCATTTTCCCTTCACAGCAGAACGAAAAGGGAAATTCAGAAATACTTCCCCAAGTGGAAATTTCATTTTGGCACCGTCAGAACCCCCTTCTGGAAACGCTCCATCCTCTAATAGTGAAGGAGGAGGATTTGAAGAAGCAAATGTAATATATAAATATTAAAATAGCTCTAAAATATGCATCACATTCTATAGTGTTTAAATTCTTATGACACTTCAGTGTGTTACATTAAAACAAGAGCACAAAAGGAGAGTTAAATCAAACAAGAAGCTGGAAATGAAGTGCCCTGATGTGACTACAGATGATTTCCAGTCCCAAGGGGGACTCACTCTCATTGGATCTTCCCAGGTTGGAAAAGGGAGGGGGTTTATTCCCCCTGAAATTGTTTGATTCCAAACTCCTTCCAGGCTGGAGCAACAGGGCCAGATCCCCTCAGTGCTCCCAGCAGGAGAAATGGTCACCCAGGATGGGAGGAGAGGAGAGGAGAGGAGAGGAGAGGAGAGGAGAGGAGAGGAGAGGAGAGGAGAGGAGAGGAGAGGAGAGGAGAGGAGAGGAGAGGAGAGGAGAGGAGAGGAGAGGAGAGGAGAGGAGAGGAGAGGAGAGGAGAGGAGAGGAGAGGAGAGGAGAGGAGAGGAGAGGAGAGGAGAGGAGAGGAGAAGAGAAGAAAAGAAAAGAAAAGAAAAGAAAAGAAAAGAAAAGAAAAGAAAAGAAAAGAAAAGAAAAGAAAAGAAAAGAAAAGAAAAGAAAAGAAAAGAAAAGAAAAGAAAAGAAAAGAAAAGAAAAGAAAAGAAAAGAAAAGAAAAGAAAAAAAAGAAAAGAAAAAAGAAAAGAAAAGAAAAGAAAAGAAAAGAAAAGAAAAGAAAAGAAAAGAAAAGAAAAGAAAAGAAAAGAAAAGAAAAGAAAAGAAAAGAAAAGAAAAGAAAAGAAAAGAAAAGAAAAAAGAAAAGAAAATAAGAGAAAAGAAAGAAGAGGCTTCACTCTTTCCTAAACTCAAAAACTACCTTTTAGACTTCCTTACTTGGAGATCCTCCATGGACTCCATCACCTCTCTTGAGAAGATCTTCCCCACCCAAGGCCAGAAGACCAAGGGCTGCTGTTGAAGGGTGCACAAAGCCACAATAAAGGGACAAATTGGGCAAACTCTGCCCTACAAAAGGCCACAGACTGAGGGTTCCAAGGTGCTGAAGGAGCCACTTGCTCAGATTAGAAAGGCCAGGCTGGACAGGGCCTGGAGCACCCTGGGCTGGTGGGAGGTGTCCCTGCCCATGGCAGGGGTGGGATCCTTAAGTTTCCCTCCATCCCAAACCATTCTGGAATCCTGTGATTCCATGGAGTTGGAGGATGTTCTAGGCTGGGTTTAGAACCAGAGACCTCAGAGCCCCTTCCAGTGCCCAAAGGGCTCCAGGAGAGCTGGAGAGGGACAAGGGATGGAGGGACAGGACACAGGGAATGGCTTCCCACTGCCAGAGGGCAGGGACAGATGGGATATTGGGAAGGAATTCCTGGCTGGGAGGGTGGGCAGGCCCTGGCACAGGTGCCCAGAGAAGCTGTGGCTGCCCCAGCCCTGGGAGTGTCCAAGGCCAGGTTGGACAGGGCTTGGAGCACCCTGGGCTGGTGGGAGGTGTCCCTGCCCATGGCAGGGGTGGCACTGGGTGGGCTTTGAGGTCCCCTCCAACCCAAACCAGTCTGGAATTCTGTGAAAGCCATTCCTGGATCTGCTCATCTGAATGCCTGGAGAAACCTTCCACCTGGGTGGGATAACCCCCCAGGTCCCACCTCCAGGCAGGAGTTACCCAGAGCCCATAAACCTGCAGCCAGGGGTTAAACATCTCCTTCCAACCCCTTCCCCTGATCCAGCTGTCAGGTCCCACAGGAACACAGTCCTGCTGCTCCTCCCCAGCCCCTCAGGGCAGTTCAGCTGAGCAGAGGGGACAGTTCAAAGCCCAAGATGATGTTGAAGGTTCCAGCTCAGCTCTGCTCCTGCCCAGCCCCAGGAAGGTGTTTCCATCCTCTAAGAACAAGGTGCTTTATGTGGAGTGCACACAAGGAATTGCAATGTAGCAGCCTGAGTGTTCCTGAGCTCCTTCCCTCTCGTGTCCCAGTGTTTTCAGGACATTAAATCACCCCCAGGGCCCTGTGTTTTCCTCCCTCCTCCAGCTCTGTTTCTTTTATGGCAACTGAGCCTCGGAATGGGAGATTAAGTTTTACACTATGATGTCTCAATCTGAGGGGTTTTTGTACCTCTGGGTGTTGTGCACAACTCCAGCTCCTTGTGGGATCAGCTGCAGCTCCTGGGAAATGCTGACAGTGCTCCAGAGTGTCCCAAAACACCTTCCAAACCTGAGCTCTGGTATCCAGCAGCACCTTGGCGTGAAACAGGACCTTGGGAGACACGGCCATGTGTGGGACTTTTCCAACCTACATCTATAATTTCTTTTATATTTTAAACCCCAAGGATTCCACCTTTGACCTTCACCAAACTCCTGCATGAGTGGGACAGGCTGGAGGTGAAGGATTGGAGTTGGACCAAGGGTTGGACTTGGTGATCTCGGAGGTCTTTTCCAGCCCAATTAATTCTATGATTCTGTGATTCTCTGATTGGAATGGGCTGCCCAGAGAGGGGGTGGATTCCCCATCCCTGGAGGTTTTTCAGCTGAGCTTGGCCGTGACACTGAGTGCCATGATCTGGTAAAGGGACTGGAGTTGGACCAAGGGTTGGACTTGATGATCTGGGAGGTCTCTTCCAACCCAACTCATTCTATGATTCTCTGATTTTATGGCAACTGAGTCTCTGAATGGGAGATTAAGTTTTACACTGTGATGTCTCAATCTGAGGTTTTTTTGTACCTTTGGGTGTTGTGCACAACTCCAGCTCCTCATGGGATCAGATGCAGCTCCTGGGAAATGCTGACAGTGCTCCAGAGTGTCCCAAACCACCTTCCAAACTTGAGCTGTGCTGTCCAGCAGCACCTTGGCATGAAACAGGACCTTGGGAGACAGGGCCATGTGTGGGACTTTTCCAACCTTCATCTATAATTTCTTTTATATTTTAAACCCCAAGGATTCCACCTTTGACCTTCACCAAACTCCTGCATGAGTGGGACAGGCTGGAGGTGAAGGATTGGAGTTGGACCAAGGGTTGGACTTGATGATCTCGGAGGTCTTTTCCAGCCCAATTAATTCTATGATTCTGTGATTCTCTGATTGGAATGGGCTGCCCAGAGAGGGGGTGGATTCCCCATCCCTGGAGGTGTTTAACATGAGACTGGAGGTGGCACTGAGTGCCATGATCTGGTGATCACAGTGGGGTTGGATCAAGGGTTGGACTTGATGATCTCAGAGGTCTCTTCCAACCCAACTGATTCTGTGATTGGAATGGGCTGCCCAGAGAGGGGGTGGATTCCCCATCCCTGGAGATGTTTAAGATGAGCTTGGCCGTGGCACTGAGTGCCATGATCTGGTAAAGGGACTGGAGTTGGACCAAGGGTTGGACTTGATGCTCTCAGAGGTCTCTTCCAACCCAACTGATTCTGTGATTGGAATGGGCTGCCCAGAGAGGGGGTGGAGTCCCCATCCCTGGAGGTTTTTCAGCTGAGCTTGGCCGTGGCACTGAGTGCCATGATCTGGTAAAGGGACTGGAGTTGGACCAAGGGTTGGACTTGATGATCTCGGAGGTCTCTTCCAACCCAATCCATTCTGTGATTTCCCAGTTGCTGAGAGAGCTCTGGAAAGAGGCACCTGAGGTGTTAAAATGGACCCAGAGGCTCCCAGGGGTGGTGGGTGAGCCAAGAGGCCACTGACAGTTGGGACCAGGGGGAGTTCCTGTGGAAAAATGAGGATGTGGAGTAGTGGGTGAGTGGTGGGATGAGCCATGGGCTGGGAGGGATTCAGGTGGAGCCACTGGAGTCGGGCTCAGGGGGATGAGGAGGATGTTTCTTATGGAAGGAGGAAGGATTGAGAGCAGGGAGCTGTTTGTGCACGTGGAACTGGCTTAAGCTCAGCTTTCATCCCGAGGAGGGTTTTCCTTCAATATCAGAATACGAATGAACTGAAACAAGAAGTGAATATTCAGTTCAGAAAGTCTTACACTCGCCAAGAAACTCCTCAGTGTCAATAAAAGCTTCGAGAAGCAGGTGGAGGTTTTATTTACATCCCATTTTCCAACAGAATATAAACATGATGAAAATCCCCCAGAAGGTTCATTCCTTGGGAAGGGAGCTGGAAACAAGGATCCCACCCTGGCAATGCCTCTCAGGGCCTGTGGCAGGTGCCAGACACAGCTCAGGCCATGCAAGTCACTGCCCAAATCCCCCCCAGATGTTTAACACCCTCTGAAGGCAGAGAAGCAACAAATGGAGTGGCCATAAGAAATGATGAAGGTCATTTCGGGGGCCAAGCTGTGCAAATCTTCCCTTTCCCAGCTTTTGATCCCAGCTCAGAAGTCTCTTTTTATCTCTTTAGCTCCAAAATGAATTGCTTTCTGCCCATCTCCAGAAAACAAAACCTGCCAGATAAAATAAACCACTCAGCCCATTATTTTCCCCATCCTTTGGGCAGAGAGAGGGCATTTATAATGCAGGAACCAAGGGAGAGCATTGTCTGCTCAAAAATATCTCCTCCATTGCAGACTTGACTTTATTATTGCTTTTCTTATTATTTCTTCCCTTTTTTTTTATATATATTAATGCAAGACAATCCTGCAGGAAACAGCCTCGTGCCTGCCCAGGGCAGGTTCATCCTGTGCACTGAGTCAGAGACCAGGGGGAAAAAATAGCCTTGGTGATGTCATTAATGTCTATTTTCAGGAGGAGCCACAAAGGGCCTGGGATGAAGTCACTGATGGCTCTTCATTTTTCACTTGCTCCTGGTTTGTGGAATGCAGGATTTGAGTGGAATGCAGCACTTTGGGGTGGGTGCAAACACAGGAGGGCTCTGCCCCTTCCTTGCCCTTCCTGTTCAGCTGCAAGGAAAGAACATTTTGGTGCTGACCTTAAATATTCAAAAGGTTTGCTGGTTTCAAGGTAACCCAGAGGGAGAAACAAACCCAAAACTAAAGAGATTATAAATCAGAGTTACAATTTAATAACAATATTCCAATAAATGCAATGGCACAAAGAGAAATTGGGTTTAACCCCCAAGCCCAGCAGTCTAACCCAGCCCCCTGGGGCACAAACACAGGGGGGTTTGGTGGCCCCTGTGCTGAGCCCCACATGGTTCCCCCGAGGCCAAAGGCAAAGGAAGGGACAAACCTGTTGGTGCAGATGATGGCACAGTCTGGGCCAGAGTGGTGGCTCCTCCTGGCCAGGGGCTGCTCCTCCTCTGCATCCAATCAGTGGTCCCACAGTCCCCAAAGCCCAAGATTGTGTCCCCTGAGGTTTGGGTGGGAGCCCCCAGTGCCTCCCCCAGGGCAGGGAGTTCCACCCTGGGGGATCTGACTCTGGCACTCAGGGGGGATTTTGGACTCGTTGCTGGCCCCTGAGCAGAGCTGAGCCCTCAGGTGGGTGTGGAGGTGCCAAGGAGTCCCTGCAGGGCAGTTCTCCCAGCTCCTCTGCCAGGCTTCTTTCCCAGCCAGCTCCCAGCCTGAGGGCTCAGCTGTGCCCTGGGCAGCTGCTGCCAATGGGCCCTTGGGAACAGTTGCTGGGCAATGGCCCAGAGGGTTTGGAATGCCCAGCTTTGGGCACACCCACACAGGGACAAACTGGGCCCACCTGCTCAACTGGGACTGCCCCATTCTTGAGCCACAACCATCCAGAGAGGAGAACTCTAAATGCATCCAAGCCAACTGTGTCAAGTTTTCCCAGGGAGTCCAATGCCCAGAGTGCTCCAAGTGACCCTGAGAGCTGCTCTGCTGTGGCTTTGCTGATGGAGGGCAAAGAAAAGGCATTTAAGGGCTGACAGTGAAGCTTTTCCATCCTTTCTAAAACTTCCTGCAGGGTAAAATTTCCTGGTGCCAGTCTCACAAACAGCCCTGCAATCATGCCAGGTTAGGGAGTGTTAAAATGGGGCAGTTTCATCTTCTCATCCTCTCACTCAGCATTTTGGGGGATTCTCTTGAAGGCTTTTCATTGCTGGGAGGAAAATCTCCCCAGGCTGGAGAGGCTCCTGTGTCCTCTCTCCTTCCAATCATCAGCAGGAGGAGTTTTGTGGGTACAGTTTAAACTTGCACTGGTTCATTCTGGTGTTTGGAACAACTTTTAGGGAATCCCCTGTGGTCTCTTTGCTCAAGATATTTGTCTTGGTCTTCTCCTTCTGCAGGTGAGGGGTTTTAAATTTCTTCTTTTCCAGGATTTTTTCATTCATTACAATGAACCCACCAGGCTGGATCACCTGGAAGGCTCTGACAGGGACTCTGAGATGAACCTCCACATTGACAGAACATTTTGTGTGAGCAGCAAAATAAGAGCAGCTTCTTATTGTGCCCAGGACCAGGCAGTGGTTGGTGATTCCCCAGGAGTTCATGTCCCCCATCAGACACCCACAGCAGAGTCCAAATGCACCCACAGGGTTTCACAAATTCCTGGAATCATGGAATGGTCTGACAGGGACCATGAGGATGATCAAAGTCCACCCCCTGCCATGGGCAGGGACACCTCTCACCAGCCCAGGGTGCTCCAAGCCAGGTCCAACCTGGCCTGGGACACTCCCAGGGCTGGGGCAGCCACAGCTTCTCTGGGCACCTGTGCCAGGGCCTGCCCACCCTCCCAGCCAGGAATTCCTCCCCAGTATCCCACCTATCTCTGCCCTGTGTCCATGTAAACCCATTCCCCTTGTCCTGTCCCTCCATGCCTTGTCCCCAGTCCCTCTCCAGCTCTCCTGGAGCCCCTTTAGGCTCTGGAAGGGGCTCTCAGGTCCCCTGGAGCCTTCTCTTCTCCAGGTGACCCCCCCAGCTCTCCCAGCCTCTATTTGGTGCAGATCCTGGGGAAGAAGAGCTGACAGGAGATCCCAACTGGCCTTCTCCAACTCCAAACTGATCCCTGTTCTGTGGTGCACGGAGCAAAGACTGTCCAGGAGCCACTGGTGTCACAGAGCAGGACAAGGGGAAGCTCTTGAGAACCTTGGTGTGTAGAACCATCCCTTGAAGATCCATCCTGGTTTGGGTAGAGCTTGATTTGTTCACCTTCACTGAGTGAGAGGAGCTGATGTGACCTGCAGTGGGGTGAGCTGCTCCTGCAGCTGCCACAGAGGTGGTTCAGCTGCTGCTCAGAGCTGCCCACCAGGGCAAATGCCACCTGGCAGCTTCTCCTCCTGCCATTCCCTGTGTCCTGTCCCTCCATCCCTTGTCCCCAGTCCCTCTCCAGCTCTCCTGGAGCCCCTCTGGGCACTGGAAGGGGCTCTCAGGTCTCCCTGGACCCTTCTCTTCTCCAGGTAACCCCCCCCCCCAGCTCTCCCAACCTCTATTTGGTGCAGATCCTGGGGAAGAAGAGCTGACAGGAGATCCCAACTGGCCTTCTCCAACTCCAAACTGATCCCTGTTCTGTGGTGCACGGAGCAAAGACTGTCCAGGAGCCACTGGTGCCACAGAGCAGGACAAGGGGAAGCTCTTGAGCTTCTCTGGGCACCTGTGCCAGGGCCTGCCCATCCTCTCCTTCCCAATATCCCATCCAACCCTGACCTCTGGCAGTGGGAAGCCAGTTCCCCTTGTTCTGTCACTCCAGTTTCTCTCCATGTTTTGCAACCTCCCCTGAGGTCCAGCAAGGTCACAGTGAGGTCATCCCAAAGCTTCTCCTCTCCAGGCTGAACAATCCCAGCTGTCCCAGCTGAGCTGCTCCATCCTCTGCCCATCCTGGGGCCTCCTCTGGGCTCTCCAGCAGCTCCATGTCCTTCTGTGCTGGCCCCAGGGCTGGAGTAGCTCTGCAGGGGGGTCTCACCTGAGGGGGTAGAGGGGCAGAACCACCCCCTGCCCTGCTGCCCACTCTACTTTTGATTAATGCAGATTTAATGCTTTAAAAATGACCTTATTCAGTGTTGCACCAACCCCAGCCTGGAAAGCTCTGCAGGGAAATGTCTCCTGTCCCTGGTCCGTGCTCTGCAGGGTGTTGAGGTGCTGAGGGCTCTCTCCAGCAGCTCCATGTCCTGGCTGTGCTGGGCCCAGGGCTGGAGCAGCTTTGCAGGGTGGGTCTCACCTGAGCAGAGGGACAGAAATCATGTCAGAAGCAGCCCAGGTGTCCAGAGAGGTTGGAGAGATGATGGAGCAAAGCTCTCCAAGTTGCTCCACTTGGTCAGCTCTCCAAGATGGGATCACCCTGGGCTTGCTCTCCAGTTCCTCAGCCTGTGCTGCAGGTGCTCCTCAGGCACAAGACCATCACTCTTGGTGAGCTCTGGGCAGCCAAGGGCCAGCAGCTCCAGGAGGCACATCCATCACTTCACCACCACTTGTGTTTCCAAGGCTGCTCCTGCTGTTTTATTTTCTTCACCCTCCCTCTGGAGCTGAATAAAGGATGAACTTGTCCCCCTGTGCTGTCAATAAATAAAAGCAGGTTTGGGAGTTCCTCAGCCCAGCTGAGACAGACCCTGGGCCTGGTTTGATATCTAAAGAAGCTCTGCACTGAATTCCTCAGCCTTCCTTCCAGAGGGCTGTCATTGCTGCTGTGGCAACACCACAAGAGAAGCCGTTTTCCACTCCATGCTTCATTAACTTGGCCTTAATTGGCCAAGTAAACAAAACCAAATTGCTGCTCAGGCTTGACTCGGGTTAAGTCTCTTAAAGGACTATAGGTGGGACGTGGAGAGGACTCAGTGTTTGAGACAGAGGTGAGAAATGCATCAGGTGAGAAAGAATCCTGCACCTCCTGAGAGTAATGGAGTGAACATCAACATGTCACAGCCAGAAATATTAAACAAAGAGTTGCTTAATTGATCCCAGGGCACTTTCTCCCCTTTCTTCTATTAGTGATGATTGGGAGTGAATTCAGGGCTGTGGCTGCTCATTTTTCATCCCTTGTGCTCTCAGATGTCCCTGAGAATGGAACAGACAGAGGGAAAGTGCCATGAGATGGACACACCATCAGAAACCTGGAAAAAAGGGGAAAGCAGCAGCCCAGTGTTGACTCCAGGGTGAAACCTGGTGTGGTCCCTTCTGGCCAAGCCCAGGGAGTGTTTCTCCCAGCACCAGTGGTGTCCCCAGGGGTCTGTGTTGGGTCCAGTCCTGTTTAACATCTTTAGTGATGATTTAGATGAGGGGATTGAGTTCAGCAGCAGCAAATTTGCTGCTGCCACCAAGTTGGGAGGGAGTGTCACCCTGCTGGAAGGCAGGAGGGCTCTTCAGAGGGATCTGGAGAGACTGGAGAGATGGGCTGATTGCAATGGGATGGAGTTCAACAAGGCCAAGTGCAGGTCCTGCCCTTTGGCCACCCCAAGCCCTGCAGCGCTCCAGGCTGGGCACAGAGTGGCTGGAGAGCAGCCAGGCAGAGGGACCTGGGGGGACTGAGGGACAGGAAGCTCAACAGGAGCCACCAGTGTGCCCAGGTGGCCAAGAAGGCCAAGGGGATCCTGGCCTGGATCCAAAGTAGCGTGGCCAGCAGGCCCAGGGCAGTGACCCTTCCCCTGGACTCTGCCTTGGGGAGGCCACACCTTGAGTGTTGTGTTCAGTTCTGGGCCCCTCAGTTGAGGGAAGAGATTGAGGGACTGGAGCGGGGCCAGAGAAGAGCAACGAGGCTGGAGAAGGGACTGGATGTGGCTCTGAGTGTCCTCTGAAACACCTCCAGGGACAGAGAATCCAACATGTCTTGATCCAACCCCACTGTGATCACCAGCCCAGGGCACAGAGTGCCAGAGTGATCCCAGTGGGGTTGGATCAAGGGTTGGACTTGGTGATCTCAGAGGTCTCTTCCAACCCAACTGAGAAGATCAACGAGGCTGGAGAAGGGACTGGAGCACAAGTGCTGTGGGGAGAGGCTGAGGGAGCTGGGGGTGTTCAGCCTGGAGAAGAGGAGGCTCAGAGGTGACCTCAGCACTGTCTGGAACTGCCTGAAGGGAAGTTGTGGCCAGCTGGGGGTTGGTCTCTTCTCCCAGGCACTCAGCAATAGGACAAGGGGGCACGATGGGCTCAAGCTCTGCCAGGGGAAATTGAAGTTGGAGATGAGAAAGAAATTCTTTGCAGAGAGAGTGCTCAGGGATTGGAATGGGCTGCCCAGAGAGGGGGTGGATTCCCCATCCCTGGAGGTTTTTCAGCTGAGCTTGGCCGTGGCACTGAGTGCCATGATCTGGTAAAGGGACTGGAGTTGGACCAAAGGTTGGACTTGATGATCTGGGAGGTCCTTTCCAACCCAATCCCTTCTGTGACTCTGTTCTCCAGGTGGTTGGTGCCCTGAGCACTGGCACAGTCTCTTCATCCACAGAAGGAAAGGGAGGGATGGATTTAAATGGCCATGAGGTCTTTATTGAGCATCAGGTTTAATCCCACCCCTCTTAAGGGCCAAATTTATGTCACATGGAAGTCCCTCCATCAAAGCCATGCCAGACTCAGCTAATCAGTGGGGTTTGGGGTGGGAATCCTCTGGCACTGCTTTAGGAATCACATCCAACCCCAAGAACAGCATTGACTCCTTGATTCCCACTGACCTCCAAGGAGGCATCTCTGCTCCAAACACCCTCCCAGCCCCACCAAAGGAGCCCTTTTTGCCCACTTTGGGAGGACAAAGTGCCTGCTGAGTTAATCCTTTTTTGGCTGGAGCTGGTTGGCTGCCTGGGCCGTGCTGACTGGCAGGGTCCTGCCTCTACTGGGGGGAAAACCTGCCAACAATTATCTCTCTGTCCCTGCTGTTCCTCTCATCCCTTTCCCCCCCAAATGTCCCAATGCAATGACAAAAGTCCCACTGACTTCAGCAGGGCCTTTGTTGCCCTTTCAGTCCATAAAAGCTTTCCTGACAGCTGCTGATGTTCTCTGGGCAAGGGTTAAAGCTGTGGGGACAGCAAAGAACATGTTTACAGCTTGGATCATCAGCTCTTTCCTGGCTGAGTGCATGGCATGGAATTCAAGGGCAATATTTATCAGAGGACAGGAAAATAAAACACAACAAAATAAAGGCTTGTACAGACTGAATTTGTCTCCTTGTTCATTAAAACTCTCCCAAGTTCCAACTTCCACGAGTCCCCAGTGAAGCCCATCCTGCCCAGGGGAATCAGGCACCAAACACAAGGATGTTCTGATCCACCTTCCCACCAAACCTGCTCTGGCACTTGGAAATTTTCACCTCTAACTGAGTTTTTTTTTTTATTATTATTATTTTTCTTGTTATTTTGGTTTCTGATGTGACTTTAAATGAGCAGTGAAGCCAAAACTGAGGGAAATGGGGCTGTTTTCCTGCTGCTTTTCTGCTCCATCTCCCTCTCAACCTGACCTTGTCCAAAGCTCTCCTGCTCAATGCCAGGACTTGCTCACTCCTCTCTTGCTCACACCATTCTGTTTTCCAAGAATATCATCCCCAATTTAGAAAAAACCAAGAAATAAATCCCTTTTTCCTGCTTTTTAGGGCTGCCCACGTGTCTCATTCAGCTTCAGTTCTCTCTGTTGCAGTTCTCACTTTGCCATCCCAGCTTGGGGTTCCTGGGGTGTTTTGGGGGGGTGTGGGGGCAGTTTGGGGGTCTGTGAGTGGTTTGGAGGGTCACAGAAGGGTTTGGGGAGCCCTGGGGTGGCTTAGGGAGGTCTGGGGGCAGTTTCAAGGTACTGGAAGAGACTTTAGGAGTATCCTGGGCTGACTTGGGGAGGTCTGGAAGCAGTTTGGGGGAACTGGGGTGATTTGGAAGGACAGAGAGAGAGTTTAGGAGGGCCTTGATGTAGTTTGGGGGTCCTGGGGCAAATTGGAGGAGTCTGGGTGGGGGTCTGGGAGGAGGCTGAGGGAATTTGGGCAGGTCTGGGTGCTCTGGAAGTGAGGAGTGACCAAGAGGGAGGTGGGAAACCATCCTCTCTGTTTCAAGAGGAAGATCAGAATGGATTTCCCTGGGCAGGAGATGATCCCAGAGTTGGTCCTGCAGGTGTTGGTGGCAGGAGATGCCCTGGAAAAAAACTCACTCTCTGAGTGTCCTCTTAAACACCTCCAGGGACAGAGAATCCAACATGTCTTGATCCAACCCTACTGGGATCACCACTCTGTGCCCTGGGCTGGTGATCCCAGTGGGGTTGGATCAAGGGTTGGACTTGGTGATCTCAGAGGTCTCTTCCAACCCAACTGAGAAGAGAAAAGCAACGAGGCTGGAGAAGGGAGTGGAGCACAAGTGCTGTGGGGAGAGGCTGAGGGAGCTGGGGGTGTTCAGCCTGGAGAAGAGGAGGCTCAGAGGTGACCTCAGCACTGTCTGGAACTGCCTGAAGGGAAGTTCTGGCCAGGTGGGGGGTGGTCTCTTCTCCCAGGCACTCAGCAATAGGACAAGGGGGCACGATGGGCTCAAGCTCTGCCAGGGGAAATTGAAGTTGGAGATGAGAAAGAAATTCTTTGCAGAGAGAGTGCTCAGGGATTGGAATGGGCTGCCCAGAGAGGGGGTGGATTCCCCATCCCTGGAGGTTTTTCAGCTGAGCTTGGCCGTGGCACTGAGTGCCATGATCTGGTAAAGGGACTGGAGTTGGACCAAGGGTTGGACTTGATGATCTTGGAGGTCTTTTCCAACCCAATCCATTCTATGACTCTGTGATTTCCTCTCTGTCCCAAAAAGGGGCTGCAAACCAGGACTGGGAGCAGAGAGGTGATTGTTGGGGTCTCCTCTGCAGGGCCAAGAGTTGGACTCGAGGATCCCACAAGGATCTTCTGTGATTCCATGAGATGCCCGGGAACATCCTGGCCCAGCCCACCGAGGATCCACCTGATCTCCCGGAGTTTTCCAACAGCACCTTTGCATTTGAGGGGCTAAACTTGCCTGAGCTCCTCCCTTGGAGCTCCTGGCTCCAAACTGTCCATCTGTGCCAGCCTGGCAGGACCCACTCCCTGGGTTGGTGGACGTGGGATTCAAGCCCTGCCTGCAGAACCCCAGGAAGGACACGGGGATTTGGAGGAAAACGAGGTGTTTATGGGCATCGTTTAATCCTTCAGAGGGCACGCAGAGAAGGAGGGTGAGGGTGGGTGGAGTGGCCAGGCTTGCCCTGCTTAATCTCTCCGTGTTGGCATCAACCACCTGTGGCTTCCCATCCATTAATTCCCCATCAAATGCCAGGCTGGAGTGGCACCCAAGGCACTGCCTGTGCCCGGCACTGCCCCAGGCTCTGGGGTTTGATGCCCCACAGCCCTTCAGCACATGGTTTATGGCTCCTTCTGGGGCACCTGGAAGGTGGCACGAGGGCAGGGGGGATGGCAGAAGGGCAGGGAGGGGTTTCTGGTGCCCTCATCGTGAAGCTGAGAAACCTCAGAAGAAGGAACTGCCAAAAGACAATTAATCTTTAATCAGCAAAGGTATTTATTGCAGCTCTCACTGGACACACCAACCCCACCTGAGGGTACAAACCAACCCATTTTACACCTCCTGGAGCCAGAGTTACAACATTTAATTACACATATAAACGAATTCTTTATTCCTCTGTGTTTTAGCTGCTTCAAGCCTACAAAATGCTGGCTCTGAGCCTCCTAGATTTAATTTAAACATCTCAGTTATGTGATTCATAGCCCAGTGGTCTCTCCTATATACTCCATAATATTTTCTATAATGAGAACACTTTGGTTCAAAGACTTTGGTCCAGTAACCAAAACAGAACAATTTATTAACCAGAGTTACTACGATGTTTTTTCTACCAAAACAGACAGAACAAATATTGGGTTTATTATCCCCTTCCACCTCAGCATCAACTAAATCATCGTTAGCTCCTCTTCTACCTTGATTGTTCTCAATCACTCCGAGAATTTACGGGCAGAAAGAGCTCGGCAAAAGGATTGAGTGTGTTTGTGTTTGTCCAAATAGGAGGGAAAACAAAAAACAGACCCGACAAAATAGCTGGGAGTTTATTTAGAAAGGCTTTGAATGCCCCTGGCAAACCTGAGGCGTCTGTGTGGGATCTAAAATAAATATTTGATGCTGCTTCGTTCTGGTTCTGCATGAGGAAAAGGAGAGGGAATTATTTAGGGTGACCTCTTGGTCCTGTTGTATTGGCTGGAAGGATTCAGAGTGGGGGAATTCAGAGTGGGGGAAAAATGTGGCTTTATGGAAAAGAGGTTTGGCATTGGGGAAAAGACGAAATCCCAGCGATGAAAACTGTAAAATATCCCTGAAATCAACCCCCTCAGAACAAGCAAACAAACAAACCCACCCCCAGCTCCTCCCTGGAGTTTGAAACCAATGAATAATCAAAAAAAAATTAAACCAAGCAAAGCAGTGCAAGAATCTGGGCATTAAACACAGTGCCCAGCCCAGAAAATAACCTCATTCCCTGTGCAACTGGGAGCACTAACTGGGAAGTGCAGTGTCATTACAGCAGCCACCACTCTGCATTCCCCGTTCCTGCCTTGCCAAGAGCCCCTGGGGAAGGGTTTTCATGGGCTTTGGATGGCAGCAAAATTAGAGGAATCACAACAAAAAGCGGAGCTGAGTGTGGCCCAACCAGCGCAGAGGGAGGGAGGGGAAGGAGCCCTTTTCTCTGCTCTCAGGGCTGTGGAGCTCCCCTTGAAAGGCACCTGGAGGAGTTTGTGCTCCAGAGAGAGGAAGAGGAGCCCTTTGCTGCTGCTCTCAGGGGTCTGGATCTCTCCCTGAAAGGCACCTGGAGGGGTTTGTGCTCCAGAGAGAGGGAGGGGAAGGAGCCCTTTTCTCTGCTCTCAGGGCTCTGGAGCTCCCCTTGAAAGGCACCTGGAGGGGTTTGTGCTCCAGAGAGAGGGGGGGAACCCTTTGCTGCTGCTCTCAGGGTTGTGCATCTCTCCCTGAAAGGCACCTGAGGGGTTTGTGCTCCAGAGGGAGGTGGGGGAACCCTTTGCTGCTGCTCTCAGGGCTCTGGAACTCTCCTTGAAAGGCACTTGGGGGTTGTTGTTATTCAGCGAGTGAGGAAGGAGCCCTTTGGTGCTGCTCTCAGGGCTGTGGATCTCTCCCTGAAATGCACCTGGAGGGGTTTGTGCTCCAGAGGGAGGTGGGGGGACCCTTTGCTGCTGCTCTCAGGGCTGTGGAGCTCCCCTTAAAAGGCCCCTTGGGGGGTTTGTGCCCCAGAGGAAAGGAGGAGAACCCTTTGCTGCTGTTCTCAGGGCTCTGGATCTCTCCTTGAAAGGCACCTGGAGGGGTTTGTGCTCCAGAGAGAGGGAGGGGAAGGAGCCCTTTGCTGCTGCTCTCAGGGCTGTGGATCTCTCCTAGAAAGGCACTTGGGGGTTGTTGTTCTCCATAGGGAGGGAGGGGAACCCTTTGCTGCTGCTCTCAGGGCTCTGGATCAATCCCTGAAAGGCACCTGGAGGGGTTTGTTCTCCAGAGGGAGGGAGGGGAACCCTTTGCTGCTGCTCTCAGGGCTCTGGATCTGTCCTTGAAAGGCACTTGGGGGTTGTTGTTCTCCAGAGGGAGGGAGGGGAAGGAGCCCTTTTCTCTGCTCTCAGGGCTCTGGAGCTCCCCTTGAAAGGCACCTGGAGGGGTTTGTGCTCCAGAGGGAGGAAGAGGAGCCCTTTGCTGCTGCTCTCAGGGCTCTGGATCTCTCCTAGAAAGGCACCTGGAGGGGTTTGTGCACCAGAGGGAGGTGGGGGAACCCTTTGCTGCTGCTCTCAGGGCTCTGGATCTCTCCCTGAAAGGCACCTGGGGGTTGTTGTTCTCCAGAGGGAGGGTGGGGAACCCTTTCCTGCTGCTGTCAGGGCTGTGCATCTCTCCCTGAAAGGCACCTGGGGGTTGTTGTTCTCTAGAGGGAGGTGGGGGAACCCTTTGCTGCTGCTCTCAGGGCTGTGGATCAATCCTTGAAAGGCATCTGGGGGATGTTGTTCTCCATAGGGAGGGGAACCCTTTGCTGCTGCTCTCAGGGCTCTGGATCTCTCCTTGAAAGGCAATTGGGGGTTTTGGTTCTCCAGAGGGAGGTGAGGGAACCCTTTGCTGCTGCTCTTAGGGCTGTGGATCTCTCCTTGAAGGGCACCTGGAGGGGTTTGTGCTCCAGAGGGAGGTGGGGGAACCCTTTGCTGCTGCTCTCAGGGCTCTGCATCTCCCCTTGAAAGGCACCTGGAGGGGTGTGTGCTCCAGAAAATACCATATATTGGCGAGAAATACAGATATTCTCCTTTTCAGTGGGAAAAAGAACAAGGGCACAAAAACATGTTTTCGGTGTTGCTGTAACACAGAAACATAATCACTGGGGCTGGAAAGACAAGGTGTCCCCTGGGCTTCGCTGGCACCAGGCAGAGGAGTGCCAGGCTGGAGCCTCCCCCCTCCTGGGCTCGTTGTTATTGCTGTGTCTGACAAGCAGAGCAAATCTGTCAGCCTTGGGCAGACTCATGTTCAGGGAAAAACTGCTGAAAGCCTTTGAAGTGCATCCAACGCTCCTGAATGTTCTCCTGGGTGGACATTTCTGTGCCAGGCAGAGCCTGTGGTGGCTCCAGACCGGGGGCACTCGGCTCCTGAGGTGAGTGGTGGGCACAGGAGCTCCCACCTTGCTCTTCACCCACTGGGGGATGTTCATAAATACCCTGCAGGTGTTTATAAATCAGGGAATCATGGAATGGTTTGGGTTGGAAGGGAACAGAAATATCATCCACCCCCTGCCATGGGCAGGGACACCTCCCACCAGCCCAGGGTGCTCCAAGCCCTGTCCAACCTGGCCTGGGACACTTCCAGAGGTGGGCACCCTGTGCCAGGGCCTGCCCACCCTCCCAGTCAACAATTCCTTCCCAATATCCCATCTATCCCTGCCCTCAGGCAGTGAGAAGCCATTCCCTGTGTCCTGTCCCTCCATGCCTTGTCCCAAGTCCCTCTCCAGCTCTCCTGGAGCCCCTTTAGGCTCTGGAAGGGGCTCTCAGGTCCCCTGGAGCCTTCTCTTCTCCAGGTGAGCCCCCCAGCTCTCCCAACCTCTTTTTGGTGCAGATCCTGGGGAAGAAGAGCTGACAGGAGATCCCAACTGGCCTTCTCCAACTCCAAACTGATCCCTGTTCTGTGGTGCACGGAGCAAAGACTGTCCAGGAGCCACTGGTGTCACAGAGCAGGACAAGGGGAAGCTCTTGAGAACTTTGGTGGGTAGAACCAACTCTTGAAGTTCCATCTTGGTTTGGGTAGAGCTTGATTTGTCACTGAGTCAGAGGAGCTGATGTGACCTGCAGTGGGGTGAGCTGCTCCTGCAGCTGGCACAGAGGTGGTTCAGCTGCTGCTCAGAGCTGCCCACCAGGGCAAATGCCACCTGGCAGCTTCTCCTCCTGCCATTCCCTGTGTCCTGTCCCTCCATCCCTTGTACCCAGTCCCTCTCCAGCTGTGCTGGAGCCACTCTGGGCACTGGAAGGGGCTCTAAGGTCCCCTGGACCCTTCTCTTCTCCAGGTGACCCCCCCCAGCTCTCCCAGCCTCTATTTGGTGCAGATCTTGGGGAAGAAGAGCTGACAGGAGATCCCAACTGGCCTTCTCCAACTCCAAACTGATCCCTGTTCTGTGGTGCACAGAGCAAGAACTATCCAGGAGCCACTGGTGTCACAGAACAGGACAAGGGGAAGCTCTTGAGAACCTTGGTGTGTAGAACCATCCCTTGAAGATCCATCCTGGTTTGGGTAGAGCTTGAGTGGTTCACCTTCACTGAGTGAGAGGAGCTGATGTGACCTGCAGTGGGGTGAGCTGCTCCTGCAGCTGGCACAGGGGTGGTTCAGCTGCTGCTCAGAGCTGCCCACCAGGGCAAATGCCACCTGGCAGCTTCTCCTCCTGCCAGGCCACAGGAGTTCTGCTGGAAGCTCCCACTGCCCTTTGGCACGAGCAGAGGTTTCCTTTGCAGCCCTTGATCTGTGCCCGGGCTGTGGGCGACGTGTGCAAGCTGGAGAAATTCCTGCTTCCTGTGCCAGAGCCAGGCTGGGGGCTCAGTGCCAGCACCAGTAGAAGTGGCACCTTCCCCTGGCACCCCTCTCCTCCCCTCCCAGCCCTGCCCTGCCCTGCCCTGCCCTGCCTCCTTCCACGCTTCACAGAATCACAGATTCATAGAATGGATTGGGTTGGAAAAGCCCTTCGAGATCATCAAGTCCAACCCTCGGTCCAACTCCAGTCCCTTTACCAGATCATGGCACTCAGTGCCACGGCCAAGCTCAGCTGAAAAACCTCCAGGGATGGGGAATCCACCCCCTCTCTGGGCAGCCCATTCCAATCCCTGAGCACTCTCTCTGCAAAGAATTTCTTTCTCATCTCCAACTTCAATTTCCCCTGGCAGAGCTTGAGCCCATCGTGCCCCCTTGTCCTGTTGCTGAGTGCCTGGGAGAAGAGACCAACCCCCACCTGGCCACAACTTCCCTTCAGGCAGTTCCAGACAGTGCTGAGGTCACCTCTGAGCCTCCTCTTCTCCAGGCTGAACACCCCCAGCTCCCTCAGCCTCTCCCCACAGCACTTGTGCTCCACTCCCTTCTCCAGCCTCGTTGCTTTTCTCAGTTGGGTTGGAAGAGACCTCTGAGATCACCAAGTCCAACCCTTGGTCCAACCCCACTGTGATCACTCTGGCACTCTGTGCCCTGGGCTGGTGATCACAGTGGGGTTGGATCAAGACATGGTGGATTCTCTGTCCCTGGAGGTGTTTCAGAGGACACTCAGTGCCACATCCAGTCCCTTCTCCAGCCTCGTTGCTCTTCTCTGGCCCCGCTCCAGCCCCTCAATCTCTTGCCTCAACTGAGGGGCCCAGAACTGAACACAACACTCAAGGTGTGGCCTCCCCAAGGCAGAGTCCAGGGGAAGGGTCACTGCCCTGGGCCTGCTGGCCACGCTACTTTGGATCCAGGCCAGGATCCCATTGGCCTTCTTGGCCACCTGGGCACACTGGTGGCTTCATGTTGTCCCCTGACAATATGAGACCTCAGAAACCTCAGAAATGTGGAGAGAACTGCAGAATAAATCAACCATTCCCAGAAAAATATTTAAAACAACAGCAACAACAACAACAACAGCAACAACAACAACAACAACAACAACAACAACAGGATGGGGCTGATACATGGAAGAGGATTTGGGAGTGACACAAACATGGCACAGACATGTTTGGAAGGCACTGGGAAGGTCAGGAACTGTGTTCTGTCAGGAGCTGGCACCTCTCTGGATGTGAAATCTTGTCCTGAAAGGGCACAGGGTCTGTGGCAGAACTGCCCAAATGAACTTTCAGCAGAAACAGGGTGGAAACACCTCCATGGATTTGGTGAGAACTGAGTTTCAGGGGTTGGGCTTTGATCCAGGAACAGGGACAGGAGGAGAGGGCACGGCCTCAGGCTGGGCCAGGGCAGGGGCAGGTGGGACATCAGCAGGAATTTCTCCATGGAAAGGGTGATCAGGCACTGGGAGGGGCTGCCCAGGGAGGTTTGGAGTGCCCAGCCCTGGAGGTGCCCAAGGCAGGACTGGCCGTGGCACTCAGAGCTCTGGACTGGGGGACAGGCTGGTGGTTGGTCACAGTTTGGACTCACTGGTCTTGGAGGTCTTTTCCAGCCTCACTGATTCCAGAATTCTGGGACTCTGTGGATTTGGGCAGTGCCCTGGGGGTGGTTTGTGCTGGGGCAGGGAGGGACAGGAGGGGCTGTCACCATTTTTATGGGATGTCTCACAATTCTGCCTGGGCTCAGTGTGCCCCTCTCAGTGCCAGCCACACACTGTAGGACCAGCTCTACACACCCTGCTGCCCTCAGTGCCAACCCCACCCTGGGGCACCACCTCTCCATCCCCATGGGCTCAGCCTGCCCCTCTCAGTGCCAACCCCACAATGGAGGACCAGCTCTGCACCCCCATGGGCTCAGCCTGCCCCTCTCAGTGCCAACCCCACCCTGTAGGACCAGCTGTCCACCGCCATGGGCTCAGCCTGCCCCTCAGTGCCAACCCCACCCTATAGGAGCAGCTCTCCAGCCCCATGGGCTCAGCCTGCCCCTCTCAGTGCCAACCCCACAATGGAGGACCAGCTCTCCATCCCCATGGGCTCAGCCTGCCCCTCTCAGTGCCACCCACACAATGTAGGACCAGCTCTGCACCCCCATGGGCTCAGCCTGCCCCTCTCAGTGCCACCCACACAATGTAGGACCAGCTCTCCATCCCCCTGGGCTCAGCCTGCCCCTCTCAGTGCCACCCACACAATGTAGGACCAGCTCTCCATCCCCATGGGCTCAGTGTGCCCCTCTCAGTGCCAACCCCACCCTGGAGGACCAGCTCTCCATCCCCATGGGCTCAGCCTGCCCCTCTCAGTGCCAACCCCACAATGGAGGACCAGCTCTCCAGCCCCATGGGCTCAGCCTGCCCCTCTCAGTGCCACCCACAAAATGTAGGACCAGCTCTCCATCCCCACGGGCTCAGCCTGTTGCCCTCAGTGCCACTCACACTCCAACCCCTCAATGCCAACCAGCTCTCCAGCCCCAGCCCCCCTTGCCCCACTCACCCTCCCAGCTCTGGGAGCTCTGAACCAGCACATGCCACTCTCCACCTTCCCAACCCCTCCCTGGATCTTCTCAAACTGCTTCAAAGCCAAGTTCCCAAAGGGCTTTAATGGACTGCAAAGTGTATTTGTTCGAGGTGAGGATCCTCTAAAGCAAATTTGCCCAGTGCTGGAGTGGTGTGGGCAGAGCTGTCTGCCAGGCTGCCACCTGTGCCAGCCCAGCAGCCTGGCAGACTGCTCAGCCACCAACCCACACCTGGGGAAAAGGGGAAAAAAAAGAGAGAATTTATTCAAGATTGCTATTTTCCCTTTATTACATCAATTTTGATGTGCAGGAGATGAAATCCAGGAGCTCCAGTCAGACTTCCAGCTTGGAGTTACATCCATGAGGAGCTCAGCCCCAGTTTTGTTTAGGAAATCATTTGCAAGCCAGTCCTGGAGGTGTGGCAGATGAGCCATAAATCCTGCCTGAATAGATTCCCTCCACATCCTCAGCAGAAGGAACTTCATCTTCATCCTCACAGATTGGTTGGCTCAATAGAGGGAAAAATTCCCCAATTTCCATTATATGGGAGGCTGCACTGAGGCCCCCAGGGTGAGTTTTCAATAAGTGAATCCACAAACAGGCTGGGCCACAGTTTGGAACCTCAGCAGGATGTTAAAAAATGTCCTCTCACTTTTACTCAAACAGTGTTTTCATAGAACCACAGAATGGATTGGGTTGGAAAAGCCCTCCGAGATCACCAAGTCCAACCCTTGGTCCAACTCCAGTCCCTTTACCAGATCATGGCACTCAGTGCCACGGCCAAGCTCAGCTGAAAAACCTCCAGGGATGGGGAATCCACCCCCTTGTCTTCCCAGGGCACCATCCCAGCCCTCCTTCCCAGGGCACCATCCCATTCCTTCTTCCCAGGACACCATCCCAGTCCTTCCCATGGCACCATCCTATTCCTACCCTGATTCCCAGGGCACCATTCCAGTCCTTCCCAGGGCATCATCCTATTCCTACCCTGATTCCCAGGGCACCATTCCAGTCCTTCCCAGGGCACCAGCCCAGTCCTTCCCAGGGCACTGCCCCATTCCTGCTTCCCAGGGCACCATTCCTGCTTCCCAGGGCACCATTCCTGTTTCCCAGGGCACCATCCCAGCCCTGCTTCCCAGGGCACCGCCCCGTTCCTGTGTCCCAGGGCACCATTCCTGCTTCCCAGGGCACTGCCCCATCCCTGCTTCCCAGGGCACCGCCCCATTCCTGTTTCCCAGGGCACCATTCCTGCTTCCCAGGGCACCATTCCTGTTTCCCAGGGCACCATCCCAGCCCTGCTTCCCAGGGCACTGCCCCGTTCCTGTGTCCCAGGGCACCATTCCTGCTTCCCAGGGCACTGCCCCATCCCTGCTTCCCAGGGCACCGCCCCATTCCTGTTTCCCAGGGCACCATTCCTGCTTCCCAGGGCACCATCCCATCCCTGATTCCCAGGGCACTGCCCCATCCCTGCTTCCCAGGGCACCGCCCCGTTCCTGTGTCCCAGGGCACCATTCCTGCTTCCCAGGGCACCATCCCATCCCTGCTTCCCATGGCACCGCCCCATTCCTCTTTCCCAGGCCACCATGCCAGGCTGGCAGCAATTCCAAGTGGAAGGGGCACCCCAGGGCAGCTCCCACTCTTTCCCTTCATGGCTCTGACCCACCTGATCTCCTCCTGCAGCCCCAAAGGGAGGGAGAGGAACCATCAGGCAGGACAGACCTGGAAGAAGGTTCAGTCCTGGGGCAGAGATGGGATGGAAGTGGCTCATGGTGAGAGTGCCAAGGAAAAGCAGGAGAAAGGGATCTGGGCTGTGTCTTTTCAGAGGGAATTGTAAAGGGGAATGGAGAGAGGTGAGGGAATCCCCAATGTTTTGGTTCACTGGCTCCTGGGGATGGGACAGGAAAAGCCATTTCAGGTTGAATGAATTGCTGCATTTGCCCTGAAATGGAACATTTCATTTTATTTTGTGTTTCAAAATAAAAACGACAGAAAGTGGTTTGGGAGCCAATTTTTTTTTTACACATCCTGAATTTAAGGAGGGAGTTGAGGTCAGTGAGAATGAGCAGGAGAATCCTGGGGGTTTGACAGGGGGGTTTCCTCACCCCAGGTCCAAACTCACCCACAGCCTGGTGGTTACAGACTCAGCAGAGATGAGGGAACTGCCCTGGGAACAGCAATGAGGCTTTGCAAGCCTTTTATCATTGGGATGTAATGAAATATTGCCCAGTCTGACGAATCAGAGCCTCCCATGGACATCTGGAGCAGGTCACAAACCCAGCACTGAAGTTCCAAAGGCTCCTAAATGCGTTTCCACGTCATTAAATCAGGTGATTAATTTGAATTGAGGGGATTTCATGGAATGTAAATGTGTTTTGGCAGCTCCTCCCCTGTCTCAGCTCCCCCCTCCCCAACAGAGTTTCACACCCCCCTGAGCTCCTACAGGGTCACCTGAGCCACCTCTGCTCCCTCCAATCCCTTCCTGCAGCATCCCCAGCTCTCTCCCCCACTCTTAATGAGATGGAATGTTTATTAAAAACTCTGCTGACCAATTTGCTGAGCTTTTAATTAAGCTGCCCCTTGGGAGGTGAACACACATTTGATGGTCATTGAGTTTCTGCTGCAGATTTTCACGTTCACTCCTGGCACGCTCGGGGTTATTGAGATTCGGGGATTCTCGCCCGTTTGTTGGTGATTACAAGGCATAAATCATTAAGCTTAATAAGGCTGGAAGGAAATTGCAGACTTGGAGGGTTCTGTGGCTTTTGGGTTTGTCTTTGCATGGGGTTTTTTTGTGCAAGTACACTCAGGTTGGGGTTGGAGTCAACAGGGAGGTGGAAGGTGGGGAATGTCAGAACCTGAGCTGAGGGTTGGTGCTTTATAGGGGTGTCCTAGTTCAGCAGGAGGGACCAGCTAACCCTGTGTGGGGGTGATCAAAGCTGTGTATTCTACCCCCTCTATTCATTCCCCAAGGACAATGGGCCATTAGCAGCAGCTGCCCAGGGAGCCATTATCACCTTCACACCCAGCCTGAGGGGGCGGAGCTGCCAATGGGCCATCAACAGTTCAACACCCCCTGGCTCCCAGAGTTAATCACCCATTGTGTGAGTCCCCGCCCAGGGGGAGGGACTGGGTGCTCCCTGAGGGTACATAAGTGGGGGGTAAGGAGAACTCGGGAACTTCTCGTGGGATCCAGAGCAGCAGCAGGACCTTGACAGGAGGAGACCACCACTCTTGACCAGACCACAGCCCTCACCTGCACCAACAGGTTTATCCCTTCCTTTTGCTCTGGACTTGGGGGAACCACAGGGGTCTCAGCACAAGGGCAAACAAACCCCCTTGGGTTTGTGCCCCAGGACACTGGGTTATACTGCTGGGGTTTGTGAGTTGAAAGCAATTTCCCTTGTGTGTCAGTGTTGTTATTGTAATATTATTATTAAATTTTAGCTCTGACTTATAATCTCTCTCGTGGTGAGTTCATTTCCCCTGCTGGTTCACCTTTAAACCAGCACAAGGGGCAATTTTAGCTTTGTTGGGACAGCCTCCATCAGGATCTGTTGGGAACAGCCCCAGGAAGGGCTAAAGCCGTGGAAAACCAGAGCTCACTGCTATGAACTGATTTGCAATGGACAGCAGGGCTGTGCTCCCCATCAGCACCTCCCTTCCTGCTGCTTCCTGATGGCCTCTTTTGCACCCACCTGACCTCTCTTTTTGTCTTCCTTCTCCTCTCTGGGGACCTTCAGACAGCCAAGAACAGGCTGGAAGGTGCCCAGAGATGAGCTCAGATCAGACACACAGAGCCAGAAGCTCCAGGACTGCTCTGGAGCTGGAACCACCATAAGATGGGAGCACATGGAGAACATCCCAGCTGGCTGTGACCCAGAGGAGGTGGCTGGGATGGTCTGGCTGCTGCCACTGTCCCCCTCTGAATGACTCCTGTGGGGGACCCTCATGACACACTTGTGGCAGGTGAAAATGTGAATTAGGGAGTCCCAGCCCAGACAGTTCATGAGTGGAAGAGCCTTGAGAGCTTGGGGTGAAAAACACATCAGAAAGGGAAGGCAAATTATTGACTTTTCCCCCTAAGTGTCCTGGGCTTGGAGCTGGTTTTGTGTTTCCCTGGGCTGAGTTGGACACAGTCACTGTGGTTCTGATTCCCTCTGAGATGCCACCAGGGAGATTCAAATGGTCCTGAACCCAGAGTGTTCTCAGCCCCCTGTTCAGTTCTGCTACTTGGAGACCTCTGTGCCCGAGTTATTCCATCAGAGGGCCAGAAGAGCCTGAAAATCCCGGCCCCCACTCTGTGGGAATTGTCTCCTTGGCCTCTCAGCATGAAGTGTTCAACTTGGAAATGTGATCCCAAGGACAGGACATGGGCAGGGAAGGGGCAGTGCTGTGATGGGCCCACACTGGGCATTACAGGAGCTACTGAAACATCCTAAGACAAAACAAACTCACTACAGGCCATGAAATCCCCTGGGAATGTGCTCCAGGGCTGGATCTGCTCTGGAGCCATGCTGGGAGAGCTGGGGGGGTCACCTGGAGAAGAGAAGGGTCCAGGGAGACCTGAGAGCCCCTTCCAGTGCCCAAAGGGGCTCCAGGAGAGCTGGAGAGGGACTGGGGACAAGGGATGGAGGGACAGGACACAGGGAATGGCTTCCCACTGCCAGAAGGCAGGGATGGGTGGGATATTGGGAAGGAATTCCTGGCTGGGAGGGTGGGCAGGCCCTGGCACAGGTGCCCAGAGAAGCTGTGGCTGCCCCAGCCCTGGGAGTGTCCCAGGCCAGGTTGGACAGGGCTTGGAGCACCCTGGGCTGGTGGGAGGTGTCCCTGCCCATGGCACGGGTGGCACTGGGTGGGCTTTGATGTCCCTTCCAACCCAAACCATCCTGTCATTCTGTGACTCTGTGGACAACTGGAGTGTTCAATCTGGAGCAGAGAAGGGTCCAGAACACCTCAGAGTCCCTTCCAGTGCCCAAAGGGGCTCCAGGAGAGCTGGAGAGGGACTGGGGACAAGGGATGGAGGGACAGGACACAGGGAATGGCTTCACATGGACACAGGGCAGGGTTGGATGGGATATTGGGAAGGAATTCCTGGCTGGGAGGGTGGGCAGGCCCTGGCACAGGTGCCCAGAGAAGCTGTGGCTGCCCCATATCTTGGACACTCCCAGGGCTGGGGCAGCCACAGCTTCTCTGGGCACCTGTGTCAGGGCCTGCCCACCCTCCCAGCCAGGAATTCCTTCCCTTCATCCCACCTAAACCTCCTTTCCTTCAGCTTAAGGCCAGTTTGTAGGAGACAAAGAGCTGGTGAAGGCCACAAGGAGGGACAATTCTTTGTGCCTTCCCAGCAATCAGTGGAAATGTTCCTTCTCAGTCTTGGGCACAGCCAAGATGAAGAAAATTGCTGCTCCCTTCCAGCTGCTGAGTGCCAGCTGGGCAGGGACTGTGCTGCCAGGGGCTGGGCAGGCAGCTGGTGCCAACTGAAGGGGCTGATGGGTCCTGGTGAGGCTCAGACATGGCAGGGATGGAGCAGAAACACCCTCAGTAAACAGAGAGCTCAGGCTGGACCTGCAGGATCAGGGATTGGGAAGGGAACAGGCAGGAGAGGGAGGATGGAGAGTCTGGAAACCCTCAGAGCACCACAAGGCCAAGACAGTTCCATGTGAGGAAAAACCAGGCAGAAAAACCATCATGAAATTCATCCAGATTGGAGAAACTGGAAAACAAAGGCAATTTGAAAGAAAATGATCACTTTTGAGGGTTTTTTTTTCTTAGCAGGATTGATCTGAACTGTCCAGTTACATAAACCCTAAAATTTTCCTCCTGCTTCCACTGTTTGTTGTTAATCCTCTTCTTTTCCTGGTGTGTGTTTGTGAAATGGGATGGGAAAATAAGAGTGTTCCAAGTGAGAAACTGAAACGTTCCATTATGGATTTGTCACAATATTTCACACCATCAAAGTGCTTTGCTTTCCCTCCTAAAAAAAAACAACCAACATTTACTATTTAAAGATACCTTTTCCAAAGGCTTTTCCCTGAAATGCTCTTTGAAACATATAAACACTCTCTGTTTCATAGCCAGTTCCAGGATCTGCTGGTTCTGGGAATGGGATTGTGTCTCACAAGCCCTGAGAAAGTGGCACCTTCATCCCAATGACATCACACAGAGTGGTTCTGGTACCTTGTGCTGGTTTGAAGGTGAACCTGCAGGAGAAATGAACCCAACACCAAAGAGATTATAAATCAGAGTTACAATTTCATAACAATATAACAATAAATGCAGTGGCACAAAAAGAAATTGGGTTTAACCCCCAAGCCCAGCAGTCTAACCCAGCCCCCTGGGGCACAAACACAGGGGGGTTTGGTGGCCCCTGTGCTGAGCCCCACGTGGTTCCCTCGAGTCCAAAGGCAAAGGAAGGGACAAACCTGTTGGTGCAGATGATGGCACAGTCTGGGCCAGAGTGGTGGCTCCTCCTGGCCAGGGGCTGCTCCTCCTCTGCATCCAATCAGTGGTCCCAGAAGTCCCCAAAGCCCAAGATTGTGTCCCCTGAGGTTTGGGTGGGAGCCCCCAGTGCCTCCCCCAGGGCAGGGAGTTCCACCCTGGGGGATCTGACTCTGGCACTCAGGGGGGATTTTGGACTCGTTGCTGGCCCCTGAGCAGAGCTGAGCCCTCAGGTGGGTGTGGAGGTGCCAAGGAGTCCCTGCAGGGCAGTTCTCCCAGCTCCTCTGCCAGGCTTCTTTCCCAGCCAGCTCCCAGCCTGAGGGCTCAGCTGTGCCCTGGGCAGCTGCTGCCAATGGGCCCTTGGGAACAGTTGCTGGGCAATGGCCCAGAGGGTTTGGAATGCCCAGCTTTGGGCACACCCACACAGGGACAAACTGGGCCCACCTGCTGGACTGGGACACACCTGAAGGGGCATCAGCCACACAAGGTCACCTTCCAGCCTGATGGTCTTGGCTCTGGTGTCTGGAGGGATCGGAGTGTCCAAGGGCTGTGAAAGACCTTCTGCAACAGATCCCTCCATTTTCCCAGGGAAAAAAATGAAGAGCTTTTGAGCATCCAGTGATTCAGCAACAGAAGGTTCCTGTTCTAAACTTGGAATATTCAAGCTGTAAAATTCCAGGTGGGATCTTAGTGTTGAATTGAACTGGGAGAGCCCCACCCAGCAGGATAAGTCCCAGACTGTGGAGGCATCTCCCAGGAGCCACAGGCTTAAAATCAGTGGGAAAACAGAACTTGTTAACACAAAAGAAAACTGGTCCTTTAGGCCTTTTCTGCCTTTAACATTTAGGTTTTGTCATCTGGAAAAGCTTTTCCCCCATGTTTGTCCACCCTGGACAGTTGTGTGGGAGTTGGAGCCCTGATTTGAAGCCCCTTTGCTGCCAGATGTGTCCAGAAATCTCTTCTGCTTCCATGTCATGGGGTGCTCCAAGGTCCTTTCCTGGTGGGGTCAGTTGGCATCAAGGCTGACCCAGGAAGGACCTTGAGGTGACCTGACTCCAGAGTGGGTGTTTCCTTCCACATCCCCAAACTTAGAGACAGGCTGAGGTTCCAAATAAAACATCTGGTGCTGGAGGGTTTGGAGTGAAGTGGAATTGGCCCAGAGAGGAGGGAAATGGCCAAATATCTGCAGGAGCACCCAGGAGACCCCAGAGGAGGCCCATGGAAAGCCAAGCTCAGGGCCTGGTGATGGAATGTCTCTCACAAGGAGTCTCCTTAAATCAAGGCTCAAATCAAGCAGGTGTGAAGTTCATGCTGAGAGACCTCTGAGCTCCATCGAGCAGGAAATTCAACACTTCCAAGGGCATTTGCCTTGAAGAATTGGGAGCAGTTCCTGCCAGCCAAGCCTGTGTGACACAGTGGTGGGGTTTATTCTGTGTTTCTGAGGCTTTTCAGGCTTTGGGAAAAGCAAAACTTCTGCTGCAGGAGCTTTCCCAACATTGGCTTCTTTCCCAGATGAAGTGATTGGTTACCTGATGAGTTTCCCAAAAAGAAGGACGAGGTTTCTTCCTCTGGAATGGCTGCAGGGATTGTTTGTTTGTGCCTCTGTGGCTTCCCCTGAGGAGCATTCCCAGCTCTTTTTTCAGGATGCAGATGGAGGAAACCTCCAGTTAATCTTTAACTGAGCCATTGACCCAAGGGATGGGGTTCTTAAGGAAGAATTAAGAAGGTGCCCAGTCCTTTGGGGAGTTTGGGATGGATCTGCTCCTTTTAGAATCTCCTTCACTGCAATGTTCTCTCCTCAGTCCTTTTCCCTGCATCTCAATTGAGATTTTGATGACTCATAAAATTAATCCTTTCTTAGCAGCAAATCCCTTCCCTCCCAAGATCTAATGTGAGGTGGCTTTGCCACGTGCCCGTTCCTGCCTCAGTTGAGATGTTCCTGGAGCAGCCATGGAATTCAGAGCCCACCCAAAGCCAGACTGTCCATGGGGGTAGATCCCACCCCTGGGAATTCCAAGCTGCAAGACAGAGCTTTGATTCCTTCTTTGAGTTTATTTTTTGGGGGGGGGAAATGTGATGAGTAGGATCAGTGTCATGAGGGAGATCACTGCAAGCTCTCAAGGTGACACTTCACTTGCCCACAAGGACATGGAGCTCATGGATTAAGTCCAGAGGAGGTCACGGAGATGCTCCAAGGGCTGAAGCCCCTCTGCTCTGGAGCCAGACTGGGAGAGCTGGGGGGGGTCACCTGAAGAGAAGGGTCCAGGGAGACCTGAGAGCCCCTTCCAGTGCCCAAAGGGGCTCCAGGAGAGCTGGAGAGGGACTGGGGACAAGGGATGGAGGGACAGGACACAGGGAATGGCTTCCCACTGCCAGAGGGCAGGGATAGATGGGATACTGGGAAGGAATTGTTGACTGGGAGGGTGGGCAGGCCCTGGCACAGGTGCCCAGAGAAGCTGTGGCTGCCCCAGCCCTGGGAGTGTCCCAGGCCAGGTTGGACAGGGCTTGGAGCACCCTGGGCTGGTGGGAGGTGTCCCTGCCCATGGTGGGACTGGGATGATCCTCAAGTTCCTGTCTCACCCAAACCATTCCATGATTCCATGATCCTTTTGTCAGGGATATTTGGGATAAACATGTGGGAAGATGCTTCTTGACTTTGAATTTCCACCTGCAGTGAAAAAATGTGCCATAAAAATGAACAGAGGCAGTGAACAGCAGGAACCCATTTGTGGATGTTTCCCTTTCAAATTAACATTTCCCAGGGGGTAAAATAAAAAAATCTTCCTCCAAAGAAATTCCTGAAGTGCCTCTTTAAAACCCCACCCTGAACATGAGAGTGAAAGAGGAGGGAGGCAAATTGTGCTGGTTTGAAGGTGAACCTGCAGGAGAAATGAACCCAACACCAAAGAGATTATAAATCAGAGTTACAATTTAATAACAATATTCCAATAAATGCAATGGCACAAAGAGAAATTGGGTTTAACCCCCAAGCCCAGCAGTCTAACCCAGCCCCCTGGGGCACAAACACAGGGGGGTTTGGTGGCCCCTGTGCTGAGCCCCACGTGGTTCCCCCAAGGCCAAAGGCAAAGGAAGGGACAAACCTGTTGGTGCAGATGATGGCACAGTCTGGGCCAGAGTGGTGGCTCCTCCTGGCCAGGGGCTGCTCCTCCTCTGGATCCAACCAGTGGTTCCCCAGTCCCCAAAGCTCAAGATTGTGTCCCCTGAGGTTTGGGTGGGAGCCCCCAGTGCCTCCCCCAGGGCAGGGAGTTCCACCCTGGGGGATCTGACTCTGGCACTCAGGGGGGATTTTGGACTCGTTGCTGGCCCCTGAGCAGAGCTGAGCCCTCAGGTGGGTGTGGAGGTGCCAAGGAGTCCCTGCAGGGCAGTTCTCCCAGCTCCTCTGCCAGGCTTCTTTCCCAGCCAGCTCCCAGCCTGAGGGCTCAGCTGTGCCCTGGGCAGCTGCTGCCAATGGGCCCTTGGGAACAGTTGCTGGGCAATGGCCCAGAGGGTTTGGAATGCCCAGCTTTGGGCACACCCACACAGGGACAAACTGGGCCCACCTGCTGGACTGGGACACAAATACCTGTGGCTGAAAATGCCCAGGATTTGAGAAGAGCTGCTCAGCTCTCAGGGAAGGCTTTGAGCTCCTCCCCCAGCACAGCAGGAGCAGCTGAGGCTGTGCCAGGCCTGGTTGGCACCCTCAACACTGCAGGACAGAGGAAGGAGGATTAGCCTCCAAATCCAAATTTGCTTTTAAGTGAAAAAAAAAAAAAACTTGATTGAATAATTCCTCTCTCTGCAACTCCAGGACAGCAACATCTGAGAAAGCTTCAGGAAATGCTGGGGGAAGGACGTTTTTAAGCCCTGCAGATCCCTCTGAAGCAATTTCTGAGAAGGTTGTTTTGGCAATTTAGTTTTTAAGGCAGCACCAACTTCCCTGGGCTGGAGGAGCCCGGACATTAAAGTGTCTCTCCCACCTTTTGGAGAGAGGGAAAGAAGGAATTCTCATTAAAAGTAATACCTCATTTTGGGAGGGGTAATTAGTGCTGCTTGTGTTGATCATTGAGACAGAGCCTTGTTACGAGGTGGGAACGACCCTTGTCTGTCTCTTGGCAGGTTTTGGTGTTTCTCCTAAATCAGTTCCCCACTTCCAAAGGAGCCTTTGGGAGTGTTGTGGCAGCAAAGGCTTCTTGGACATTAATCATTCCAGAGAGAGCTGCAAACAAGGAGAGTTTGGGTTCGGATACAGCCACAGCCACTAAATTGCTTTAATTAGGATTTAATCAGCATTTTCT
Source organism: Pithys albifrons albifrons (assembly GCF_047495875.1). Classification (NCBI taxonomy): domain Eukaryota; kingdom Metazoa; phylum Chordata; class Aves; order Passeriformes; family Thamnophilidae; genus Pithys; species Pithys albifrons. Next base: position 4,660,981 of record NC_092482.1, read on the forward strand.
TTGGCAAATTCTGGAGACAAGGAACGTCCTGGGTTTATTTTTAAGTTTGTTTTCTTGCTTTATTTAATTGTCTTCCCTCCTTGTACAAAGCAATTCCGTGTTTTATTGGGAATGTTGGTCCCAGAGATTCCCTGGAGACTGAGCACCTTTTCATTCCTCTTTAGCAACTGAGTCCTTTCATTTCCTTCCATGGAGTTCTCTTTGATCCCAGTAATCCAGAGCAGAATGAGGCTCCTCTGCAGAGAAAAGCTGCTCACAGGAGGCAGAGATTCCTGAGAGTCCCAGAGGACAACGAGGAGGAGCCTCAGGAGCAGAGCAATTCCTTCCAGGATGAGTGTCCTGAGCCAAGGACACAAATACTGTGGACACAAACACCAAGGACAGAAACACCAAGGACACCAACACCAAGGACACAAATACTGTGGACACAAACACCAAGGGCACCAACACTAAGGACACCAACACCAAGGACACCAACACCAAGGACAGAAACACCCAGAGACACCAACACCAAGGACACCAACACCAAAGACACCAACACCAAGGGCACCAACGCCAAGGACACCAACACCAAGGACAGAAACACCCAAGGACAGAAACACCCAAGGACACCAACACCAAGGACAGAAACACCCAAAGACACCGACACCAAGGACACCAACACCAAGGACACGAACACCAAAGACACCAACACCAAAGACACCAACACCAAGGACACCAACACCAAGGGCAGAAACACCCAAAGACACCGACACCAAGTACACCAACACCAAGGACACCAACACCAAGGACGGAAACACCAAGGACACCAACACCAAAGACACCAACACCCAAGGACACCAACAGCAAGGACACCAACACCAAGGACACCAACACCAAGGACACAAACACCCAAAGACACCAACACCAAGGACACCTACAGCAAGGACACCAACACCAAGGATACAAACACCCAAAGACACAAATACCCAAGGACAGAAACACCCAGAGACACCAACACCAAAGACACCAACACCAAAGACACCAACACCCAAACACACCAACACCCAAACACACCAACACCAAGGACAGAAACACTCAAAGACACCAACACCAAGGACACCAACACCAAGGACAGAGACACCCAAGGACACCAACACCCAAAGACACCAACACCAAGGACAGAAACACCCAAAGACACAAACACCCAAGGACACCAACACCAAGGACACCAACAGCAAGGACACCAACACCAAGGACAGAAACACCCAAAGACACCAACACCAAGGACACCAACACCAAGGACACAAACACCCAAACACACCAACACCAAAGACACAAACACCAAGAACACCAACACCAAGGACAGAGACACCAAGGACAGAAACACCCAAAGACACCAACACCAAGGACAGAAACACCAAGGACAGAAACACCAAGGACACCAACACCAAGGACAGAAACACCCAAAGACACCAACGCCAAGGACAGAAACACCAAGGACACAAACACCAAGGACACAAATACTGTGGACACAAACACCCAAAGACACCAACACCAAGGACACCAACACCAAGGACACCAACACCAAGGACAGAAACACCCAAGGACACCAACACCAAAGACACCAACACCAAGGACACCAACGCCAAGGACACCAACACCCAAAGACACCAACACCAAGGATGGAAACAACAAGGACACCAGCACCAAGGACACCAACTCCAAGGACAGAAACACCCAAAGACACCAACACCAAGGACACCAACACCCAGGACACCAACACCAAGGATACAAACACCCAAAGACACCAACACCAAGGACACCAGCACCAAGGACACCAACTCCAAGGACAGAAACACCCAAAGACACCAACACCAAGGACACCAACACCCAGGACACCAACACCAAGGATACAAACACCCAAAGACACCAACACCAAGGACACCAGCACCAAGGACACCAACTCCAAGGACAGAAACACCCAAAGACACCAACACCAAGGACACAAACACCCATGGACTTCCCTGCCTGAGAAGCCCAAGTTTTCCAAACCTTCCCATCCCACCCTGCCTTTCCACTGCTCCTCCATCACCCTGAGTTTTCCAAGCCTTTTCCTAGGAAATCGCTCTCCTGGTGTCCCTTGGGGCTCATGATGGACTGTTCAGCCACAGGATTTGGCCAAGCTCAGGACCAATTCCTTGCAACACAGACAGCCCTTCCATTAATGCCTTGAACTGGTTGGGAAAAACCTTCCTAATTAGCACCTGGTTCACTTGGAAAGGAATTTCTTCAAATGCAACTCAAGGCTGGGAGAGTTGGGAATGTCCAGCCTGGGGAAGAGGAGACTCCAAGGGAGATCTGAGAGCCCCTTCCAGTGCCCAAAGGGGCTCCAGGAGAGCTGGAGAGGGACTGGGGACAAGGGATGGAGGGACAGGACACAGGGAATGGCTTCCCACTGCCAGAGGGCAGGGACAGATGGGATATTGGGAAGAAATTCCTGGCTGGGAGGGTGGGCAGGCCCTGGCACAGGTGCCCAGAGAAGCTGTGGCTGCCCCAGCCCTGGGAGTGTCCCAGGCCAGGTTGGACAGGGCTTGGAGCACCCTGGGCTGGTGGGAGGTATCCCTGCCCATGGCAGGGGTGGGATCCTTAAGTTTCCCTCCATCCCAAACCATTCTGGAATCCTGTGATTCCATGGAGTTGTTGGAGGATGTTCTAGGCTGGGTTTAGAGCCAGAGACCTGAGAGCCCCTTCCAGTGCACAAAGGGGCTCCAGGAGAGCTGGAGAGGGACTGGGGAGAAGGAATGGAGGGACAGGACACAGGGAATGGGTTTCCACTGGCAGAGGGCAGGGAAAGATGGGATATTGGGAAGGAATTCCTGACTGGGAGGGTGGGCAGGCCCTGGCACAGGTGCCCAGAGAAGCTGTGGCTGCCCCAGCCCTGGGAGTGTCCCAGGCCAGGTTGGACAGGGCTTGGAGCACCCTGGGCTGGTGGGAGGTGTCCCTGCCCATGGGAGGGGTGAGATAAATGGTCTTTATATTCCCTTCCAACCCAAACCATTCTGGGATTCTTTAAACATCTCCTTTTTCGCTGGGATTTTATATCTCTGCCTTTTGCTCTTCCACTAAAGGATTTGAGTTTGCTGTAAAACACTGAGCAATGTTTGTGGTTCTGAACTGCTCAGACTAATCCTCTGCCTGCTCATGCCTGAAATAACAGAACAAATCAGACCTGAAGTGTTGTAAGTCCCTCCCAGCACCTTGTTCCTGGGTGTTCCAACACTTAATAATGTGACTTCTGACTCTTCTCCCAAGAAACAAGATTAGGTCCTGTCTCATAATGCTGCTGAAATGGTCTGGAGCTCCAGGAGGGGCTGAGGGAGCTGGGGGGGCTCAGCCTGGAGAAAAGGAGGCACAGGGGGGACCTGTCTCTGCAATCCCTGATGGATCCAAGGAGGGGATTTGGGCTCTGCTCCATCAACAGGAGGAGAGGGAATGGCCTCAACTTTGGCTCAGTTGGTTAAAACTTGGTTGTAACAATGCCAAGGTCATGGGTTCAATCCCCTGTGTGGACCAATGACTGAAGAGTTGGGCTGGATGATCCTTGTGGGTCCTTCCAACTCAGAACAGTCTGGGATTCTGTGAATACTCTCAGGAACATGGTGTGACTCTTGGGGATGTTCCTGTGCAGGGCCAAGAGTTGGGCTGAATGATCCTTGTGGGTCCTTCCAACTCAGTCTGGGATTCTGTGAATACTCTCTGGAACATGGTGTGACTCTTGGGGATGTTCCTGTGCAGGGCCAAGAGTTGGGCTGAATGATCCTTGTGGGTCCTTCCAACTCAGTCTGGGATTCTGTGAATACTCTCAGGAACGTGGTGTGACTCTTGGGGATGTTCCTGTGCAGGGCCAAGAGTTGGGCTGAATGATCCTTGTGGGTCCTTCCAACTCAGTCTGTGATCTCTGTGAATACTCTCAGGAACATGGTGTGACTCTTGGGGATGTTCCTGTGCAGGGCCAAGAGTTGGGCTGGATGATCCTTGTGGGTCCTTCCAACTCAGTCTGGGATTCTGTGAATACTCTCAGGAACGTGGTGTGACTCTTGGGGATGTTCCTGTGCAGGGCCAAGAGTTGGGCTGGATGATCCTTGTGGGTCCTTCCAACTCAGAATAGTCTGTGAAGGACTGAGAAGAAGTTACACCAGGGGAGGGTTAGTTTGGATTTTAGGGAAAATTTCTTCATGGAATGGGTTGTCCAGCCCTGGCACAGCTGCCCCATCCCTGGAGGGATTTAAAAGCCATTCAGGTGTGGCACTTGGGGACATGGTCAGTGGTGGCCCCGGCAGTGCTGAGGGATGGTTGGACTCTGATCTTGGAAGGCTTTTCCAAGCTGAACTCCACGGAACAGGAGTGGAGGTACCTCCAGAGCAGCAGCCCAAGTCTCGAGGCTGTAAAATCTCAGCAACCAACCCAAAATAGCAGAGCATATGCAGGGGGAGAAAAAGCTCAAAATAAACAAAACCACAATCTGCTCCTGCAAAAATACATTTGAGGAGTGTGTGCACAACAGACTTGGGTTCCCCTCAGGGCCTTTCCAACACTGCTGAGGCTTCCAGTGGGTAACAGCTCTGAGATGTGACATATTTTCAGCCCTAAAAAGCCCAGAGTTGTAGTAATTACTGACTCTTTTCTTTCAGCAGGAATATATTGGCATCCCATTATCTTGTATATTATTTCTAAATGACAGCAGACACAATGACAGTTGGAGCTGTTTATTTTTGGAGGAGGAGAGGAGAGTGAGAGGTGGTTACAGGAGAAGTGATGCTGGGGCTGTGGGGGGTGGAAGGGACCTTCATCTCTGCCTAAAACAAGACCACTCAGGCAATCCCTGGGCTTTCAACCTCACATGATGCCAAGCCAGGTGTGCTGGTTTAAGGGTGAACCTGCAGGAGAAATGAACCCAACACCAAAGAGATTCTAAGTCAGAGTTACAATTTAATAACAATATTCCAATAAATGCAATGGCACAAAGAGAAATTGGGTTTAACCCCCAAGCCCAGCAGTCTAACCCAGCCCCCTGGGGCACAAACACAGGGGGGTTTGGTGGCCCCTGTGCTGAGCCCCACGTGGTTCCCCCGAGGCCAAAGGCAAAGGAAGGGACAAACCTGTTGGTGCAGATGATGGCACAGTCTGGGCCAGAGTGGTGGCTCCTCCTGGCCAGGGGCTGCTCCTCCTCTGCATCCCACCAGTGGTCCCAGAGGTCCCCAAAGCCCAAGATTGTCTCCCCTGAGGTTTGGGTGGGAGCCCCCAGTGCCTCCCCCAGGGCAGGGAGTTCCACCCTGGGGGATCTGACTCTGGCACTCAGGGGGGATTTTGGACTCGTTGCTGGCCCCTGAGCAGAGCTGAGCCCTCAGGTGGGTGTGGAGGTGCCAAGGAGTCCCTGCAGGGCAGTTCTCCCAGCTCCTCTGCCAGGCTTCTTTCCCAGCCAGCTCCCAGCCTGAGGGCTCAGCTGTGCCCTGGGCAGCTGCTGCCAATGGGCCCTTGGGAACAGTTGCTGGGCAATGGCCCAGAGGGTTTGGAATGCCCAGCTTTGGGCACACCCACACAGGGGCAAACTGGGCCCACCTGCTCAACTGGGACATGGATTGATCCCCAAATCATCCTCCCATGAAAAACTAAACAAATCCAGCTCTTCTTGCATCCTCTTTCCTTCCTGATGCTTCCCAAAGCAACAGGGAGGAGCTCTGATGTTCAGGCAGGGCATGTCCCCCTTCAATCCCAGCCCCAGGGACACAGAGGAGCAGCAAACCCAGAGTGGAGCTCTGGGAAGGGTTTATTGCCAGAGGAAACCTGGTGGGAGAGGATGGCAAGGCTGTGCCAGGCAAAGGAGGACAGGAGGGTGTTCTCTGGGAAGGCACAGGCAGGACAGATGGTGCCAGGGTGAGGGGAGGAAGTGTGGAGGAGGGACAGCACCAGATGGGAGGGGTTGGGTGGGCAGGGGAAAAGACTGACACTGTTTGCAGTTGTTTTTTGCTGTCCACAAGCTGTAAAACTCACTCTGCATCCCCCAGGAGCTGGGAGTTTCTTGGCACAGGGGGTTTTCTTGCCCTTCAAATCCCCGTTTCCCATGTGAGGACATGTCAGGCCGGCTCATTCAGCAAGTTGTCAGTGACCTGCTCCACATTTTCTGTGTCTTTTATGTATTGGAGGGCTGGGAAATTTCCAGCTGAACCTTTTCTGGCCAGGAATTCCAGTTTTGTGTTGAGTCTTTGGTTGTCTACAAATGAAACTTCCTGAGAAATCATCTCCAAGCTGCCAGAGCATCCCATTTCCCATCCCTGGAGGAAGGGGAGGCTTTGCCAAGGAGACCCTTCTCCTTTGGGTGTCTTTTTTTGAGATGGAAATGTCAATGTCAGTGTTTCACTCTGACAGAGCAACCCCACGCAAGGCTGGACCTGGTGAGGGTTTGAATTCACCAGGTGAGGGTTTGAATTCACCAGGTGAGGGTTTGAAGGTTTGAATTCACCAGGTGAGGGTTTGAATTCACCAGGTGAGGGTTTGAAGGTTTGAATTCACCAGGTGAGGGATGGAATTCACCAGGTGAGGGTTTGAATTCACCAGGTGAGGGATGGAATTAACCAGGTGAGGGTTTGAATTAACCAGGTGAGGGATGGAATTAACCAGGTGAGGGTTTGAATTAACCAGGTGAGGGTTTGAATTAACCAGGTGAGGGTTTGAAGGTTTGAGTTCACCAGGTGAGGGTTTGAATTCACCAGGTGAGGGTTTGAAGGTTTGAATTAACCAGGTGAGGGTTTGAATTCACCAGGTGAGGGTTTGAATTAACCAGGTGAGGGTTTGAATTCACCAGGTGAGGGTTTGAAGGTTTGAATGAACCAGGTGAGGGTTTGAATTCACCAGGTGAGGGTTTGAAGGTTTGAATGAACCAGGTGAGGGTTTGAATTCACCAGGTGAGGGATGGAATTCACCAGGTGAGGGTTTGAATTCACCAGGTGAGGGTTTGAAGATTTGAATTCACCAGGTGAGGGATGGAATTAACCAGGTGAGGGTTTGAATTCACCAGGTGAGGGTTTGAAGATTTGAATTAACCAGGTGAGGGTTTGAATTCACCAGGTGAGGGATGGAATTCACCAGGTGAGGGTTTGAATTCACCAGGTGAGGGTTTGAATTAACCAGGTGAGGGTTTGAAGGTTTGAATTCACCACGTGAGGGTTTGAATTCACCAGGTGAGGGTTTGAATTCACCAGGTGAGGGTTTGAAGGTTTGAATTAACCAGGTGAGGGTTTGAATTCACCAGGTGAGGGTTTGAATTCACCAGGTGAGGGTTTGAAGGTTTGAATTAACCAGGTGAGGGTTTGAATTCACCAGGTGAGGGATGGAATTCACCAGGTGAGGGTTTGAATTCACCAGGTGAGGGTTTGAATTAACCAGGTGAGGGTTTGAAGGTTTGAATTCACCACGTGAGGGTTTGAATTCACCAGGTGAGGGTTTGAATTCACCAGGTGAGGGTTTGAAGGTTTGAATTAACCAGGTGAGGGTTTGAATTCACCAGGTGAGGGTTTGAATTCACCAGGTGAGGGTTTGAAGGTTTGAATTAACCAGGTGAGGGTTTGAATTCACCAGGTGAGGGATGGAATTCACCAGGTGAGGGTTTGAATTCACCAGGTGAGGGTTTGAATTAACCAGGTGAGGGTTTGAAGGTTTGAATTAACCAGGTGAGGGTTTGAATTCACCAGGTGAGGGTTTGAATTCACCAGGTGAGGGTTTGAAGGTTTGAATTAACCAGGTGAGGGTTTGAATTCACCAGGTGAGGGATGGAATTCACCAGGTGAGGGTTTGAATTCACCAGGTGAGGGATGGAATTCACCAGGTGAGGGTTTGAATTCACCAGGTGAGGGTTTGAATTAACCAGGTGAGGGTTTGAAGGTTTGAATTCACCAGGTGAGGGTTTGAATTCACCAGGTGAGGGTTTGAATTCACCAGGTGAGGGTTTGAATTAACCAGGAGAGGGTTTGAATTCACCAGGTGAAGGTTTGAAGGTTTGAATTCACCAGGTGAGGGTTTGAATTAACCAGGAGAGGGTTTGAATTCACCAGGTGAAGGTTTGAAGGTTTGAATTCACCAGGTGAGGGTTTGAATTCACCAGGTGAGGGTTTGAATTCACCAGGTGAGGGTTTGAAGGTTTGAATTCACCAGGTGAGGGTTTGAATTAACCAGGTGAGGGTTTGAATTCACCAGGTGAGGGTTTGAATTAACCAGGTGAGGGTTTGAATTCACCAGGTGAGGGATGGAATTAACCACGTGAGGGTTTGAATTCACCAGGTGAGGGTTTGAAGGTTTGAATTCACCAGGTGAGGGTTTTAATTCACCAGGTGAGGGTTTGAAGGTTTGAATTCACCAGGTGAGGGTTTGAATTCACCAGGTGAAGGTTTTAACTGCTCCAAACCTGATGTTCAGGATAAATGAACATCCTTTCCTGACTCAGAGGGAGCTGCCAGAGGGACACCTGCATTTGGTAGCTCAGGCTTTTCATGGAATTCCTGAATGGTTTGGGTTGGAAGGATCTTGAGGATCACCCATGGCAGGGACACCTTTCAGGAGCCCAGGTTGCTCCAGGCTCTGCCCAGGCACAACCCTCAGGTCGTGCTCACTTCCCAGATATTCTGCTCCAAGCCTTGATTTCTCCAGGAATTTTGCAACCAGCTCAGGTTTACACCAGTTTTCCAACACCCAAACCAGGTCTCCTCATGGAGAGGAGCTTGAAGTGAAGCTGAAGAGGAGGGACAGCTCTTTGGGCAGCTCTGGGGTCCATCCCAAAGGAGCTGCCACAGGGTCAAGACATCTTTGAACTGCTTTTGGCTTCCAGACTTCCCCAAATGACTAATCCCTAAAGGCTTAGAGGGATTTCCCTGCCCTGTCTCCTCTGATCTGAGGAAATTCAGGGAGGAGAAAAGATCCCAAGTGCCAAGAGCCGTTTCAGCGAGTGCTCCATCACCGAGCGCTGAGTAATGGCCTGATTGGAGCACGGCTTAATTAGAGGCCTTCATCTTCCTCTGAGCCAGGCTTGTCTTTGCTTGGCACTTGCATATTGAGTTTTACAGTCAGATCTTAGTCCATGACTGGGCTCCAACATGCTGCAAAAACACCATCACTGTGGTTATGAAAAATGAGACTAATTGTGTTGGGAGCAGAACTGCTCTCAGAGCTGCTGCTGAGTCCTCCTCCCCCTGCAAGGCAGCTCTGCCATCGGGTTTGGTGCCCAGCAGGCAGAGGCACAGGGATTGTTTCAGCCCCAAAAAGTCCACAAGAACTTTTCCTCCACCCTCAGCCATGGGATCCAGCACTGGCAGTGCCAGGGGATGGGTCTGTGCCCCTCTGTGCTGGTTTAAGGGTGAACCTGCAGGAGAAATGAACCCAACACAAAAGAGATTATAAATCAGAGTTACAATTTAATAACAATATTCCAATAAATGCAATGGCCCAAAGAGAAATTGGGTTTAACCCCCAAGCCCAGCAGTCTAACCCAGCCCCCTGGGGCACAAACACAGGGGGGTTTGGTGGCCCCTGTGCTGAGCCCCACGTGGTTCCCCCGAGGCCAAAGGCAAAGGAAGGGACAAACCTGTTGGTGCAGATGATGGCACAGTCTGGGCCAGAGTGGTGGCTCCTCCTGGCCAGCGGATGCTCCTCCTCTGGATCCAACCAGTGGTCCCAGAAGTCCCCAAAGGCCAAGATTGTCTCCCCTGAGGTTTGGGTGGGAGCCCCCAGTGCCTCCCCCAGGGCAGGGAGTTCCACCCTGGGGGATCTGACTCTGGCACTCAGGGGGGATTTTGGACTCGTTGCTGGCCCCTGAGCAGAGCTGAGCCCTCAGGTGGGTGTGGAGGTGCCAAGGAGTCCCTGCAGGGCAGTTCTCCCAGCTCCTCTGCCAGGCTTCTTTCCCAGCCAGCTCCCAGCCTGAGGGCTCAGCTGTGCCCTGGGCAGCTGCTGCCAATGGGCCCTTGGGAACAGTTGCTGGGCAATGGCCCAGAGGGTTTGGAATGCCCAGCTTTGGGCACACCCACACAGGGACAAACTGGGCCCACCTGCTCAACTGGGACACCCTCCAAGTTGCACTCTGGTAATGATGGAACTGCAGAGCGAAGGTTAAATCACATTTCCATCACATTCCCCCAGTTCAGCTCAGTTTGAGGGGCACAGACCATTGGAGAAGTGCTGACACACTGACTGCAAAATTATTGTTATTATGATGGGGAAAGTGTTTGTTTTCCTCATTGATGGGCTTATTAAAAAATGTTACTGTTGGCTACACACAGACAGAGTTTTCTCTTAAATTTTTGTTCTGAATCCCTTTGTTTTGGGCTTTCTGTCGGATTGTAAAACCATGGAATCATGGAATGGTTGGGGTAGAAGGGGTATTAAATCCCACCCAGTGCCACCCCTGTCATGGGCAGGGACACCTCCCACCAGCCCAGGCTGCTCCAAGCCCTGTCCAACCTGGCCTGGGACACTCCCAGGGCTGGGGCAGCCACAGCTTCTCTACCCAACCTGTGCCAGGCCCTGCCCACCCTCCCAGCCAGGAATTCCTTCCCAATATCCCATCTATCCCTGCTCTCTGGCAGTGGGAAGCCATTCCCTGTGTCCTGTCCCTCCATCCCTTGTCCCAGGTCCCTCTGCAGCTCCACTGGAGCCCCTTTGGGCACTGGAAGGGGCTCTGAGGTCTCTGTCTCTAAACCCAGCCTAGAACATCCTCCAACTCCATGGAATCACAGGATTCCAGAATGGTTTGGGATGGAGGGAAACTTAAGGATCCCACCCCTGCCATGGGCAGGGACACCTCCCACCAGCCCAGGGTGCTCCAAGCCCTGTCCAACCTGGCCTGGGACACTCCCAGGGCTGGGGCAGCCACAGCTTCTCTGGGCACCTGTGCCAGGGCCTGCCCACCCTCATTCCTTCCCAATATCCCACCTATCCCTGTCCTATGTGGTGTTTCTGCCTTTCCAAGAAAATCCATCCATGTACTGGTTTAAATGTTGCATTGAGAATTCCCCAAACCCTCGTAGAGCTCCAGCTCTCGTTAGGAAGTCATTTGTGCAGTCAATTAACTCCTGAGGTATCCTGAGAGGCAGAAGGAGCTGGGGGGAAGCTCAGGAAGGAGTCACTGCACTCTCGTTTATCTTCAGGGCTTCTGCTTGGGAACAGCTGACAAATAGTGATGGAATTCCATTTGGGGCGAGTTTTCCACTCTGGCAAACAGAGGATAAGATGGTGCAGAGGGCTCAGAACTGCCTGGGGAGGGTTTGAAAACGTGACAAAGGCACTGCTGGGAAGTGGATCCACTTTTATCAGCACCGCAATGAAAGAAGGTTCATTTATTGCCCCTGTAGTACCAGGGAGGAGAATAAAAAGGTGGGCACGGCCCCAAGGCTGCCAGAGCTCCAGGAACACTTGGACAACACTCTGAGGGACAGGGTGGGATTGTTGGGGTGTCTGTGCAGGGCCAGGGATGGGACTGGGTGGTCCTTGTGGGTCCCTCTGAACTCAGGATGTTCTGTGATTCCATGAAACTGCTCCAACTTTGTGCTGGAAATTGTTGGGATTATTGGGGTGGGATTTTTGGGGTGGGATTGTTCGGGTGGGATCGTTGGGGTGTCTGTGCAGGGCCAAGGGTGGGACTGGATGGTCCTTGGGGGTGGCTCCCAACCCAGGATGTTCTGTGATTCCATGAAACTGCCCCAGCCTCATGCTGGAAATTGTTGGGATTGTTGGGGTGGGATTGTTGGGGGTGGGATTGCTGGGGTGGGATTGTTGGGGTGGGATCGTTGGGATTGTTGGGGTGGGATTATTGGGGTGGGATTGTTGGGATTGTTGGGGTGGGATTGTTGGGGTGGGATTGTTGGGGTGGGATTGTTGGGGTGGAATTGTTGGGGTGTCTATGCAGGGCCAGGAGTTGGACTGGATGGTCCTTGAGGGTTCCTCCCAACCCAGGATATTCTGTGATTCCATGAAACTGCCCCAACCTCATGCTAGAAATTGTTGGGATTGTCGGGGTGGGATTGTTGGGGTGGGATTGTTGGGGTGTCTGTGCAGGGCCAAGGGTGGGACTGGATGGTCCTTGGGGGTTCCTCCCAACCCAGGATGTTGTGTGATTCCATGAAACTGTCCCAACCTCATGCTGGAAATTGTTGGCACTGTTGGGGTGTGATTGTTGGGGTGTGATTGTTGGGGTGTGATTGTTGGGGTGGGATTGTTGGGGTGGGATTGTTGGGGTGGGATTGTTGGGCTGCGATTGTTGGGGTGGGATTGTTGGGGTGGGATTGTTGGGGTGGGATTGTTGGGGTGGGATTGTTGGGGTGGGATTGTTGGGGTGTCTGTGCCAGGCCAGGGGTTGGACTGGATGGTCCTTGGGGATTGCTCCCAACCCAGGATATTCTGTGATTCCATGAAACTGCTCCAACTTTGTGCTGGAAATTGTTGGGATTATTGGGGTGGGATTGTTGGGGTGAGATTGATGGGGTGTCTGTGCCAGGCCAGGGGTTGGACTGGATGGTCCTTGGGGGTTCCTCCCAACCCAGGATATTCTGTGATTCCATGAAACTGCCCCAACCTCATGCTAGAAATTGTTGGGATTGTCGGGGTGGGATTGTTGGGGTGGGATTGTTGGGGTGTCTGTGCAGGGCCAAGGGTGGGACTGGATGGTCCTTGGGGGTTGCTCCCAACCCAGGATATTCTGTGATTCCATGAAACTGCCCCAACCTCATGCTGGAAATTGTTGGGACTGTCGGGGTGGGATTGTTGGGATTGTTGGGGTGGGATTGTTGGGGTGGGATTGTTGGGGTGGGATTGTTGGGGTGGGATTGTTGGGCTGGGATTGTTGGGGTGTCTGTGCCAGGCCAGGGGTTGGACTGGATGGTCCTTGGGGATTGCTCCCAACCCAGGATATTCTGTGATTCCATGAAACTGCCCCAACCTCATGCTGGAAATTGTTGGGATTGTTGGGGTGGGATTGTTGGGATGGGACTGTCGGGGTGGGATTGTTTGGGTGGGATTGTTTGGGTGGGATTGTTGGGGTGGGATTGTTGGGATGGGATTGTTGGGGTGGGATTGTTGGGATTGTTGGGGTGGGATTGTTGGGGTGTCTGTGCAGGGCCAGAGGCTGGACTGGATGGTCCCTGGGCATCCCTCCCAGCTCAGGATATTCCATGATTCCATGAAAAATCCATGTGTAGGACAACAGTGTCACAGTTGGGCACAGGACATGAATTCAGGAATCTCATCCTGCTCCTGCACAGACAGCTCTTCCCAGCCAGGGACATTTGCTGGAATAAAAGGACCTGCTGCCACACAGGGTGGATTTCAGGAGGATCTGATGGATTTTCTGAGGCACTTTGGGATAAATAAATGAGATCCATGGGAAGACACATCCCAGGGAGCTGCTTCTCCTTCCTTGGAAGCTGCTGTGCCATGGAGGGTTTCCAGAGGGCCCCAGATTGGGCAGAGCACAGGGCTGGGGCTGAGCAATCCTGTCAGACCCACTCAGAGCCAGCTGGTGAGGGCACAGAACTCAGCCCTGCCACACAGCTGGGGACAGCAGGTGACAAACAGCTCAGGGGGGGCACAGGCTGGGCCAGCAAGACCAGGGCTGGAGCACAAACCCTCCAGGACCTCGGGGTTGCATCGAAAATTCAGCTCCAAGAGAGAATGACTTGAGGCAAAGGGTTTCTTGGGTCATGTTGTGGCTGATTTGATGTGATTTGTGCCTCTGATTTCCTTGCCAGCTCTTTCCAGCATCTCTTTTTCCTCTGGGAAACTCTGTGTTGTATCCAGGGCACCCATGTGGGAAAAGCAGGAGCCCCAAAGAAAATCCTGTGCCATCCCAAGGTGGGGAGATGGGAGGCAGGGGGGGATGTTTGGGTGAATCCTGTGGTCCTTCAGAACTTGGGATAAAGAGGGAGAGTGACTTTTTTTAGACAGACAATGGGGAAAAGGGGGAAAGGTTTCAGAGTATGTGACTGGAGGTTTAGGGAAGGAATTCCTGGCTGGGAGGGTGGGCAGGCCCTGGCACAGGTGCCCAGAGAAGCTGTGGCTGCCCCAGCCCTGGGAGTGTCCCAGGCCAGGTTGGACAGGGCTTGGAGCACCCTGGGCTGGTGGGAGGTGTCCCTGCCCATGGCAGGGGTGGGATCCTTAAGTTTCCTTCCATCCCAAACCATTCTGGAATCCTGTGATTCCACGGAGCTGGAGGATGTTCTAGGCTGGGTTCAGAGCCAGAGACCTGAGAGCCCCTTCCAGTGCCCAAAGGGGCTCCAGGAGAGCTGGAGAGGGACTGGGGACAAGGGATGGAGGGACAGGACACAGGGAATGGCTTCCCACTGCCAGAGGGCAGGGGTAGCTGGGATATTGGGAAGGAATTCCTGTCTGGGAGGGTGGGCAGGCCCTGGCACAGGTGCCCAGAGAAGCTGTGGCTGCCCCAGCCCTGGGAGTGTCCCAGGCCAGGTTGGACAGGGCTTGGAGCACCCTGGGCTGGTGGGAGGTGTCCCTGCCCATGGCAGGGGTGGCACTGAAATGACCTTCAAGGTCCCTTCTAACCCAGACCATTCTATAATTCCAGGGTTTGTGATCATTCCCAAAGAAGGGACAGTTTGGAAGGGCAGAATTATCAGTGAAATAAAGCAAAGACCCCACAAAACCCATCCCAGACTCCTCAGCTCTGGATCTTCCCTTGGGTTTGGTGAGCTCTCCTGTGTGACATTCCCAGAGCTGTTGTGAGTCCAAGGGCAGGAGCCACCTCAGCACCTCAGGCAGAACCTGGGGCTTTATTCCTTCTCCTGGCAGCTGTTTCCCTTCAGCTGCAGCAAAGGCTGCTCAGGCTTGAAAGGTAAAACACAACATTAAACCCAGGAAATCTCAAGGCTTTTTCTCCAGAATTGTCACACAAATGTGATTTCCCTCAGCACTGTCTGGAACTGCCTGAAGGGAAGTTGTGGCCAGGTGGGGGTTGGTCTCTTCTCCCAGGCACTCAGCAATAGGACAAGGGGGCACGATGGGCTCAAGCTCTGCCAGGGGAAATTGAAGTTGGAGATGAGAAAGAAATTCTTTGCAGAGAGAGTGCTCAGGGATTGGAATGGGCTGCCCAGAGAGGGGGTGGATTCCCCATCCCTGGTGGTTTTTCAGCTGAGCTTGGCCGTGGCACTGAGTGCCATGATCTGGTAAAGGGACTGGAGTTGGACCAAGGGTTGGACTTGATGATCTCGGAGGGCTTTTCCAACCCAATCCATTCTGTGATTCTGTGATTCTGTGGATGTGGCACTGAGTGAGAATCCACCAAGTCTTGATCCAACCCCACTGTGATCACCAGCCCAGGGCACTCTGTAGGATCACAGTGGGGTTGGATCAAGGGTTGGACTTGATCATCTCAGAGGGCTTTTCCAACCCAATCCATTCTGTGATTCTGTGGATGTGGCACTGAGTGAGAATCCACCACTTCTTGATCCAACCCCACTGTGATCACCAGCCCAGGGCACTCAGTGCCCTGGGCTGGTGATCACAGTGGGGTTGGATCAAGGGTTGACTTGATGATCTCAGAGGTCTTTTCCAACCCAAACCATTCTAGGATTCTGTGATTTCATGGACTTGGGTGATCACAGTAGGGTTGGATCAAGGGTTGGACTTGATGATCTCAGAGGTCTTTTCCAACCCAAACCATTCTAGAATTCTGTTATTTCGTGGACTTGGGGCATAATACCCCAAACTGAAAGGCTGTAGGTGGGGAAAGAACAGCTCCAGAGAGGTGCTGTGCTGACTCTGGGGGCTGAAATCCCGTCCCACTGGTGGCCCTTGGTTGCTGTTCTGCCCATCCACATCCCCCCAGTGGAGCTGGACTCAGTTCCCCCATCCTGCTGGCTCTGGGCTTTGCAGGATTAAATCCTCTCTGCAGGGGGAATTTGTTGTTCTTTAGTGCTCTGAAGCCCTTCCTGAACGAGATGGATTTTACCCAGAGAGGTGTTCTCACAAAGCAAACAGAACACACGTTTGCAGCTGCCTGAAATCCAACGGGGGCTGAGCTTTAGCTCGAGGTGTTCAAAGCCAAACCCGCCTCCCATGGGATGGCGGTGCCAAGCTGTGGCTGTAAAGGATAAATGAGAGGGTTTGTTCTTTGTAATCCTCCTGGAGCTCGGTGGGGGGAGGAGAAATCCCCTTTGGGGACAGAGTGAGGGTCAGATGGAGGGAGAAACAACAAACATCTCCTGCAGAGCTGGGTTTGGATTCCTGAGGGCCAAACCCTTGGCAGGGGCTGAGCAGTTTGACCCCAACTGCAGATCCTTCAAAGCCACAGAGCCTGTGCTGAAGCAGGAGGAGAACCAGATCCACTCCCTCTCCAAAGGAAGGGACAAGCCCTGAGGTAAAGAAAGGAATATCTCACCATGTTCAGGCAGCAATAAATGCCCTGAGGTGTTTGGTTGCCTTCAAACTCACAGTTACCTGTGGAGCTTCTCCCTTTTTCTCTTGGAAAAGAGGTGGCCAGGCTGGGGGTAGGGGCAGGAGAGGTGCTCCATCCTCCTCATCTTCCTCTGTTCTTTGTCACATGGAAAGAGGCTCAATGAGATGTCCACCCACCCCCATGGCACATCCCTCCCCCTGCCAAGGGTCAGTCCAGCCCTTCCTCCTGGATCAATCCAAGTGCCTCCCTAAGCACCACCCAAGGGCAGGGGGTGATCACAGACCCTCTGGGGGCTGAGGGGTAAGTACAAGCCTTGGAGAGTGGGATGTGCTCCTTGAATCATGAGGGCAGCCATGGGAACTCCAGAGGAATTCTGAGCAGCACGAAGGGTTTTGCCTGTTCCCCACTGTGCTGGTTTAAAGGTGAACCTGCAGGAGAAATGAACCAACCACAAGAGAGATTATAAATCAGAGTTACAGTTTAATAAAAATATTACAGTAAATGCAATGGCACAAAGAGAAATTGGGTTTAACCCCCAAGCCCAGCAGTCTAACCCAGCCCCCTGGGGCACAAACACAGGGGGGTTTGGTGGCCCCTGTGCTGAGCCCCACGTGGTTCCCCCGAGGCCAAAGGCAAAGGAAGGGACAAACCTGTTGGTGCAGATGATGGCACAGTCTGGGCCAGAGTGGTGGCTCCTCCTGGCCATTGGCTGCTCCTCCTCTGCATCCCATCAGTGGTTCCCCAGTCCCCAAAGCCCAAGATTGTCTCCCCTGAGGTTTGGGTGGGAGCCCCCAGTGCCTCCCCCAGGGCAGGGAGTTCCACCCTGGGGGATCTGACTCTGGCACTCAGGGGGGATTTTGGACTCGTTGGTGGCCCCTGAGCAGAGCTGAGCCCTCAGGTGGGTGTGGAGGTGCCAAGGAGTCCCTGCAGGGCAGTTCTCCCAGCTCCTCTGCCAGGCTTCTTTCCCAGCCAGCTCCCAGCCTGAGGGCTCAGCTGTGCCCTGGGCAGCTGCTGCCAATGGGCCATTGGGAACAGTTGCTGGGCAATGGCCCAGAGGGTTTGGAATGCCCAGCTTTGGGCACACCCACACAGTGGTCCCAGTTGCTGAACTGGGACATCGACTCAGCCACAAGTGGAATGTCCACTGGAGCAGAAGCAAAGAGAAGCAGGTGAAGGCAAAGAGCCTCTTGCACAGAGAAACACCTGTAATTACTGTATGCAAATGAGCCCAGGGGTTGCCTTTGTCTGGAGCCAGCCCAGCACTTCAAAATCACCTCTCAGGTTCTCATTATGCAATTAGGAGTCTTGTGAAAGGCTCATTAGTCTGAAAGGCAATTAGTGGGGCTGCTGGCACCCAGAGTTCAGGAGGGGCTGGGTTGGGTGGTGCCTTGGCCGCTGGTGGAGCCTTGGATGAGATCCCTTCGAGGGCTTTGATAGGATCTTCTCATTCCAGGCTTACATGGAACGCTACAAAGGCAGCAAGAATGAGGTTTAGTTCATTTTCAGCTGTCAGCTGCTCCCTTACATCTGAACTTTGTGTTCCCTCTAATCTCTGCTCTTTGTGCCTCTGGGGAAGATCGTTATCGAGTGCTCAGAAACAAGAGCTGATGGAACAGAGCTCGGAGAGGACAGTAAATGTTATTCCTGAGCCATGCAGATCTCTTGGCTTTGGTTACTAAACCCACCAGTGGCTCTTTGCATGACCTTCAACATCCCAGCCCAGGTGTGGATATTTGGGCATCATAACTTGGGGAATGAGTGGGAAGAGCAGCATAAACTCCACATAACTCCCTGAAAGGAGGTTGTACACAGGTGGGGGTTGGTCTTTTCTCCCAGACAACCAACAGTAGGACAAGAGGGCACAAGAAGCTCTGCCAGGGGAGGTTTAGGTTCCCACTAAACGACCTGGATCCAAACTAGCATGGCCAGCAGGCCCAGGGCAGTGACCCTTCCCCTGGACTCTGCCTTGGGGAGGCCACACCTTGAGTGTTGTGTTCAGTTCTGGGCCCCTCAGTTGAGGAAAGAGATTGAGGGGCTGGAGCGGGGCCAGAGAAGAGCAACGAGGCTGGAGAAGGGACTGGATGTGGCACTGAGTGTCCTCTGAAACACCTCCAGGGACAGAGAATCCAACATGTCTTGATCCAACCCCACTGTGATCACCAGCCCAGGGCACAGAGTGCCAGAGTGATCCCAGTGGGGTTGGATCAAGGGTTGGACTTGGTGATCTCAGAGGTCTCTTCCAACCCAACTGAGAAGAGCAACGAGGCTGGAGAAGGGACTGGAGCACAAGTGCTGTGGGGAGAGGCTGAGGGAGCTGGGGGTGTTCAGCCTGGAGAAGAGGAGGCTCAGAGGTGACCTCAGCACTGTCTGGAACTGCCTGAAGGGAAGTTGTGGCCAGCTGGGGGTTGGTCTCTTCTCCCAGGCACTCAGCAATAGGACAAGGGGGCACGATGGGCTCAAGCTCTGCCAGGGGAAATTGAAGTTGGAGATGAGAAAGAAATTCTTTGCAGAGAGAGTGCTCAGGGATTGGAATGGGCTGCCCAGAGAGGGGGTGGATTCCCCATCCCTGGAGGTTTTTCAGCTGAGCTTGGCCGTGGCACTGAGTGCCATGATCTGGTAAAGGGACTGGAGTTGGAGCTTTTCCAACCCAATCCATTCTAGGATTCTGTGATTCTATGGATGTGGCACTGAGTGAGAATCCACCATGTCTTGATCCAACCCTACTGTGATCACCAGCCCAGGGCACTCCGTGGGGTTGGATCAAGGGCTGTACTGGATCAAGGGTTGGACTTGATGATCTCAGAGGTCTCTTCCAACCCAGCTGGTTCAGTGATGAGTCTCACTTTCTACCCCAAAACCTGAGTTACAGAGGTCACAGACACCAGCTGGGTATCCCCTTCACTCTCACAGCTCTGTTGAGGTCAATCATCCCATCCAGGTCCTTCAGGAGTCCTTTTTGTGCAGCTGAAACAGCACAAACTCTCAGTATTGCACTCTAAGGCCTTTCCTGCAAGAGGAAAATGAGGCTTCCCATTACCTGTGTCCTGGTTTAGCCATAAATAGCTGCTGGTCTGGCCTCCTGCCCAGGGTAGGGCTCTCCTGCTCTACCCACAGGTGGGGCAGACCCTGAGATACCCCCCAAGTCTGCTGGGCAAGAGGTGGTTGGAGAACATCCTTCACTTGGGTGAAGGATTTTGCCAAATCTGTCTGAGTTCTTTTGGTCTCAAAAACAAAGGGGAGAGATTCAGCAACAACAAAGTGCTCCCTGAATGGGTTCCAGCCTTGCAAAAGTGCCCGTGGCACTCACAAACCAAACATCAGGCAAAAGAAAATGTGACAAATAAACCACTCTTTGGGTAGGAACCTCCTTAAGTTATAGTTCCATGGTGATAAAAGGAAATACATGGGATCAGAAATGGAATGTTTCATACCAGGGCAAATAAAATGTTCCACTTTGTAACACAAAGTATTTTTTTTCTCCACCTTTGTGATCGAGCAGAAAAAAACCCATAAAATTCAAGGATTTGAATTTCAAGTTGACCTGAAGCACTTTTTTTTTTTGTTGTTTGCTTATTTGTTTGTTTAAAAGTACCAGTAAAGCAAAAAAAAAATCAATTATTTCCACTGTTCTACCTGGGATGTACCTGCCTAAAGGAAGTGATAAACAATTTACTTGACTAGTTACCAGCAGGGAATGCAAAACCTGCTGCCAAGGGTGGGAATCCTGGAGGAGCCCCAGAGCTGGAGCTGTGCAGAGTGAGGCACCTCATCTGGAAGTCACCATCCCTTAGTTCATGGAATCCTGGAATGTCCTGAGCTGGGAAGGACCCCCAAGGACCATCCATCCAACCCCTGGCCCTGCACAGACACCCCAACAATCCCACCCTGGCCCTCAGAGTGTTGTCCAAACCCTCCTGGAGCTCTGGCAGCCTTGGGGCCGTGCCCACTGCCCTGGGCAGCCTGGTCAGTGCCCACCACCCTCTGGGGGAAGAGCCTTTCCCTGAGATCCCACCTGACCCTCCCTGGCACAGCTCCAGCCCTTCCCTGGGTCCTGTCCCTGCCCTGGCACAGCTCCAGCCCTTCCCTGGGTCCTGTCCCTGCTCACACACAGCAGAGATGGAGCTGCCCCTCAGGAGGAGCTGCAGACCCCCAAAGGTCTCCCCTCAGTCTCCTCTTCTCCAGCTGAACAAACCCTGTGGAGGGTGAAATCCCTTCCCCATCCTGCCAGTCCAGCTGGATTTGGGCTCCCTTGGGCAGGAAAGATGGGAGGAGGAACCTCCCCAGTAGTCACCCCCTGTGCCCCAGAGGGTCACCCAAACCCTCCTGGAGCTCTGGCAGCCTTGGGGCCGTGCCCACTCCCCTGGGGAGCCTGGTCAGTGCCCACCACACTCTGGGGGAAGGACCTTTCCCTGAGATCCCACCTGATCCTGCCCTGGCACAGCTCCAGCCCCTCCCTGGGTCCTGCTCACAGACTGGAGCTGCCCCTCAGGAGGATGTTGGAGACCCTGATGACCCTCAGTCTCCTCTTCTCCAGCTGAACAAGCCAAGTGCCCTCAGTCACTCCTCTTGTGTCCCCTCCAGACACTCCACCATCTTCATGTCCCTTTGGACATTCTCCAACAGCCTTAGATCTTCTTTATATTGTGGTGCCCCAAACTGCCCCAACAGTCCAGATGAGGCCACCCCAGAGCAGAGCAGAGTGAGACAATCCCCTCCCTTGCCCATCTGGGTCTGATGCCCCCCAGGACATGGTGGCTCTTGGGTTGCCAGGGCACAGCTGGGTCATATGCAAGTTACCATGGACCAGGAATCACAGAATCATAGAATGGATTGGGTTGGAAAAGACCTCTGAGATCATCAAGTCCAACCCTTGATCCAATCCCACTGTGATCATCAGCCCAGGGCACTCTGTGCCCTGGGCTGATGATCACAGTGGGGTTGGATCAATATGTGGTGGATTCTCACTCAGTGCCACATCCATTGAATCACAGAATGGATTGGGTTGGAAAAGACCTCCGAGATCAAGTCCAACCCTTGGTCCAACTCCAGTCCCTTTACCAGATCATGGCACTCAGTGCCACGGCCAAGCTCAGCTGAAAAACCTCCAGGGATGGGGAATCCACCCCCTCTCTGGGCAGCCCATTCCAATCCCTGAGCACTCTCTCTGCAAAGAATTTCTTTCTCATCTCCAACTTCAATTTCCCCTGGCAGAGCTTGAGCCCATCGTGCCCCCTTGTCCTATTGTTGAGTGCCTGGGAGAAGAGACCAACCCCCAGCTGGCCACAACTTCCCTTCAGGCAGTTCCAGACAGTGCTGAGGTCACCTCTGAGCCTCCTCTTCTCCAGGCTGAACACCCCCAGCTCCCTCAGCCTCTCCCCACAGCACTTGTGCTCCAGTCCCTTCTCCAGCCTCGTTGCTCTTCTCTTCTCAGTTGGGTTGGAAAAGCCCTCCAAGATCATCAAGTCCAACCCTTGGTCCAACTCCAGTCCCTTTACCAGATCATGGCACTCAGTGCCACAGCCAAGCTCAGTTGAAAAACCTCCAGGGATGGGGAATCCACCCCCTCTCTGGGCAGCCCATTCCAATCCCTGAGCACTCTCTCTGCAAAGAATTTCTTTCTGGGAAGGGACTCCAGTCCCCTCTCCCTGGGGTTCCTCTCCAGCCTCTCATCTCCCAGCCTGTCACACCTCCAGGTTTGCCCCATCCCAGGAGCACAATCCCACACTGATCCTTGTTAAACTTCCCACAGTTGGTGACTGCCCAGCCCTCTGTTCTGTCTGATTTTGGTGCTGGAACTGCCCTCAGTTTTCCATGGAAACACAGACCAGGATAATAATTCAGATTGAGCCAGAATTGTAATAAACTTCATGTCTGAAGCCCCTCGATGCCCCCTCTGATAAAAACCTGCAGAGGAAGCTCAGGGCAGCCTGGACATGCAGGTCAGGGCTCTAAAAATGTGGATATCTCCCTCCCAAAGGCTTTCTGAGCCAAAGGTTGGGGAGGTCAGTGCAAAAGAAGGTGGTTTGGATCACCTTCAGCTGAGGTTTAATTAATCTCCTTGATTCTGCACCAAGACACATCAGGAAAATGCACACGCCTCGTGCTGCAGAGCTTGTGATTTCCCATAACTCAGAGCAGTAAAAAGCAACCCAGGGCAGTAATTTTTTATATCCTCTCAGTTTACAACACAAATATATATGCCCTTATATTCTCTTAGATGTCTCCACAGATACTTAAGGCACTGGCACACAAAACCAGTGCCCCTTGGGAAGGGCAGCTTGGGTGGGTTGGAAGGATGTCCCCAGCCATGGGGTGGGATTCATCCCAGCAAGGGGCAGCAGTTCCCTCAGGGAATCACACCTCAAGGATGGTGCTGGTCCACAGCAGGTCCCCCCTGGCCCCAGAAAGAGTCCACAAGCAGCACATTTCATGAGCTGCAAGGATCAGCCAAGGCTGTTTGTCTCCAGTGTCCTCCAGCCACAAGCCATGAGAACACACCCAGAGGACACTCAAAGCCAATAAATCCTCTTTGCTTCCCTAATCTGCATTTGTTTGGTGAGCTCCTTCCTTCTGAAGGCTTTGGGGGTTTCATAGGAGTAGGAAAGGAAGAAGTTCAGGATTCCAGGCAGAAAGCCCAACTTTTGGCAAAGCAGAGAGCCCAACGTCCCTGCTGGCTCAACCTCAGACTGGCACGAGCTTTGCTTCACTTTAGGGCACCGTGTCCCTGAGGGGGGGTTGGCTTTAGACACACAGTTCATTCCTGTGGTTTCCCCTTATGCTGGTTTAAAGGTGAACCTGCAGGAGAAATGAACCCAACACCAAAGAGATTATAAATCAGAGTTACAATTTAATAACAATATTACAATCAATGCACTGGCACAAAGAGAAATTGGGTTTAACCCCCAAGCCCAGCAGTCTAACCCAGCCCCCTGGGGCACAAACACAGGGGGGTTTGGTGGCCCCTGTGCTGAGCCCCACGTGGTTCCCCCGAGGCCAAAGGCAAAGGAAGGGACAAACCTGTTGGTGCAGATGATGGCACAGTCTGGGCCAGAGTGGTGGCTCCTCCTGGCCAGGGGCTGCTCCTCCTCTGCATCCAATCAGTGGTCCCAGAAGTCCCCAAAGCCCAAGATTGTCTCCCCTGAGGTTTGGGTGGGAGCCCCCAGTGCCTCCCCCAGGGCAGGGAGTTCCACACTGGGGGATCTGACTCTGGCACTCAGGGGGGATTTTGGACTCGTTGCTGGCCCCTGAGCAGAGCTGAGCCCTCAGGTGGGTGTGGAGGTGCCAAGGAGTCCCTGCAGGGCAGTTCTCCCAGCTCCTCTGCCAGGCTTCTTTCCCAGCCAGCTCCCAGCCTGAGGGCTCAGCTGTGCCCTGGGCAGCTGCTGCCAATGGGCCCTTGGGAACAGTTGCTGGGCAATGGCCCAGAGGGTTTGGAATGCCCAGCTTTGGGCACACCCACACAGGGACAAACTGGGCCCACCTGCTGGACTGGGACACCCCTTTCCAAACAGTGCTGGGAATCCTGGGATTCTCCCCAGCCAGCCCCATCTGCAGCTGGAGTGCTCCATGGGCAGCTCCAGCCAGGAGGGAGGTCCCTCTGCAGAGCTCTGACCACCCAAGATACGAGTGTGGGACAGCAGCTCAGCAGCCAAGCTGGGCTTAACTCTCCCAGGAAGTTTTGGCTCCTCCTTCCCTTGGATGGGCTGAGTGACCCCTCTGAGGTGCTGGGCCATGCAGGAGGGCTCTGCTGGTCTTGCTGAGCCCCAACCACGGGCTCTGGCTGTCCCAAACCCCACCCAAAATTGATGCTCAGAGTCACCCTGGGTGGAGCTTTTTGAGGACAGATCCACGCTGTCCTGACCTTGCCAGAGGCCAGGGCTGTCCTGGATCGTCCCCTCTGTGCTGGGGCCACATTCTGGCCCTGCTCCAGGAGCAGACAGCCAGTGCCACCAGCTGCACCATCCTGCACCCATCCCACGTCCCTGCTGTCTGCAGGCTCTGCCCAAGGGGACAAACTACTTAAGGCTGGACTTAACAAGCCTTTCACTTGAGGTCTTGGGCCATCCCTTGGAACAATGTCTCCTCCATCCTCCCACTACCAAACAGCTGCAGCTGGGCCTGGAGGAGCTGTTATTTCATGTCCTGTTATTTCAGCAGCACCTCAGAGCTCTGAGGAGATTGAAACCACCTTTGTGTTTCCTCCCAAGTGTCAGGGACCTCTGTTCCCACAGAGCTGTGACCTCCCCGCTCAGAGCTCTCCAGGGAAGGCAGATGGGATTAAAGGGCAGCACAGGAGGGGAATTGCTGAGTGGAGCCCACAGTGGGAGAGCTGTTTCTGGGAGGGGATGGAGGATTGATTGCTGGGCTCCTCCAGCTGCCTGGGGCGTCAGAGGCGTTGCTGGGACAACTGGGGTCACTTCCACAGCAAGAAGCTGCAGAGAGAGGGCTCAGGTGGGAAGGGCAGGACCTCTCTGAGATAGCACTGGGCTGGTGGTGGGCATGGAAACAGGGGCAGAGGCAGGGTTAGTGCCCCCACTCAGCACCCACCCATCAAGTGCCCTCACAGGCAGGGAGGGGCTGAGGTGCTGCTGCTCCTCCAGGAATTGCAGCACCACAGACAGGATTGCTCAGCTCTGATGACACCCCTGACATGAAGCAGAAAGACCCCCAGCACTGGTTGGGTAGATAACAAGCAGTGAAGGATCCCCCAAGACCTGTAGAGCTCCTGCTCACCCCTCCCCATGTCCCTGGGAGCTTCATCCATCCCTGCCTGCTGGAGCCACAGGGTGGGACAGGACCTCCTGCTTTTGCTTTTTCTTCTGTGCTGAATTTCTGGCCCTCTGCAGGTGACCTGCAAACATCCTCCAAGGTCCAGAAGCCAAATGGAAGAGGAATGAGTGTTTGCTCATACATATCCTCACCTGCTGATGGATTTGTGGTGTTGGGCCACTGCCCAGGGAAAAAGGAGATGACTTGTGGTCTTCTCAGTCTTGTGTTTGGCTTTTCCATGTCTGGGTGATTTGCAGTTGTTTATGGCAGGTTGTTTTAGGCTGTGCTAATTGAGCATTCCATTATCAAACCATCCTCTCCTTTGGTGCTCCTTTCACACTCCAGCTGATGTTCTCCAGCTTTCCCTGGAGATGCTTTGCCCTTTGCAAATGCCAGGTTTGCTCTTGCCCTCCGGAATCGATGCCATTTTTGCTTTCCAAGGATCCTTCTTTGCTTCTCCTGCAGCACTTCTCCCTTTCCCCCTTTGCTCAGCCTGAGGAGAGGCTACTGGTGTCCCTGACTGGTGGCAACTGGGCATCAAGGAGGCCAGTTCAGCACTGCCTGTTGCCACCTCTTGGTAGGAGCAAAGAATGGCAAGGGAGTCCTGTCCCCTCGGGAGAGGGAAGGGTGGGATCTGTGGGATCCTGGGAGTGTGATCCCGTGTTTCCCTCCATCCCTGAGGGTGGCAGCACAGCAGCAAGGGGATCCAGCAGCACATTGCCAGGCATTGGTGGCCTTGGGTGGAGAGAGGTCCATGACATTGCTGCCTGAAGGTCTCCATGGGGGGCACAGAGCCATGTGGGACTTGATGATCTTACAGGTCTTTTCCAACCAAAATTATGTGATGGTTGTCTGTAGTGTTGGTGTTCCTGAAAACTCCCTTTCCTGCAGCTTTGGAGGTGGTTGGAGGCTGTGCCATCAGGAGCTCAGCTGTGCCCCAGTGGGTGGGCAGCAGGTACCCCACGTGCTGCTGCAACACCTTCCTGGAGAAACAGAGAAATCTGGAATTAAACAGTGACAGGATGAGAGATTCAGGTTGGACATCAGGAGGAATTTCTCCATGGAAAGGGTGGTCAGGCATTGGAATGGGCTGCTCAGGGAGGTTTGGAGTGCCCAGCCCTGGAGGTGCCAGAGGAAGGACTGGCCGTGGCACTCAGTGCTCTGGGCTGGGGGCCAAAGTGGGCATCAGGCACAGGGTGGGGTCCATGGGCTGGGAGGGCTTTGCCAAGGTGGGCATCGGGCACAGGGTGGGCTCCATGGGCTGGCAAGGCTTGTCCTGCTTCAGAAATTCTCTGCTTCTGTTGTTGAGCCAAATAACTTCAGTCCAGAGGAGCATCACCGGGTCCTGCCCTTTGGCCACCCCAAGCCCTGCAGCGCTCCAGGCTGGGCACAGAGTGGCTGGAGAGCAGCCAGGCAGAGGGACCTGGGGGGACTGAGGGACAGGAAGCTCAACAGGAGCCACCAGTGTGCCCAGGTGGCCAAGAAGGCCAAGGGGATCCTGGCCTGGATCCAAACTAGCGTGGCCAGCAGGCCCAGGGCAGTGACCCTTCCCCTGGACTCTGCCTTGGGGAGGCCACACCTTGAGTGTTGTGTTCAGTTCTGGGCCCCTCAGTTGAGGAAAGAGATTGAGGGGCTGGAGCCGGGCCAGAGAAGAGCAACGAGGCTGGAGAAGGGACTGGATGTGGCTCTGAGTGTCCTCTGAAACACCTCCAGGGACAGAGAATCCAACATGTCTTGATCCAACCCCACTGTGATCACCAGCCCAGGGCACAGAGTGCCAGAGTGATCCCAGTGGGGTTGGATCAAGGGTTGGACTTGGTGATCTCAGAGGTCTCTTCCAACCCAACTGAGAAGAGCAACGAGGCTGGAGAAGGGCCTGGAGCACAAGTGCTGTGGGGAGAGGCTGAGGGAGCTGGGGGTGTTCAGCCTGGAGAAGAGGAGGCTCAGAGGTGACCTCAGCACTGTCTGGAACTCCCTGAAGGGAATTTGTGGCCAGGTGGGGGTTGGTCTCTTCTCCCAGGCACTCAGCAATAGGATAAGGGGGCACGATGGGCTCAAGCTCTGCCAGGGGAAATTGAAGTTGGAGATGAGAAAGAAATTCTTTGCAGAGAGAGTGCTCAGGGATTGGAATGGGCTGCCCAGAGAGGGGGTGGATTCCCCATCCCTGGAGGTTTTTCAGCTGAGCTTGGCCGTGGCACTGAGTGCCATGATCTGGTAAAGGGACTGGAGGTGGACCAAGGGTTGGACTTGATGATCTGGGAGGTCTTTTCCAACCCAATCCATTCTAGGATTCTGGGATTCCATGAGCTTCCTGAGCCCCATCCACCTAAAGACACAAACTGAGCTGAGGGCCCTGGGCACGGGGAGGGGAATGTTCAGCAGCACCTCCTTGGCCTGAATTAATTCCCATTTCTGCTCCAGTGCCAAAGCTCTGAACTAAACCTTTCCCGTAAACAGGCACATTTCTGAATGAATAAACCATGAGCAGGGAGGGGAGAGGGGAGGAGGAGCTGAGTGGGGGGCTGTGGACCTGGGAGAGCAAGGGAGGATCAGAGCAGAGGGAAACTCCTTCCCTGTAGGACCCACAGTGGGAAGAAATAAAGGGAGCACAGGGAAGAGCTTTGGCTCTGCTGGTGAAGTACCTGGTGATGATAGACAGAAACACCCGAGGAAATATTCCTTTTACCTCTTTTTCTGGAGGAAATATCCCTTTTACCTCTTTTTCTGGAGGAAATATTCCTTTTACCTCTTTTTCTGGCTTTAATCTGCAACCACCAGAGGAGAAAGGATGTCACTCCAGCTGCATCCTGGGGTTTCCAGCAGGAAATCCAGGGCTGATCCCACCTCTGGCTGCATCCCAATCACCAGCAGCAAAACCTCCCTGACTTTATTCCACCAGCTCCAGTGCTGGGTCCAGCTCCTGTGTCTGGGGCTTTGAGGGTCCTCACAGTGCAGTTGCTCCTGTGTTTGGGAATTTCACCAAAGGTTTCCATGTTTTTCCATGTGGCAGAGTATCAGACCTGCAGGGAAAAACCTGAGGGGACACAGGACTTTTCCCAGAAAATATAATTTCTGGGGTCTCTGAGGGCTCAGGAGGGGCTGTTCACCCACAGCATTTCTCCAACCTCATGAAACTTTCCTTGCTGGGACCCTCCTGAATGGAGAGACACCCACTCAGGAGACATCCCTTCCATTAATGACTTGAAATGGTTGGGAAAACCTCTCCTAATTAGCACTTGGTTTGTTAGGAAAGGACTTTCTTTGAATGCAATACAAGTAAAGGCTGGGAGAGCTGGGGATGTTCACCTGGAGCAGAGAAGGCTCCAGAGACACCTGAGAGCCCCTTCCAGTGCCCAAAGGGACTCCAGGAGAGCTGGAGAGGGACTGGGACAAGGGATGGAGGGACAGGACACAGGGAATGGCTTCCCAGTGCCAGAGGGCAGGGACAGATGGAATATTGGGAAGGAATTCCTGGCTGGGAGGGTGGGCAGGCCCTGGCACAGGTGCCCAGAGAAGCTGTGGCTGCCCCAGCCCTGGGAGTGTCCAAGGCCAGGTTGGACAGGGCTTGGAGCAGCCTGGGCTGGTGGGAGGTGTCCCTGCCCATGGCAGGGGTGGAACTGGATGATCTTTAAGACCTTTCCAACCCAAACCATTCAATTCAATTCAGCATTTCAGGCTCAAGGAATTGGCTTCTCATCAACCTGAGGCTGGAGACACTCCAGCCTGGGCCATGGGGGTCCTGCCTGCTGGGTACAGGCAGTGGCAGCAACTCTGGGGCTCTTCAAACTCCCCTGGCCCAGGAGCCACTCAGTGCACCCCCAGAATGGACCCTTGTCCAGACAAAGCATAATTCATTTGATAGGATGAATGAATTTTGCAGGAAATTCAGCGCCTTCTCCTCCCCATCCTGACGTGGACAATGGTCTTGTTGTGCCTCTCAGGACACCCAGGGACACACACACTTCTGTGCTTGATTTTTATTTGAGGAGACACTTTATTTTGGGTTATATAGAGAGGCAAACAGCAGTAGCAGACTCCTGTGCCTGGTTTTAAAGAGAAAGCACATTTCTCAAGGACTCTGAACCTTTGTTCCCTCTTCCCTGTGTGTTTATGGATTATGGACATGTGTTCCCTCAGCATCAGAGTCCCTCTGAATCTCTCTGTATTATTAATTTGTTTGCCTTTCTGGGTCTGGTTCTTTGCAGGTTCTCAATTCTCAGAGTTGGCAGGAAGAGGCCAAAAGAGTTCATGAGAATTCCTTTCCTCCTCCTCCTCCTCCTCCTCCTCCTCCTCCTCCTCCTCCTCCTCCTCCTCCTCTCTGCAGGTTCTGCTTTTTGGGGCTGCTTTGGTACTTGTGTTTCTTTATGGATGAGAGAGAGATTTGAAGGAAAGCAGCAATTCTTCCAGTGAGTCTGGTGGGGATTTCCTTCTCCTGTGCCATCCTTGGGAGGGTTTGGTGCCCCTCAACCAGCCAGGAGCTCTGACTTTGGGGGTGTGGTGCCATCAGGGATGCCCAGGGTCCGTTTCAGACACACCCTGGAAGGTCCTGTGTGTGCTGAGGCCGTGCCATGACTTGGGCTGTGCTAAACACCCCGAGGTGGCACATTTGGGCAGCTGAAGCCCACCCTGTCCATCCCCACCCCCATCCCCATCCCTGCACCCCACAGGGACATTCCCACAGACCCCTCCCTGTTCAGCCCAGCCAGGAAAATCCAGCACTTCATCCTTTCCTTCCCTGTCATCCCTCCCTGAGCCTTCTCAGCCCCTGGCAGGGGGTGAGAACATCCAGGAGAGGTGACAGAACATCAGGTCTCGTTTCCAGAGGGGAACAAAAGAGCCAGGGAAGGACAAATCCCCCGAGGATGAAGGGATGGCTTTGGGAAGCTGCCTCTCTGCTCCCAGCTGAGCCACCTCTGGCTCTGGTTCCCCTGGCATTCATGGCATGGCACCAGTGTGGCACCCAGCCTGGCAAGGCTCAGCCACTGGCTGGTGTCCCCAGGCACGGGGACAAGTGACAGGGGCCAGGACCTGCATCCTGCTCTGCTCCTCATGGTGGGACTTGGACTTCAGCAGGTCTGCCCTTTCTCACTGGCTTTAATCCAGTCCTAAATTCACTGGTTTAAATCAGTCCTAAATCCATTTGCTTTAAGCCAGTCCTAAATCCACTGGGTTTAACCCAGTCCTAAATCTACTGGTTTAAATCAGTGCTAAATTCACTGGCTTTGAATCAGTCCTAAATCCACTGGCTTTAAGCCAGTCCTAAATCCACCCACAGAGAACTGGTGGGGAGTGGCAGCAGAGCTGGGGCCCCCCAAACTGGGAGCACCAGTAAAGTTAACAGGGTGAACTGGGATGCAAAGCATCCCCCTGTCCCTGCCTTCATCCACTGCCTCCAGCTGTGCCTCCAGCTGTGCTTCCAGCTGTGCTTCCAGCTGTGCCTCCAGCTGTGCCCCAGCTGTACATCTGTGCCTCCAGCTGTACATCCAGCTGTGCCTCCAGCTGTGCCCCAGCTGTACATCCAGCTGTGCCTCCAGCTGTGCCCCCAGTCTGCCTCCGGCTGTACATCCAGCTGTGCATCCAGCTGTGCCCCCAGCTGTACATCAGCTGTACATCCAGCTGTGCCCCCAGCTGTGCATCCGGCTTTACATCCAGCTGTGCCTCCAGCTGTGCCCCTGCTCTGCCTCCAGCTGTGCATCCAGCTGTGCCCCCCGCTGTGCATCCAGCTGTGCCTCCAGCTGTGTCCCCAGCTGTGCCTCCAGCTGTGCCTCCAGCTGTGTCCCCAGCTGTGCCTCCAGCTGTGCATCCAGCTGTGCCTCCAGCTGTGCCCCCAGCTGTGCCCCCAGCTGTGCATCCAGCTGTGCCCCAGCTGTGCATCCAGCTGTGCCTCCAGCTGTGCCCCCAGCTGTGCCCCCAGCTGTACCTCCAGCTGTGCATCCAGCTGTGCCTCCAGCTGTGTCCCCAGCTGTACATCCAGCTGTACATCCAGCTGTGCCCCCAGCTGTGCCCCCGCTGTGCATCCAGCTGTGCCCCCAGCTGTACCTCCAGCTGTGCCCCCAGCTGTACATCAGCTGTGCATCCAGCTGTGCCTCCAGCTGTGTCCCCAGCTGTACATCCAGCTGTGCCCCCAGCTGTGCCCCCAGCTGTGCCCCCCGCTGTGCATCCAGCTGTGCATCCAGCTGTGCCTCCAGCTGCTCCTGCAGGGAATGCAGCCCCCCCAGCCTGGCAATGCCACTGCTGCAGTGCCCCCACCGGGCACACAGCCCTGGCACCCCGAGGGCAGGGCACGGAAACAGAGCCGGTTCCTGGGGATCAGGGTAATATTGAGCAGGGGTCTCTCTGCTCCTGGACTTCTGCCAAGTCCATGCTCATCATTTCCAGCCTTGTTTGTGCTGGGCTCTAATCACTCCGTGCCAGGCTGACCAAGGTGGCTTCGTGTCTGCAGGGAGGAGGATGAACCTTCTGGATGTGGAGAAGAAGTCAAGTGGCCTTGACCTTGAGGCTGCAGGGATTTAGTGCAGAGAAACCCAAACCCTCGGCTTTTGAACGGGTTGTCCTGCCCCAGGTGAGCTCAGAGGTGAACTTCAGGATGCTCAAAATGTATCAGTCTCTTGGGAGGGCATCAAAGTGCTTCTCTTGCTCTTGGGATCATGGAAAAGGGCAGCAGTGCTGCTTTGTGCCAACAGCCTGGGCTCGGGCACTGCTGGCACAGAGAGAAGCCACTGAACAGACAGAGAACTTCTGTCATTGTCAAGGTGAATTTACTGCCTGGAAACTCCAACAGGGAGCAAAGCAAACTCCAGGGGCACGGTGCCAGTATTGCCACCCTGGGCTGGAGTGGGCCTTGGCACTGCCTGGGCAGTGGCAGCAGAGCTGCTCAGCTCAGGGTGGAATTGCCAAGTGCACCCAGTGGTGAATTTTGGGATGTCTCAGTGCCCAGGGGTGGGCAGAGCCCTGGCACCGAGCCAGGCAGCTCGGGCTCCTCAAAGGCAGGAGCTCAAGGGGACAAAGAGGTGGTTTCTGTCCCCAAGAGGGAAGGGCTTTGAGCTGCAGCTGCAACTTCAGACTCAGAGGAATGGTCAGGAAAATGAGTTCTGGTTCAGCCTGGGAAGGGCTGAGACCACGAGGAGCTTCTCCACCCACAGCTACACATGGTGACACTGTGTCCTGCTGATGGACCATCCACGTGTGTGAGTGACCATCCATCTGTGTGTGACCATCCACGTGTGTGAGTGACCATCCATTTGTGTGTGACCATCCATGTGTGTGAGTGACCATGTGTGTGACCATCCATGTGTGTGACCATCCATGTGTGTGTGACCATCCACGTGTGTGAGTGACCATCCATCTGTGTGTGACCATCCATGTGTGTGTGACCATGTGTGTGACCATCCATGTATGTGACCATGTGTGTGACCATCCATGTGTGTGTGACCATGTGTGTGACCATCCATGTGTGTGACCATCCATCTGTGTGTGACCATCCACGTGTGTGAGTGACCATCCATCTGTGTGTGACCATCCATGTGTGTGTGACCGTGTGTGACCATGTGTGTGAGTGACCATGTGTGTGACCATCCATGTGTGTGTGACCATGTGTGTGACCATCCATGTATGTGACCATGTGTGTGACCATCCATGTGTGTGACCATCCATCTGTGTGTGACCATCCACGTGTGTGAGTGACCATCCATCTGTGTGTGACCATCCATGTGTGTGACCATGTGTGTGACCATGTGTGTGAGTGACCATGTGTGTGACCATCCATGTGTGTGACCATCCATGTGTGACCATCCACGTGTGTGACCATCCACGTGTGTGTGACCATCCATGTGTGTGAGTGACCATCCATGTGTGTGACCATCCACGTGTGTGACCATCCATGTGTGTGAGTGACCATCCATGTGTGTGACCATCCACGTGTGTGACCATGTGTGTGGCCATCCATGTGTGATCATCCATATGAGTGACCACCCACATGTGTGGCCATCCATGTGTGTGACCATCCACATGTGTGACCATCCATGAGTGTGACCTTGTGTGTGACAACCCACATGAATGACCATCCATATGTGACCACTCACATGTGTGACCATCCATGTCTGTGACCACCCACTTGTCAAACCACCCACATGAGTGACCACGTGTGTGACCAGGAACTACCCAGGAACAGAAATGCTTCTCCCTACAGGCTTGGGAAATATTTGGGGCAGGTCCATTACAGGATGGGGTTCCTCATCCCTTCAGCACCTCAAGAGCTGAGCTGCTCTTCCAATATCATCATGGAATCATGGAATGGTTTGGGTTGGAAGGGACCTTAAGGACCATGCAAGTCTGGGGGTTAAAAATTATGGAATTACTGGATGGGAAAGGACCTCAGAGACCACCCAGTGCCACCCCTGCCATGGGCAGGGACACCTCCCACCAGCCCAGGGTGCTCCAAGCCCTGTCCAACCTGGCCTGGGACACTCCCAGGGATGGGGCAGCCACAGCTTCTCTGGGCACCTGTGCCAGGGCCTGCCCACCCTCCCAGCCAGGAATTCCTTCCCAATATCCCATCTATCCCTGCCCTCTGGCAGTGGGAAGCCATTCCCTGTGTCCTGTTCCTCCATTCCTTGTCCCCAGTCCCTCTCCAGCTCTCCTGGAGCCCCTTTGGGCACTGGAAGGGGCTCTGAGGTTTCTGTCTCTAAACCCAGCCTAGAACATCCTCCAACAACTCCATGGAATCACAGGATTCCAGAATGGTTTGGGATGGAGGGAAAATTAAGGATCCCACCCCTGCCATGGACAGGGACACCTCCCACCAGCCCAGGGTGCTCCAAGCCCTGTCCAACCTGGCCTGGGACACTCCCAGGGATGGGGCAGCCACAGCTTCTCTGGGCACCTGTGCCAGGGCCTGCCCACCCTCCCAGCCACCAATTCCTTCCCAAAATCCCACCTATCCCTGTCCTCTGGCAGTGGGAAGCCATTCCCTGTGTCCTGTCCCTCCACGGACTTATAAAATTCCCTCTCCAGAGATTTTCTCTGACTCTTTCTGGGACATCAGCAACAGACCCCAAACCCTGTGATTAAAAGCAAAACAAGCCTGGTGTTAAATTGGTATGGACTACCTTATAATTAATTTAAGATTAATGGGAACAACTGAGTTAAAATTCCGTAACGATAATTAGCAAGCGAATTACACTAAAGGAGAAGGCAGCGACTCCAAGTAATTATAGAGTACATACATTAAAATCCTGTGCTGGCTGGAAAACAACATGTGTGCTTTGAGATAACTGCACAGCTTTGAGGCCCCACCAGCCTGCAGGTCCCTCTGGAGTCCTGGGGTTGGGCCATCCCACCTGGGACTGGGCACTGAGCCAACCAACAGGGGACCTTCAGCAGAGCTGCCAAGTGTTATGGGTTCACCCAGGTGGGCCTGGATCTGGGCTCTGGAGTCTGGACTAGGCTGAAGGTGTCAGCTGAGCTGAGCTGGGCTGAGCCAACAGCTGAGCTGAGCTGGGCTGAGCCAACAGCTGAGCCGAGCTGGGCTGAGCCAACAGCTGAGCCGAGCTGGGCTGAGCCAACAGCTGAGCCGAGCTGGGCTGAGCCAACAGCTGAGCTGAGCTGGGCTGAGCCAACAGCTGAGCCGAGCTGGGCTGAGCCAACAGCTGAGCCGAGCTGGGCTGAGCCAACAGCTGAGCCGAGCTGGGCTGAGCCAACAGCTGAGCCGAGCTGGGCTGAGCCAACAGCTGAGCCGAGCTGGGCTGAGCCAACAGCTGAGCTGAGCTGGGCTGAGCCAACAGCTGAGCTGAGCTGGGCTGAGCCAACAGCTGAGCTGAGCTGGGCTGAGCCAACAGCTGAGCTGAGCTGGGCTGAGCCAACAGCTGACCTCTTCCAGCCAGGAATTTTGTATTCCATCCCACATTCTGGCATCATCTCCAGGGCAGTAGGAACCAGTGTGGGAGTGGTTAAGGCAGTCTCTTCTCAGCCTCCTCTTGGGAGGACACACGATGCTGTCCCAGGGGGGATGGAGAGGACCAGGCCCACCACTGGCTCACAGGGTACCTCAGGAAAGTAAAATGTGTTGTTCTGGGTCTCTCCTTTCTGCTTGGGTTTGTCTCCCTGGGGAATGAGCTTCTTCTTAAGTAATGTGTAGTTAGGACAGTAGAATTTGTGTGTTGGTTAAGAAGTTGAGGTGGGGAACTTGTTGTTGCAGACTTGTGTGAGTGAATATTTGTACTCTCTTCTAATTGTCTCTTTCTTTCTGTGAAAAATAGATGTAGATTTAGTATAAATGCAGTTTGAAGTGTTTTTTCCTTCCCCCTCTCTTTTCCTCCCTTTCCCTGGTGTCAGGAGGGAGGCTTTTCTCTCTGTGCTTGGGGGGGTTGGCAGTTGCTCATCTCAAACCAAGACACCAAGGGAAGGGCCCAGGTGTGAGGAGCAGAGGTTGGCTCTGCATTCCTCACTCCTCACCTGCACTCCCCAGCTCTGGAGGAGTCGTGGTGTGGTGGTTGCTGGCAGGATTTGGGGAGGGTTCCTGCCTGGAGCAGGTGGGGATGGGCACAGTTTGGGCAAAGAGAGTGGATGTCCCACCCTGGCTCTGCCTTCTTGCTCTGAGTTGGTTCTCAGGCCTTGTGTGCTGCTAGAGAAAAAAAAAAAAAACCCAAACAAAAAATCAGTTATTGTTTAGTTCTGAGTGTTTTGGCCAATTCTGACATTGTCATTGCTGGCCCCGCTCCAGCCCCTCAGTCTCTTTCCTCAACTGAGGGGCCCAGAACTGAACACAACACTCAAGGTGTGGCCTCCCCAAGGCAGAGTCCAGGGGAAGGGTCACTGCCCTGGGCCTGCTGGCCACGCTGGTTTGGATCCAGGTCGTTTGGTAGGACAGGAGGCTTCCTCCTCCTACCCCGTGGGTTTCTCAGCCATCCAGGGATTGTCTCAGCATTCCAGAGCTCTGATTCATCTGCTCAGACCTCTGGAGGTGCAGACAACAGCCAGAGTTGCATCCCAATGAGGAGACTGAGCTGCTGGAGGAGCGGCCTCTTCCCAGAGGTTAATATTGTAAATGCATCTTAAATGTCTCTACATAATCAAATGCCATAAAAATGGGAATGTTGGGAGAGCTGAAGCCCAGAGAACAAAACCATTGCCCACTGCTCTTACCACCCTTTGGTGTGTGAATTCTTCTGTCTGTGGATTCTGGCTGCAAACTCACCATTCCTGGAAATATTGTGAGGGAACGAGAGAGATGAAGGGGCTGTGCCTCCTTTTTCCCTCTTTCAGAGCCCTGTTGGGTGCAGAGTGGTCTCAGCCACAGAGCCCACAGACTTTGCTAACCAAAGGTTGGAAGGTTCCTCCCAGATCCACACATCAAGGAGCAGCACCAGCTGCTTCCCTGTCCAGAGAATCCCAGAGGCAAAGAATTGTTTGGGTGGGACAGGACCTTAAACCCACCCAGTGCCACCCCTGCCATGGGCAGGGACACCTCCCACCAGCCCAGGGTGCTCCAAGCCCTGTCCAACCTGGCCTGGGACACTCCCAGGGCTGGGGCAGCCACAGCTTCTCTGGGCACCTGTGCCAGGGCCTGCCCACTCTCCCAGCCAGGAATTCCTTCCCAATATCCCATCTATCCCTGCCCTCTGGCATTGGGAAGCCATTCCCTGTGTCCTGTCCCTCCATCCCTTGTCCCCAGTCCCTCTCCAGCTCTCCTGGAGCCCCTTTGGGCACTGGAAGGGGCTCTCAGGTCTCTGGCTCTAAACCCAGCCTAGAACATCCTCCAACTCCATGGAATCACAGGATTCCAGAATGGTTTGGAATGGAGGAAAACTTAAGGATCCCACCCCTGCCATGGGATATTGGGAAGGAATTCCTGGCTGGGAGGGTGGGCAGGCCCTGGCACAGGTGCCCAGAGAAGCTGTGGCTGCCCCAGCCCTGGGAGTGTCCCAGGCCAGGTTGGACAGGGCTTGGAGCAGCCTGGGCTGGTGGGAGGTGTCCCTGCCCATGGCAGGGGTGGCACTGGGTGGGCTTTGAGGTCCCTTCCAACCCAACCATTCTGTGAAATGAAATCCTGGCACTGCCATTGCAGGGTCTGCTGACCCCACCCGTGTGGAACAGACTCCCCATCACTGATTCCTTCATGCCCAGGAGAGCAGCTTTAGTGCCACCTTGCCCTGCCCAAGAATCCCCACACACCACTTGGAGCAATCCCAGCACTTTTTTCCAGCCTTTTCTCCATCCTCAGAGGGAATCACCAGCTCTGGGGAAGGAGTTGCTGTGTGGGGTTGCCCTTTGGGATCCTGGGCAAAGGGCATCTCCCTGAGCC
Source organism: Pithys albifrons albifrons (assembly GCF_047495875.1). Classification (NCBI taxonomy): domain Eukaryota; kingdom Metazoa; phylum Chordata; class Aves; order Passeriformes; family Thamnophilidae; genus Pithys; species Pithys albifrons. The sequence continues at coordinate 4,698,474 of NC_092482.1, forward strand.
ACTGCTGATGCTGGTGATGCCCTCAGAGGTGCCATCAATGCCAAGGCTCCCAGGAGCAGTTTGTTGCTGGAGCTGGAAATGGGATGGCTCAAACCTAAAGATCCCCTTTCCTTCCAGGCTCATTCTCATCTCCTTGTTTGCCTGATGTGCTCCCCGTGTTTGGACAGAGCCCCTCAGCACCTGCAGAAGGTGTGACACCTGCTCATAAATAACCACTATCTCCACAAGTACTTTCTAGTTTAAACATCTTAAATAAATAGAGGTAATCCTCCCAAACACTGGCTTTGGTTTGACTGTGTTATATTTGCATGCAAGAGAGAAACCCCTGCTGAGAGCCAGGACTGGGTGAGGATTTCCCAGCCCTGAGAGGGAGGAGGGACAGCTCAGTCAACGGGAAATGAAAGGCAGAGATCAATTAAATACCTGAATGTGCCCTGGGCCTGGAGCTCTGATGGCACAGGCTGCAGAATCACACAGAGCCCTGTCCCAGTTGAGCAGGTGGGCCCAGTTTGTCCCTGTGTGGGTGTGCCCAAAGCTGGGCATTCCAAACCCTCTGGGCCATTGCCCAGCAACTGTTCCCAAGGGCCCATTGGCAGCAGCTGCCCAGGGCACAGCTGAGCCCTCAGGCTGGGAGCTGGCTGGGAAAGAAGCCTGGCAGAGGAGCTGGGAGAACTGCCCTGCAGGGACTCCTTGGCACCTCCACACCCACCTGAGGGCTCAGCTCTGCTCAGGGGCCAGCAACGAGTCCAAAATCCCCCCTGAGTGCCAGAGTCAGATCCCCCAGGGTGGAACTCCCTGCCCTGGGGGAGGCACTGGGGGCTCCCACCCAAACCTCAGGGGAGACAATCTGGGGCTTTGGGGACTTCTGGGACCACTGATGGGATGCAGAGGAGGAGCAGCCCCTGGCCAGGAGGAGCCACCACTCTGGCCCAGACTGTGCCATCATCTGCACCAACAGGTTTGTCCCTTCCTTTGCCTTTGGCCTCGGGGGAACCACGTGGGGCTCAGCACAGGGGCCACCAAACCCCCCTGTGTTTGTGCCCCAGGGGGCTGGGTTAGACTGCTGGGCTTGGGGGTTAAACCCAATTTCTCTTTGGGCCATTGCATTTATTGGAATATTGTTAATTAATTGTAACTCTGACCTATAATCTCTTTGGTGTTGGGTTTGTTTCTCCTGCAGGTTCACCTTCAAACCAGCACACTGGGGTGCACTCTAAAATTCTAAATAAAATGGGCAGGGAGGGTTCAAGCCAAGCAGAGCAGAGTCCTGGGGGTGCTAAATCAGGTCATTTGAGCAAAGGTGCACCTTTGGTTTGGGCAGTGATGGAGATGAGGGGAGGATTTTGGGGGAGCAGCATCATGTGCTTAACTCATTCCCACCCTCTCCTCCAGGGATGTGTTTTTGTCAGAGGGAGATACTGGAGAAGGCAGAGACTCATTCTGATCCCAGGGAGGATATTGGGGAAGGCAGAGGCTCATTCTGATCACAGGGAGATATTGGAGGAGACAGAGGCTCACTCTGATCCCAGGGAGGACACTGGGGAAGGCAGAGGCTCATTCTGATCCCAAGGAGGACAGTGGGGAAGGCAGAGGCTCCTTCTGATCCCAAGGAGGACACTGGGGAAGGCAGAGGCTCATTCTGATCCCAGGGAGGACATTGGGGAAGGCAGAGGCTCATTCTGATCCCAGGGAGGACATTGGGGAAGGCAGAGGCTCATTCTGATCCCAGGGAGATATTGGGGAAGGCAGAGGCTCATTCTGATCCCAAGGAGGACATTGGGGAAGGCAGAGGTTCATTCTGATCCCAGGGAGATATTGGAGAAGGCAGAGGCTCATTCTGATCCCAGGGAGGACACTGGGGAAGGCAGAGGCTCATTCTGATCACAAGGAGGACACTGGGGAAGGCAGAGGTTCCTTCTGATCCCAAGGAGGACAGTGGGGAAGGCAGAGGCTCACTCTGATCCCAGGGAGGACATTGGGGAAGGCAGAGGCTCATTCTGATCCCAGGGAGGACATTGGGGAAGGCAGAGGCTCATTCTGATCCCAAGGAGGACAGTGGGGAAGGCAGAGGCTCATTCTGATCCCAGGGAGGACATTGGGGAAGGCAGAGGCTCATTCTGATCCCAAGGAGGACACTGGGGAAGGCAGAGGTTCATTCTGATCCCAAGGAGGACACTGGGGAAGGCAGAGGTTCATTCTGATCACAAGGAGGACACTGGAGAAGGCAGAGGCTCCTTCTGATCCCAAGGAGGACAGTGGGGAAGGCAGAGGCTCATTCTCATTTCACTCAGCTCCTCTCACAGCCTTACATTTCCCTCCTCCCAATCTCCAGCTCTGCAAAGTGGGACATGCCTGGATTCAGCACCTTCCCATTAGGCTGCTGGGAGGCAGCAAATGGATTTCAGCTCCATGACAACTCAGGGAAGCCCAAACACATCAGGGATTCTCTGCACTGCCACTGCAACCCTGAGAAATGAGCCCAGGGTGTGGGCAGAGCTGCTGTTGGGTGTCCCAGAGGAGCTGCCAAGGGAAGGGGCAGAGGGTGGGCACAGATCCCGGTGGGAGCAGCTCTCCTGCACTTTCCATGGGCTGGGAAGGGATTCCTGAGCACAGGAATGACAGGAGAGCTCAGGAATAACCAACAGCCATCCCTCTGCTCAGCATTCTAAAGATTTGTGTGCTCTCCAACTGATATCATATAAAGACACATAATAATGATTTTATTTATTTTAAATGCCATGAACCAGCTGGCAGAAACTGGTCCCAGCTTCCTGAACTGGGACACCCAGACCCTGGGGGCTCTCAGGATACTGGTTTGTATTGGTCAGAGAGGATGATCCCAGCACTGGGAATACTGGTATCCAAACCAACCCTCTGCTGAGCAGCAAAAGGAGGGATGAAACAACATCCCAGTAAAGTGCCCTGGAGAAGCCAAGGGGGCATTAACTGGGCAGGACTGGCTGGGCATCATTGCAGCATTTCAGGACTTCAAGGGGTTTGTAAAAACCAGGGAAAGGGACCCTTAAATGGGCAGATAATGACAGGAGAAAAGGGAATGGGTTTAGGCTAAAACTGGGGAGATTTGGGGTAGATATTGGCAAGGAATTCTTGGCTGGGATGGTGGGCAGGCCCTGGCACAGGTGCCCAGAGAAGCTGTGGCTGCCCCAGCCCTGGGAGTGTCCCAGGCCAGGTTGGACAGGGCTTGGAGCACCCTGGGCTGGTGGGAGGTGGCCCATGGCAGGGGTGGGATCCTTGTTTCCTTCCATCCCAAACCATTCTGGAATCCTGTGATTCCACGGAGTTGTTGGAGGATGTTCTAGGCTGGGTTTAGAGCCAGAGACCTGAGAGCCCCTTCCAGTGCCCAAAGGGGCTCCAGGAGAGCTGGAGAGGGACTGGGGACAAGGGATGGAGGGACAGGACACGGAATGGCTTCCCACTGCCAGAGGGCAGGGACAGATGGGATATTGGGAAGGAATTCCTGTCTGGGAGGGTGGGCAGGCCCTGGCACAGGTGCCCAGAGAAGCTGTGGCTGCCCCAGCCCTGGGAGTGTCCCAGGCCAGGTTGGACAGGGCTTGGAGCACCCTGGGCTGGTGGGAGGTGTCCCTGCCCATGGCAGGGGTGGCACTGGGTGGGCTTTGAGGTCCCTGCCCATGGCAGCAATTGGCACTGGGTGGGCTTTGAGGTCCCTTCCCACCAGTGATTCCATGATTTGTAACCCCAGACTGGAAGCTGAGGTTCCACAAAGGTCCCCAAGGGCTGGATTGTACCCCAGGACTGGGTCTCTCCACAGGACCTTGTGGAGGACAATGCCAGCTGTGCCAGGCTAAGCTTTCCCTGCCCAACCTGCCAGCTTTGCCTTCAGCTGGCTCTGAGATCAATATTTGGAATTCTTCCTCCTGTTTCTAAGGTCAGCAGCAGGTGCTTCCAATTCTCCCAGAGAAGCTCCACGTGATTTCATCCGGAAAAGCAGAAGAAAAATAAATTGGCAATCCTGATTCTTTATCTTGTGCAATTACTCTGAGAACAGTTCCCTGAGGACTTGGTGCTTAATGTGATGTCAATGAACGTGAGAAAAGAAACTCTGTTGTCATGAAAAACACCCACCACCAGCAACAGAGTGAAGGAGTTTTAGTGTCCATGTGGAAATGCCTCGTGTGGGTCCCTTCCCATCCAGCTCAGGGATGGGATGAACCTCCTGGTGTCACTTTTTCCGGGGGATTTGGAGGAGCTGCACAATTATTTAGGAGCAGCCACAAGGCAAATAAACAGTCTTGGTTTGTGGAAGGTTTCAGGAGGGTTTGAGGAGTGTGATACAGGAACTGGCAGATCCCCAGTGCTGATTTCCCTCTTTATCTGAAGGGTCTTCATTGCCATCACTTTTCATGGCACTAAAGAATTGATTGTGGCCAAGCAAGGAAAGAATGTGCTGAGTCCTGCCCTTGGGCCACCCCAAGCCCTGCAGAGCTCCAGGCTGGGCACAGAGTGGCTGGAGAGCAGCCAGGCAGAGGGACCTGGGGGGACTGAGGGACAGGAAGCTCAACAGGAGCCACCAGTGTGCCCAGGTGGCCAAGAAGGCCAAGGGGATCCTGGCCTGGATCCAAACTAGCGTGGCCAGCAGGCCCAGGGCAGTGACCCTTCCCCTGGACTCTGCCTTGGGGAGGCCACACCTTGAGTGTTGTGTTCAGTTCTGGGCCCCTCAGTTGAGGCAAGAGATTGAGGGGCTGGAGCGGGGCCAGAGAAGAGCAACGAGGCTGGAGAAGGGACTGGATGTGGCTCTGAGTGTCCTCTGAAACACCTCCAGGGACAGAGAATCCACCATGTCTTGATCCAACCCCACTGTGATCACCAGCCCAGGGCACAGAGTGCCAGAGTGATCCCAGTGGGGTTGGATCAAGGGTTGGACTTGGTGATCTCAGAGGTCTCTTCCAACCCAACTGAGAAGAGCAACGAGGCTGGAGAAGGGAGTGGAGCACAAGTGCTGTGGGGAGAGGCTGAGGGAGCTGGGGGTGTTCAGCCTGGAGAAGAGGAGGCTCAGAGGTGACCTCAGCACTGTCTGGAACTGCCTGAAGGGAAGTTGTGGCCAGGTGGGGGTTGGTCTCTTCTCCCAGGCACTCAGCAATAGGACAAGGGGGCACGATGGGCTCAAGCTCTGCCAGGGGAAATTGAAGTTGGAGATGAGAAAGAAATTCTTTGCAGAGAGAGTGCTCAGGGATTGGAATGGGCTGCCCAGAGAGGGGGTGGATTCCCCATCCCTGGAGGTTTTTCAGCTGAGCTTGGCCGTGGCACTGAGTGCCATGATCTGGTAAAGGGACTGGAGTTGGACCAAGGGTTGGACTTGATGATCTGGGAGGTCTTTTCCAACCCAATCCATTCTATGATTCTATGAATGGGATGTGTCCATTCCCTGAATTTTAGAGCCTGGTTTGTGGGCACAAGAGCAAAGCCTTCCTTGAAGCATCTTATTTGCAAGATTAATGAGAAAACTAAATAAAAAACCAACTGAGAAGTTGTTAAAACAAGTCAAATTCTTGCAGAGAAGGAGAAAAAGGAGGGGACAGCCCAAAAGGGGGTGCAGGGAGCAGAAGGTGCTTTTTGGGAGGTGCCTTTCCAGTCAAGGTCTCCCTGGAGGTTTTACACCTTCAGGTGTGTTGTTTGAAAATCCCAACTCAGAGACAAAAGAGCCTTGGGAAGGGGAAAGAAACCCATTGTGGTGCCATTCCAGGGAATCCTCCAGCCACTGGAAAAGGAGGAGACAATGGGAGGGAGGAATTAGGAATATAAACTCCTGCAATATTTATGGGAAAATAAAAGAGGGGGGAAAAACCAGATCAGGAAACTTCATCTTTGTGCCTTTTGTACCTGGAGCAAACCCAGTTCCATTGGAGGGGAAAGAGAATCGATTCAAATACTCCCAAATCCCTGAGGATATTCCTTCAGGGAATGTCTCTTCAGGGAAAGTGATTCTGACAACATCTTGCTTTGTGTCAAGGCAGGGTCAGTCCATGTGTCCCTCCTGGAGGAACCTTCTTTCTGCTGCAGTTTCATTTCTTCAGGGCTTTTTCCATCCAAGATCTCCCTTCATTTTGCCTTCCCATGGGATTGTATGGAGAAGAAAGCAGGTTTTTTTGATAATAAAAATCAAAAAGTGGTTGTCAGCCATCAGATGAGCCAAATGCTGGAGCCCACTGGGAAGCATTAATCAAAAAGTACAGATTTATATTGGATATTGGGAGGGAATTCCTGGCTGGGAGGGTGGGCAGGCCCTGGCACAGGTGCCCAGAGAAGCTGTGGCTGCCCCAGCCCTGGGAGTGTCCCAGGCCAGGCTGGACAGGGCTTGGAGCACCCTGGGCTGGTGGGAGGTGGCCGTGCCCATGGCAGGGGTGGAACTGGATGGTCCCTCAAGTCCCTTCCAACCCAAACCATTCCATGATTCCCAACTGGTTGGCATGGGAGAGGGCACAGCCTGCAGGGGCTGGAGCCTGGCCAGGAGGAGGCCAGGGCTGACCTGAGCCAGGTCCTTCCTGGACCATCCTGGGCCTGGAAATCTCCTGGTGTCTTCAGGAGAGCTGGGCAGGGGCAGTGAGGCAAGAGCAGGGTGTCCATCATCCTATCCTGGCCAGGGTCCTTTCCCAGGGTTCTTTCCCCTGTGTCCTTTCCCTGTGTCCTTTCCCTGTGTCCTTTCCCAGGGTCCTTTCCCTGTGTCCCTTTCCCTGTGTCCTTTCCCTGTGTCCTTTCCCTGTGTCCCTTTCCCTTGGTCTTTTCTCTGGGTCCTTTCCCTGTGTCCTTTCCCTGTGTCCTGTCCCTGTGTCCCTTTCCCTGTGTCCTTTCCCTGTGTCCTTTCCCTGTGTCCCTTTTCCTGTGTCCCTTTCTCTGTGTCCTTTCCCTGTGTCCTTTCCCTGTGTCCTTTCCCTGTGTCCCTTTTCCTGTGTCCCTTTCTCTGTGTCCTTTCCCTGTGTCCTTTCCCTGTGTCCTTTTCCCTGTGTCCTTTCCCTGTGTCCCTTTTCCTGTGTCCCTTTCCCTGTGTCCTTTCCCTGTGTCCTTTCCCTGTGTCCTTTCCCTGTGTCCTTTTCCCTGTGTCCTTTCCCTGTGTCCTTTCCCTGTGTCCCTTTCCCTGTGTCCCTTTCCCTGTGTCCCTTTCCCTGGGTCTTTTCTCTGGGTCCTTTCCCTGTGTCCCTTTCTCTGTGTCCTTTCCCTGTGTCCCTTTCCCTGTGTCCCTTTCCCTGTGTCCCTTTCCCTGTGTCCTGTCCCTGTGTCTTTTCCCTGTGTCCTTTCCCTGTGTCCCTTTCCCTGTGTCCCTTTCCCTGGGTCTTTTCTCTGGGTCCTTTCCCTGTGTCCCTTTCCCTGTGTCCCTTTCTCTGTGTCCCTTTCCCCATGTCCCTTTCCCTGTGTCCTTTCCCTGTGTCCTGTCCCTGTGTCCCTTTCCCTGTGTCCTGTCCCTGTGTCCCTTTCTCTGTGTCCTTTCCCTGTGTCCCTTTCTCTGTGTCCTTTCCCTGTGTCCTGTCCCTGTGTCCTTTCCCTGTGTCCTGTCCCTGAGTCCCTTTCCCAGGGTGCCTCCCCTGTGCTCCAGGACACCCCCCCACCCCACCCCAGAGTTGCTGCAGAGCCCTGGGAGGTCTGGGGGGCTCTCCTGACTTTGCCCCTGAGGTGCCCCCCAGCCTTGGCACACCCAGGGTGGGATGAGCCAGGACTGTGGAGCTCCAGCCTCTGCTGGTCCTCCAGCACTCGCTGCTCCTTCATGTGCCATCAAGGTTGGAAAAGATCTCCAAGATCATCAGATCCAACCTGTGACTGAATCCCACCATGCCCACTAAAGTCAGCCTTGTGTTTGACCTTGGCCACCAACCTGCCCTTCCAAGCACACCCTGAGGCCACATCCGTGGTGGGACAGGGAGCCACAAACCCCCCAAACTCCTCAGGAGCTCCAGGGGTGGCTTTGCAGGGATCATGAGATCATGGATTCATCCAGGCTGGCAAAGGTCTCAGAGATCAGCCCACAGGAGGTGCATCCTGATCCACATGGATGTCCATGGGCAAAGCAGCAGCACCAACAGGGAATATTGGCCAGAGCCCACCCCAGACCCACCCCTGGGTGGGACCACTCAGCCCTTGTCTCCTCCTGCCCAGCACCAGTGGCACGTTGAGGTCATGAAGAGCCAAATCCTCTTTGTCATTGCTGGAAGAACATGCTGAAACTCCCCTGACGTTGAGAGGAGGGACCCAAAACTTTCTCTGCTGAGCAGGAGCAGAATCCAACCCCAAACACTCAAAGTTTCCCACTGTTGGTTGGGTGTGTGTTTCTTTTCTTTTTTTTTTTTTATTTTAAATCAATGTCATTTAAAATTATATAACTGCAAAAAAGCATCTGAAAAACTTAAGGATGGTGCTTCTATTTTATCAAACCTTTTCTCCATTAATCTTCCCACACAACTGCTGTCAGCCATTAGTCTGCCAAGGGGATGGGAGATGGAGCCTTTCTGGTTGGCACCTCAGCAGGTGGCACTGACCTGCCCTGCCAGCCAGCCCTGCTCATGCCCATCCCTGGGGATACTCATTCCCTGTGCCAAGGACAGCAGGAATAATGGTGGGGACAGACTTTTAGCACTGAGCCAGTAGCCTCTAATCCTGCCCAAAGCACAAAAAGAAGGTAAATCCCCCCAAAATCTCCTGCAGGAGCCTCTGGTGTCAGCAGCGACCTGGAATTTCCAGGGATGGGAGTTGTCTCAGTGAACCAGCGCTGAAATCCCTGGCAATATTCCCACAGAATCTGCAAGGAACTGAAGCAGCTTTGGGGCTGTCAAATTTGATCCTTTGAAAGAGTTTTTGACAGGAATTCAAAGTGATTTTGATGGAGAGGGGGAGGGTTTTTTTCCCTCGTGCAGGAAGGGGCTGTTTCCCTTGGGAAATGCCACTGAGAAGTCTCCCAATGTCTGCAGAGCCCTGGAGTGCCCACGAGCCTGGGGAACATGCCAGGAGCAGAGCCAGGGCAGGGCTGTTTGGCAGAGTCTGGCCTTCTTTTTGCTTCCAGCCACATCCCTCGGGGCCTCCAGTGGGTTTTACAATAATTGCATTTATTGATCCCCTCCAATGTGACCCCACACTCGGCTGGAGCTCACGGAGCAGGAGCGGGCACAGGGCTGGGCACGTGAGACAGGGACCTTCCCAGACATCATGTGCCTCCCTCCTGGACTCAGCACATCCAGCTCCAGGTGACCTTGGGTGATGTCACCTCTGATCTCCTGCTCTTCCATCCCTGGGGGTGATCAAGGCCAGGTTGGACACCAGGGAAGGTGTCCCTGCCCATGGCAGGGGGTGGCACTGAACGAGCAATAAGGTCCCTTCCAACCCAAACCATTCCATCATTCCACACACAGAGCAAATTACTCACAAACAAAGGGGAAAAAAACCCCACTCTGAACTAGAATTTTTGCAGCAGCAAATCATCCTGCAATTCTTTGGGCCACAAATTGATCCTGAGAGCAGAGAAATTTGGGGCTGGGGAGGTTTCAGTGACACTCTGGGGGCTGATCCTGCCTCAGGCTCCACTTCAAGGCTCTTTAATCCCTAAAACCCCAGCCCAAACCTCTGTGGGGAGACCCCAAACTGGCCCAGTGAGGTGAATATTGGCTTTCCAGCAGATGCTGCTGGGCTGGTTTAAAGGTGAACCTGCAGGAGAAATGAACCCAACACAAACAGAAATTACAAGTCACAGTTACAATTTAATAACAATATTCCAATAAATGCAATGGCACAAAGAGAAATTGGGTTTAACCCCCAAGCCCAGCAGTCTAACCCAGCCCCCTGGGGCACAAACACAGGGGGGTTTGGTGGCCCCTGTGCTGAGCCCCACGTGGTTCCCCCGAGGCCAAAGGCAAAGGAAGGGACAAACCTGTTGGTGCAGATGATGGCACAGTCTGGGCCAGAGTGGTGGCTCCTCCTGGCCAGGGGCTGCTCCTCCTCTGCATCCAATCAGTGGTCCCAGAGGTCCCCAAAGCCCAAGATTGTGTCCCCTGAGGTTTGGGTGGGAGCCCCCAGTGCCTCCCCCAGGGCAGGGAGTTCCACCCTGGGGGATCTGACTCTGGCACTCAGGGGGGATTTTGGACTCGTTGCTGGCCCCTGAGCAGAGCTGAGCTCTCAGGTGGGTGTGGAGGTGCCAAGGAGTCCCTGCAGGGCAGTTCTCCCAGCTCCTCTGCCAGGCTTCTTTCCCAGCCAGCTCCCAGCCTGAGGGCTCAGCTGTGCCCTGGGCAGCTGCTGCCAATGGGCCATTGGGAACAGTTGCTGGGCAATGGCCCAGAGGGTTTGGAATGCCCAGCTTTGGGCACACCCACACAGGGACAAACTGGGCCCTCCTGCTCAACTGGGACTGCAGAGAATGAAGCAGCTCCAAACACGGCCCTGGCACTGTGGGATGAGTCTGATGTTGAGGTGACCATCCCCTTCCATCCCAGCTGAGCTGGGCTCACATTCCAGGGCCTGCAACCTGATTTTCCTGCCTCCCTCCTGCTGCTTCAAAGACCAGGGATGTGCCTTTGTCTGTATTTGAAGCAGCAACAGGTTGAAGAGCAGAAAGGGCTGTTTCCCACCTGACTATCAGAAGAATCTTCAAACACCTCAGAAAGACAAAGAATAAATATTAGCTGAAGAAATTGCTCCCTTAACTTAATTTAGAAGCCAAACTCCCTGGCATCCAAACACAGAGCAGCTTCTCCCCATGTTTGCAGGTCCTGTAAATGCAACCTGAGGAAAAAGGGAGGCAGGAAGGGTGGAATTCAGAGATAAGGGGAATTGTCTCTCCAGACAGCAGAGATGGCATGAAAGATTCACCAGGACTCCTGCAGGGTGTCCTGCTGTGACCCCAGGGGGTGGTGGCCTGTGCAGTCACACATGTCCACTGGGAAGCTCCAGGCTCCTCTTTTCCAGGTGCTGTTGCTGTTGGGAATAAGAGATTTGGGGTCAGGTGAGGTGCAGAAGAGCCTCCAGACTCACTTTCCCCATCCTAGGGCTGGATGGGATATTGGGAAGGGATTCCTGGCTGGGAGGGTGGGCAGGCCCTGGCACAGGTGCCCAGAGAAGCTGTGGCTGCCCCAGCCCTGGGAGTGTCCCAGGCCAGGTTGGACAGGGCTTGGAGCACCCTGGGCTGGTGGGAGGTGTCCCTGCCCATGGCAGGGGTGGGATCCTTAAGTTTCCTTCCATCCCAAACCATTCTGGAATCCTGTGATTCCATGGAGTTGGAGGATGTTCTAGGCTGGGTTTAGAGCCAGAGACCTGAGAGCCCCTTCCAGTGCCCAAAGGGGCTCCAGGAGAGCTGGAGAGGGACTGGGGACAAGGGATGGAGGGACAGGACACAGGGAATGGCTTCCCACTGCCAGAGGGCAGGGACAGATGGGATATTGGGAAGGAATTCCTGTCTGGGAGGGTGGGCAGGCCCTGGCACAGGTGCCCAGAGAAGCTGTGGCTGCCCCAGCCCTGGGAGTGTCCCAGGCCAGGTTGGACAGGGCTTGGAGCACCCTGGGCTGGTGGGAGGTGTCCCTGCCCATGGCAGGGGTGGCACTGGGTGGGCTTTGAGGTCCTTCCCAACTCCAACAATTCCAAAACTTTCCTCTAACCCCCACGAAGGAGCAGCAGGGATTTGTCTGAGCCTCCCCCGCCTGGCACTGCTGGGCAACATCTCCCCATGGCAGAGCTGAAACTTCCCATCTGGCCCAGCTTTGGGGCCACCCAGTGATGGGTGGGAGACTCCTGGTCAATCCTGACAGCAGGACCGTGGCCCCAGGGCCACCAAAACCCCTGGAGAACGTTGGAGAAGGAGGAAGGTGGTCCCCAGACTCCCAAGCTGGAGGACACCAAAGGAACTGAGTGACAGGAAGGGACTGAGAGAACTTTGCTTTTTAATTTGTTCCAAAGAATCCACATTAAAATTAGTTCTTGCCAAATCCAGAGGTATTTTCATTTGTTTCATTTCCTCCCTTTCTTTCCTTCAGCAGTGAAATGGAAAACAGGAAAAAGAAAAAATAAAAGGAGATAATTGTGACGATGCCAATTGAGGAGATTAAAATAGATTTAAATCCTTCCTCTACCTGCAAAAGAAATATATATATAGATATAGATATATATAAAATCCAGGCATATATAGACAGAGATAATTATTTATTTATGTATTAGCAATTTGTTCCTTTAAGGGAAGTCAGGGAATAATGGTTCTGGCAGGAAATGCAAATTTAACGAGATTTTGCTAATTAGGGGACAGCCCTTTGCACAGGACCTTGGAAAATCAAATTCCAAGTGCATGTCAAGCCCGTGGATCACCCACCCACGTGTCCCAGAGTGGCCTCCAAGGACTGGGATGAGGGAGGATTAAATCCCTTGGATGGAGGGGGTGGGGCCTCCCACATGTGCTAGAAAATCAAATGTGACACCTCAGAGCTCAAATCTTCCTAATTAATCCTCAGCATCCTCCTGCCTAACCCCAGAAAATCCTCCTTTCATTTGCTGACAGGCCTGGAGTCAGCCCCAAAACAGCAGCCCCACCTTGACTCACTTGGGCATTTCTTTGATCTCTCTCAGGGGGTTTTTTTCTGCTCTACACACAGGAGGCCCAAAAATTGAGATATCAAAAGTTTCCCTATTTTTGGAGCTGAAAGCAGAGTTGTAAAATGCAAAGGTTCTTTTTTTTTTTTTTTTTTTTTTTTTTTACTACTCTGCTGCTGCTGGGATGAAAGGGGCAGAGGAGGAAATACAGATTATGTGCCTTCAAGCATTTCGTTCTGGAGGGATTATTTCCCTTCCCTCCATTGAAAACACAGCCCCAAAATATCGATTATTTCCCCTCCCTCCATTGAAAACACAGCCCCAAAATATCGATTATTTTCCCTTCCCTCCATTGAAAACACAGCCCCAAAATATCGATTATTTCCCTTCCCTCCATTGAAAACACAACCCCAAAACACTCCAGACCCTCCAAAAAAAATTCCCTTTACCAGCTGGAGGGAAGGGCTTTAACTGGGAGGGTTCTGCTCTGAGAATCCTCCCTTAATTTGGGGAATTTCACAGCAGGAAAATAAAGCTGAAATAAAGCAAAAAAAAAAAGGGAAAATAAAGCAAAGCCAAAGCAAACAAATCCTCTTTTGGATGATGATTTAGATGAGGGGATTGAGTCCATCAGCAGCAAATTTGCTGCTGACACCAAGTTGGGAGGGAGTGTCGAGCTGCTGGAAGGCAGGAGGGTCTGCAGAGGGATCTGGAGAGACTGGAGAGATGGGCTGATTGCAATGGGATGGAGTTCAACAAGGCCAAGTGCAGGTCCTGCCCTTTGGCCACCCCAAGCCCTGCAGCGCTCCAGGCTGGGCACAGAGTGGCTGGAGAGCAGCCAGGCAGAGGGACCTGGGGGGACTGAGGGACAGGAAGCTCAACAGGAGCCACCAGTGTGCCCAGGTGGCCAAGAAGGCCAAGGGGATCCTGGCCTGGATCCAAACTAGCGTGGCCAGCAGGCCCAGGGCAGTGACCCTTCCCCTGGACTCTGCCTTGGGGAGGCCACACCTTGAGTGTTGTGTTCAGTTCTGGGCCCTTCAGTTGAGGTAAGAGATTGAGGGGCTGGAGCGGGGCCAGAGAAGAGCAACGAGGCTGGAGAAGGGACTGGATGTGGCTCTGAGTGTCCTCTGAAACACCTCCAGGGGCAGAGAATCCACCATGTCTTGATCCAACCCCATTGTGATCACCAGCCCAGGGCACTCTGTGCCCTGGGCTGGTGATCACCGTAGGGTTGGATCAAGGGTTGATGATCTCAGAGGTCTCTTCCGACCCAACGTAGAAGAGCAACGAGGCTGGAGAAGGGAGTGGAGCACAAGTGCTGTGGGGAGAGGCTGAGGGAGCTGGGGGTGTTCAGCCTGGAGAAGAGGAGGCTCAGAGGTGACCTCAGCACTGTCTGGAACTGCCTGAAGGGAAGTTGTGGCCAGGTGGGGGTTGGTCTCTTCTCCCAGGCACTCAGCAATAGGACAAGGGGGCATGATGGGCTCAAGCTCTGCCAGGGGAAATTGAAGTTGGAGATGAGAAAGAAATTCTTTGCAGAGAGAGTGCTCAGGGATTGGAATGGGCTGCCCAGAGAGGGGGTGGACTCCCCATCCCTGGAGGTTTCTAAGGTGAGACTGGACGTGGCACTGAGTGCCATGATCTGGTGATCACAGTGGGGTTGGATCAAGAGTTGGACTTGATGATCCCAGAGGTCTCTTCCATGATTCTCTGACCTGTGCTGTCCCATCAGCCACAGACTCAGTTGTCAGGCCCTGGAGCTGCTCAGCTGCACCAAAGGGTGGCATGGGCAGGTCTGGCTGCCATTCTTTGTGCCCGTGTGACAATGGCAGGGGGAGAGGGTGGCACAGCCCTGCGCCCACCCCGTGCCCAGGGGAGCTGTGCTGCCCTTCCCTGGTGCCCCACAGTGGGGATGGGGCTGTGCCAGGGAGGTCACCCCCTGGTTCAGGGGCCCTGGTGAGATCTGGAAGAAGCCAGCTGGTTCTATGATTCTTGTTTTGGGGGTGGCAGCAGCCTGTGGGTGTCCCAAAGCTGAGCTGCCATGGGAGGGGCTGGCACAGATCTGGGGTCTGAGGCAGCAGAGATGGATCAGGGCTGAGTGGTGCCTTCCCTGGAAATCCGTATTTCCAAATGTTTCATGGCTTCTCATTCCATGGAGGCTTCAAGCACTTTTTGTTGGGAAAACCAGAATTATTCTGGCAGGATTGGGGTTTGCAGGGAAAAGGGACCCCTTTCCTGCCCACTCATGCCTTGACCCTCCTGTCTGGGGACAAGTGGCCTTGCAGGATCTGCCCCATGTTCTCCTTGGCTTGAGCTCCTGAGAGCTCAAAATCAATGACTGTTTTCCAGGTGGTTTGAAAGCCCAAAAAACCCCAACACTGGAAGGTGAGATCTGACCAAAGAATCCTGGAGTGGTTTGGGCTGGAAGGGACCTCAAAGATCATCCGGTGGGAGAAGACTTTGGGGTTCAGCTCTCACTCCTTAGAGGGTGAATGAAATGATAAAAACAAAAGGGCCCAGCAGGACAAAACGTTGGGATTTACTTTCCAGGGGGGGTTAAAGCTTTGATTTAATCCTTTTTGTCTTAACCTGAGTTGATGTTTGAAGTGAAAATGAAGTTTCAAAAGAAGGCAAAGCTTTTGGTGAGGGAAACTTCCCATTATTTGTCTTCCCTTCACCTTTCAGGGGCACAACAGGTTGTGTGTTGGGGTGCAAAATGCCAGAATTCACCCGAAATAACTCCCTGAATTTCTCATGTGTAATTTGATTTCTATCCATAATCTGTTCTCCAGCAGAAGGAACACACTCACACAGCCCAAGGGATAATTTCAGGAGTGACTTGTTGATTAATTAGCAATATTTATTGACAGCAGCTCTGTTATTTCTTCCAAGCATTAAAGCCCAATAAGCTTTTCAGCTGCTCAGGCTGCATAAAGAATTAACCAGGACTGATGCAGCACAGGGTGCACAGGCAATGAGGTGCCTTCTCAAATAACCTGAAAATTGGAGACAATTTCCAAAGGGTGGGTGGCTGGGCAGGGAGGGATGTGCCACCAGCTGATGCCAGCTTGGAATTTTAGGGTCAGGTTTGCTCTGGTTTGTCTTTGCAATGTTTTCATGGTGAAATTTCAGATCTCAGCTCAGGGGAAAGATGATCTTGGCCATCCCACTCCTATTTACCATCAGCTGGTTTTTCTTTAATTAAGAAACCTTGTTTCCCTATAATAAATCAGGCAGGGAGGTTGGAGCAGATAATTTAGTGTTGGAGCATTTAAGGGGAAAAAAAAACCCAAACAGCTTTTCATGCAAACCTGTTATTCTTTCCTTTACAACCTCCTTTTGTCAGGCTACTCCTACCCCCAAAAAATGAGTAAAAAACCGTTTAGAGAAGAGGAAAATAAGCAAGTGGAGACAGTCCAGGGCTGAGCTGTTTTTCTCCAGCCAGGCACAATTCACAGTCCAGGGCTGAGCTGTGTTTGTCCAGCCAGGCACAGTCCAGGGCTGAGCTGTGTTTGTCCAGCCAGGCACAATCCCCAGCCCAGGGCTGAGCTGTGTTTGTCCAGCCAGGCACAGTCCCTTGCCCAGGGCTGAGCTGGGTTTGTCCAGCCAGGCACAGTCCTTAGCCCAGGGCTGAGTTGTGTTTGTCCAGCCAGGCACAGTCAGGGCTGAGCTGTGTTTGTCCAGCCAGGCACAATCCACAGTCCAGGGCTGAGCTGTGTTTGTCCAGCCAGGCACAGTCCTTAGCCCAGGGCTGAGCTGTGTTTGTCCAGCCAGGCACAGTCAGGGCTGAGCTGTGTTTGTCCAGCCAGGCACAGTCCCTTGCCCAGGACTGAGCTGTGTTTGTCCAGCCAGGCACAGTCCCTTGCCCAGGGCTGAGCTGTGTTTGTCCAGCCAGGCACAGTCCTTAGCCCAGGGCTGAGCTGTGTTTGTCCAGCCAGGCACAGTCAGGGCTGAGCTGTGTTTGTCCAGCCAGGCACAGTCCTTTGCCCAGGGCTGAGCTGTGTTTGTCCAGCCAGGCACAGTCCCTTGTCCAGGGCTGAGCTGTGTTTGTCCAGCCAGGCACAGTCCTTTGCCCAGGGCTGAGCTGTGTTTGTCCAGCCAGGCACAGTCCTTTGCCCAGGGCTGAGCTGTGTTTGTCCAGCCAGGCATAGTCCCTTGTCCAGGGCTGAGCTGTGTTTGTCCAGCCAGGCACAGTCCTTTGCCCAGGACTGAGCTGTGTTTGTCCAGCCAGGCACAGTCCTTTGCCCAGGGCTGAGCTGTGTTTGTCCAGCCAGGCACAGTCAGGGCTGAGCTGTGTTTCTCCAGCCAGGCACAGTCCTTTGCCCAGGGCTGAGCTGTGTTTGTCCAGCCAGGCACAGTCCCTTGTCCAGGGCTGAGCTGTGTTTGTCCAGCCAGGCATAGTCCCTTGTCCAGGGCTGAGCTGTGTTTGTCCAGCCAGGCACAGTCCTTAGCCCAGGGCTGAGCTGTGTTTGTCCAGCCAGGCACAGTCCCTTGCCCAGGACTGAGCTGTGTTTCTCCAGCCAGGCACAGTCAGGGCTGAGCTGTGTTTGTCCAGCCAGGCACAGTCCTTTGCCCAGGGCTGAGCTGTGTTTGTCCAGCCAGGCACAGTCCTTTGCCCAGGGCTGAGCTGTGTTTGTCCAGCCAGGCACAACCCACAGCCCAGGGCTGAGCTGTGTTTGTCCAGCCAGGCACAGTCCCTTGCCCAGGGCTGAGCTGGGTTTGTCCAGCCAGGCACAATCCTTAGCCTAGGGCTGAGCTGTGTTTGTCCAGCCAGGCACAATCCTTAGCCCAGGACTGAGCTGTGTTTGTCCAGCCAGGCACAATCCTTAGCCCAGGACTGAGCTGTGTTTGTCCAGCCAGGCACAGTCCTTTGCCCAGGACTGAGCTGTGTTTGTCCAGCCAGGCACAATCCTTAGCCCAGGACTGAGCTGTGTTTGTCCAGCCAGGCACAATCCTTAGCCTAGGGCTGAGCTGTGTTTGTCCAGCCAGGCACAATCCTTAGCCCAGGGCTGAGCTGTGTTTGTCCAGCCAGGCACAATCCTTAGCCCAGGACTGAGCTGTGTTTGTCCAGCCAGGCACAACCCACAGCCCAGGGCTGAGCTGTGTTTGTCCAGCCAGGCACAGCCCACAGCCCAGGACTGAGCTGTGTTTGTCCAGCCAGGTACAGTCAGGGCTGAGCTGTGTTTGCCCAGCCAGGCACAGTCCCTTGCCCAGGGCTGAGCTGTGTTTCTCCAGCCAGGCACAGTCCCTTGTCCAGGGCTGAGCTGTGTTTGTCCAGCCAGGCACAATCCTTTGCCCAGGGCTGAGCTGTGTTTGTGCAGCCAGGCACAGTCCTTTGCCCAGGACTGAGCTGTGTTTGTCCAGCCAGGCACAGTCCCTTGTCCAGGGCTGAGCTGTATTTCTCCAGCCAGGCACAGTCCCTTGTCCAGGGCTGAGCTGTTTCTCCAGCCAGGCACAGTCCACAGCCCAGGCTGTGCCAGGAGAACCTGGCAGTGCCCAGGACCGGCTGTGCCGCAAGGTAACGAGTTGGCGGGGGAGGGAATATTTGAGGATGTTTATGGTCAGGCACCTTTTGTTTCCTCGCCTTTGTGACAATCCATCACGGGTCTAACAGGCTCAGACCGCCCCGTGGCGAAGCGCTTGGGATGTTTATTATCCTGAGAGGGAGCCAAGGGGAAAAAAAACCTCCCACTGATTTCAACAGGCGGCAGAAAAAAAAAAAAAGGAAAAAAAAAGGAAAGCAGGCGGAGAAACTCGGTGGGATGGCGTGGTGATGGATATTGGAACTTGTGCCCTTTGCCCACTCGGTTTACAAAAGGTCACGGGGTTGGAAAGGATTTGATGTTTATTGGAGATTAAAAAAAATGGGAAAACTCCTGTCGGGTGTGGACACCAAAGCCCCGAAGTTCTGGGAGGGCACAAAGCTGAGCCCACACCGAGTGTTCGTGCAAATCGCTGCTGGCACCACCTCCAGCCCTGCAGGGCACCAGCTCTGCCCGCTCCATCCCATTTTTCCCCACGGTCCCGGCGCCAGGAGGGGGATTTTTGGGACGGCTCCGCACCAAAGTCGGGGTTTGCTGCACGTTCGCAGCTTTGGCACAATAAAAAAGCAACTCCGCGAGAGAGGCTGGAGAACAACCAGGCTCGAACGACTCCATCTATTGGGTAAAAATATACGGCTCGAAATGCACACGGAAAATGAATTCAGAGGGAGAAAAAAAAACATCAGAAGGGATTCAGAGCAGTTACCGGCACTTACAGCTTAATTGGACACAATTAGAGGAATGTTTCTTGCTACTGTTTGAAATCAAAATGAAGGTAAAGGCGGCCGATTCCAGAGAGCCGAGCTAAGCACCCCCCAGGAGATGCCAACCTATTTGCCAAGTTATTCCCGTCTCGCAAGGTGGGGGGGAGGGAAGGGGCTTTTTTTGTGTGTCCGATGCAGGGCAAAAGGAGCATCTGACCCCCAAAGGGCTCTCCAGGCTCGGCGGGAGGTGCCCAGAGGGCAGAGAAGGGCGGGGGCAGCGGGTGATACTTCGGGCAATGCGTTTCTCCCCCTTCCCACTCATTTCCCGGGAGCGGAGGAAGGAACGTGCAGCAGCTTCGCCACGGAGAGCAAAAAGCCGCCCCCAAAGCAACCACCTCCTTTGCCCAGAAAGCAGCGGCTGCCCAGGGCGGGCGAGCTGTGCCCTCCCCGGGGCTGTGCCCGGCTCGGCGGGCTCGTGTTTTCCCCCGAGGATGCTGAAAGGCAGAAAAACAAAACTCCTGCCGGAGGAGGAAGGAGGGAGCGCGGGGAGGGGGGGCCGGCGGCGGCTCCGCCGGGGGATAACGTGGGGGTGGAGGAAGAGCAGGAGGAGGAGGAGGAGGAGGAGTGGGGAGGGGGGGCTGCTCCGGTGAAGCAACGGCGCGCCTGGGGCCGAGCATCCTTCCTCCCTCCGCCTCTCCAGCGGCGAGCCGGGACTGGCACCTCGCAAAGCTTCGCCCCGCTCTTCTTCCACCTCCTCCTCTTCCTCCTCCTCCTCCTCTCCTCCCGCGGCCGGGGCGCGCTCTGTGCGGGAAGCGGCGGGATGGGAGCGAGGGGCCGGCGGGGCGCGGGCGGGGCGGGCGCGGGCCGGGGGTAAATCCCGCACTGCGAGCGGCACCGCGGGGAGGTCCCGCAGCCACAGCCGGGGCCGGGCAGGGGGGGAAACCCGCGGGGGGCTCCGGTGCGGGGCATCCCGGGGCGGGCGGCGGGCGGGGCGCGGCATGTGAGCGAGGCGGGGAGCGGGGCGGGAGAGGCTCGGCGAGCGGCGGATCGCGGCGGGGCCGCCCCGCCGCTGCCCCCCGCGGGTTGCGGGAGGCGGCGGGAGCGGCGGCGGGGCCCGGCATGCCGCGCTGCCGGAACTGCTGCTCGGTGCCGGTGCCGCGGGCCGCCCGCGGGCGCTGCCCCCGCCGCTCGGGGCCGCTGGCGGGGGGGGTGGCGGCGGCGGCGGTGATGATGATGATGATGATGGTGGTGGCGGTGATGATGATGATGATGATGGCGCGGCGCTGAGCGCGGGGGAGCAGCGGCGGCGGTGGGAGCGCCCATGGCGCGGGGGCGCGGGGCGCCGGCGCTGCGCACTCGGCTGCACGGGCTGCGGCACATGTGCTCGGGGCGGGCGGCGCCGGCGCGGCGGGCGCTCTGGGTGCTCGCCTTCTGCACCGCGCTGGGTTTGCTGCTGGCCTGGTCCTCCGACCGCCTTTTACACTGGCTCGCCTTCCCCTCGCACACCCGCGTGCGCACCGAGTGGAGCCGCCAGCTGCCCTTCCCCGCCGTCACCCTCTGCAACAACAACCCGCTGCGCTTCCCCCGCCTCTCCAAGGGGGATTTGTACTACGCGGGGCACTGGCTGGGGCTGCTGCTGCCCAACCGCACGGCCCGCCCGCTGCTCACCGAGCTGCTGCGCGGCGACGAGGCGCGGCTCCGCTGGTTCGCCAAGCTCGCCGATTTTCGCCTCTTCCTGCCGCCCCGGCACTACGAGGGCATCAGCGCCGAGTTCATGGACCGCCTGGGCCACCAGCTGGAGGACATGCTGCTCTCCTGCAAGTACCGCGGCGAGCTCTGCGGGCCGCACAACTTCTCCGCGGTGAGTGCGCCCGGGGACCCCCCCGGTTCCTTTCCGTCGGGGATGCGCCGCTTCGTGTCGGTGTGGGGACCCTCCGGGTTATCTCGGTCCGGGAGCCCTCCGGTTCGTGTCGGTGTGGGGACCCTCCGGTTTATCTCGGTCCGGGGACCCTCCGGTTCGTGTCGGTGTGGGGACCCTCCGGGTTATCTCGGTCCGGGGACCCTCCGGTTCGTGTCGGTGTGGGGACCCTCCGGTTCGTATCGGTGTGGGGACCCTCCGGTTTATCTCGGTCCAGGGACCTCCGGTTCGTGTCGGTGTGGGGACCCTCCGGTTCGTGTCGGTGTGGGGACCTTCCGGTTTATCTCGGTCCAGGGACCTCCGGTTCGTGTCGGTCTGGGGAGCCCCCGGTTTATCTCGGTCCGGGAACCCTCCGGTTCGTGTCGGTGTGGGGACCCTCCGGTTTATCTCGGTCCAGGGACCTCCGGTTCGTGTCGGTCTGAGGAGCCCCCGGTTTATCTCGGTTCGGGAACCCTCCGGTTCGTGTCGGTGTGGGGACCCTCCGGTTTATCTCGGTCCGGCGACCCTCCGGTTCGTGTCGGTGTGGGGACCCTCCGGTTTATCTCGGTCCGGCGACCCTCCGGTTCGTGTCGGTCTGAGGAGCCCCCGGTTTATCTCGGTTCGGGAACCCTTGATTCGTGTCGGTCCGGCGACCCTCCGGTTCGTTTTGGTCTGGGGAGCCCCCGGTTTATCTCGGTCCGAGAACCCTCGATTCGTGTTGGTCCGGGGAGCCCCCGGTTTATCTCGGTCCGGGGACCCTCCGTTCGTATCGGTCTGGGGAGCCCCCGGTTTATCTCGGTCCGAGAACCCTCGATTCGTGTCGGTCCGGGGAGCCCACGGTTTATTTCGGTCCGGGGACCCTCGGTTCGTGGCGATCCTGGGCTGTGTCGCCTTCTCTTGGCTCCCACCGCCGCTGGCTGCGCGTTTTCCCACGCTCGGGGCGTTGCGGGGTCGTGGCGGGTCCCGGAGGGTCCCGGCAGGGCACCCATAGCCCCCGGAGCTCCTCGCATCGCCGTGGGAAGCTCTGCCCACGGAGCTGTGTGTGCCTGAACCCTTGTTTCTCCTCCGGACCGAAGCTGATGCTCTCTGGTCTAAGGGTGCATCTCTGGTCTAACGGTGACTTTCTGGTCTAAGGGTGACTCTGGTCTAAGGGTGATTCTGGTCTAAGGGTGACTCTGGTCTAAAGGTGCCTCTCTGGTCTAAGGGTGACTCTGGTCTAAGGGTGACTCTCTGGTCTAAGGGTGACTCTCTGATCTAAGGGTGACTCTGGTCTAAGGGTGCCTCTCTGGTCTAAGGGTGCCTCTCTGGTCTAAGGGTGCCTCTCTGGTCTAAAGGTGCCTCTCTGGTCTAAGGGTGACTCTGGTCTAAAGGTGCCTCTCTGGTCTAAGGGTGCCTCTCTGGTCTAAAGGTGCCTCTCTGGTCTAAGGGTGACTCTGGTCTAAAGGTGCCTCTCTGGTCTAAGGGTGCCTCTCTGGTCTAAAGGTGCCTCTCTGGTCTAAGGGTGACTCTCTGGTCTAAGGGTGACTCTGGTCTAAGGGTGACTCTGGTCTAAGGGTGACTCTCTGGTCTAAAGGTGCCTCTCTGGTCTAAGGGTGACTCTGGTCTAAGGGTGACTCTGGTCTAAGGGTGACTCTCTGGTCTAAGGGTGACTCTGGTCTAAGGGTGACTCTGGTCTAAGGGTGACTCTCTGGTCTAAAGGTGCCTCTCTGGTCTAAGAGTGCCTCTGGTCTAAGGGTGACTCTGGTCTAAAGGTGCCTCTCTGGTCTAAGGGTGCCTCTCCCTGCCTGCCCGCGGTGGGTGGGAGGGACTGGCTGCTCTTTTAGTTTTTAATTCAAAAATTTGAAAATGCCGTTGCCCATCCCAGCTCCTTCTGTCCCGTTTTTCCCTGTTGCTCCCAGCGCAGTTGCATCTGGACTTTGCCCGTTCCAGCTGGGAAGCCCAAGTTCTGTCTCAGGTGCGCTCCGGCTGCAGGAGCGGGTGAGCCCCAGCCCTGCCCTGTCCCGCTGGGCTTTGGTGGTGTCCGGTCCCTGCTCCTCCTTTGGCTCCCGGTGGATTCCCGGGAATCGGCGGAGCTGCTCCCAGCCGGGTTGTGCGGCGTGATGTGGTTGGAAATGATGCGCTTTGCTAATTAGGAGCTGCCCTTCACCTCCCCAAGGTGTGCGAGCCCTGATGCCCCCGGGCACGGCTTTGCCCGTGGCATCGAACCCCAGAACTCGGGGCGGCGTTTTACAAACCACAGAGAGAGTATTTTAGCTTGGAAAAATTCCCGCAGGATTGTTGGCGAGCTCGGGTGGGATAAGAGGAGAATCACCGAAACCAGACTCACTTAAGGACCCTTTGGCACTTCATTGATAAGCAGCCTGGCGTTTATTGTGCTGGAATATTCTGCTCTTCTAATCTCTGCAGATATCCGGGCGGGGGGAGAGAGGTGTTGGCTGTGATTAAATCCTCCCGCTGCTGTTTGTGGTGCTGATGTGTGCGGGGAGAGATAACCGGGACGAGCTGGTGCCACGCGGCACACGAGCTGAATATTCCCTGCTCTGTCAGTGCTGCCTGGAAATCAAATGGAATTGTCCCTTTGGACTTGTCACATCAGCCCAGCTGGCTGCGAGCTTGTAAAGGGGAGGAGAGAGAGATTCCCTGCGGGGTGGAGTGAGTGCCCAGCAGCGTGGAGGGAGCATATGCTGCTGCAAAGAGCAGCAGAACTGGCACAATTGGAAAGAAAACCATAAATAAAATGGCATATTGAGGCAGAGCCTTTCCAGCGGGGCAAGGCTGCAAGCTGGTACAGGGAAATTTGGGAATAACGGGCACAAAGAGGCAGTGGGTGGGGAGGGAAAAGCTGCCACCCTCTCCCAGCTCCCGGGTACCGGTGTGAGGATGTTTGCCAGGCCTGACTGCGGGTTTTATGGCACTCTCGCTGCTTCCAAGTTGCGGCAAATACGTCGTGTTGTCCCGGGAAACATAAATCCTGGAGTGCTGCTTTGGCATCCCACGGGCTGGGGATGCTCAGGGCACAGAGCAGGAGCTCAGGGCAGGCTCTGGGGGGGTAACTGGGTCCTCCCTGCTCTGCACCAGCTGGTTGGTGCCCCCAAGGTGGGCTGACAAAGGGGGTCTTCTCCAGCCACCCTGCAGAGATCCAAGAAGCCGCCTCTGGAGGGTGGGAATGGGTGTGGGTGAGCCCTGAGAGCCTTTTGGTGGCTCCCATCCCTCAGGGACCTTCCCATCCCTCCTGTCAACCCTGGCACAGGGAATTGCTCAGCTGAGGAAGTGGGAAAAATCCACCTTTCCTCTCATCCCAAAGGTTTTGTGGCCCCGAGGACATACCAGGCTGGAGGGAGGTGGGAATTGGGAAAAATCCACTTTTCCTCTCATCCCAAAGGATTTGTGGCCCCAGGGACACACCAGGATGGGGGGAACTGGGAAAAATCCACCTTTCCTCTCATCCCAAAGGATTTGTGGCCCCGAGGACACACCAAGATGGGGGGAGATGGGAATTTGGAAAAATCCACTCTCCCTCCCATCCCAAAGGATTTGTAGCCCCAGGGACACACCAGGCTGGGGGGAGATGGAAACTGGTTAAAAGTCCACTCTGCATTTCAGCCCAAAGAATTTGTGGCCACAGGTACACACCAGGCTGGGGGGGAGATGGGAACTGGGAAAAATCCACCTTTCCTCTCATCCCAAAGGTTTTGTAGCCCCAGGGACACACCAGGCTGGGGGGAGATGGGAATTTGGAAAAATCCACTCTTCCTCTCATCCCAAAGGATCTGTGGCCCCAGGGACACACCAGGCTGGAAGGGGAGGACAAACCCCCATGCCAGGGAACTGCTGGATGTGCCTTCCCTTCACCAAGTTGTTGTGTGAAGGGGGTTGGTGCCAACTCCCTCTGTCACAGCACGTCCTTCCTGCTCTCTGTGCTAAAGCAGAAGAGAGTGACCTCTGTGCTGTCCTTGAGTAGAGGCTGAGGAGCTTTCCCACCTGTGAATCCCCAGGAAGGAGAGGTGTTCCCTGGGGACAGGCTGCAAACACCTTCCCTGGGCTCTGGTGTGTGCCCGGAGAGCTCGTGGTGAGGGCAGGGATGGAGGTGCCAAGCTCAGGGTTTGGGGTTTGGGGTTTGGGTTGGGTTTGGGTTTGGGGTTTGCTGCGAGGGCTGAGCCTTGGGCAGCCCCAGGAATCCCTTTGGGTGTGGATTCTTTGAAGCTTCTCCTTTTTTCCTCCTGAGCTGGGAGGGAATAACACCAAGGAGAGGCAAGAAAATGGTGTGGTTTGAACTGGGCAGAGACGTGAAGGAAAACGTGGGAGAAGGATGGAATGCAAAGGGAATAAGGGAGGGTGTAAAGAGTATTTTGCACTTTTTGTACCTGCTCAGATGCTCAGAGAGCATTTTCTGTCTGAAAAGACAAGAGTGAGGTGATGCTTTCCTTGGATAAAACACACAAATGCCCAAAGCAGACGTGGCTCTGAGCAAACAATCCTTGCTTAGATGTGAAGCAGAAGAAAAGGCTCTGGAGGAGGGAACTGCTCTCCTTTTATTCCTTCCAACTCTCTTGGTGCTTCTCACACAAGAGGTTCCCTCTCCTTCACACCTGTAGGGTACAGGGGGACGTGGAAAAGCAAAGGGTCAGTTGAGAATAAACCCAGCAAACCCAACCTAGGGGGGGTTTATTCCTTATTGGATGTAAATCCAGGGCTTGCACTGGCCTGGGGGCCTCAGCCCTGCAGGACTGGGGATGATTCACTTGATTTTGGAGGATTTCTGACTCACTGTGGAATTGTTTTCTTGCCTGGTCAAGGTGGGCTTTGTTGGCTCTGGACAGCCTGACTTCTGTCCATAGGCTGGACCTAAAGCTCGGCCTTTGCCAGGGGTTATCCCACAATCCTGGGATGGTGGAAAGAACCTCAAAGCCCATCTGGTGCCACCCCTGCCATGGGCAGAGGGTTCCTCCAACCAGCCCAGGTGGCTCCAAGCCCATGAGAATAATCCCTGATCCCAAGGGAAGAAACCACTCAGCAGTTTGACCTAAAGCTCAGCCTTGGCCAGGGATTATCCCACAATCCTGGAATGGTGGAAAGAACCTTAAAGCCCATCCGGTGCCACCCCTGCCATGGGCAGAGGGTTTCTCCAGCCAGCCCAGGTGGCTCCAAGCCCATGAGAATGTTCCCTGATCCCAAGGGAAGAAACCACTCAGCAGTTTGACCTAAAGCTCAGCCTTTGCCAGGGGTTATCCCACAATCCTGGAATGGTGGAAAGGACCTCAAAGCCCATCCAGTGCCACCCCTGCCATGGGCAGAGGGTTTCTCCAGCCAGCCCAGGGTGCTCCAAGCCCATGAGAATGTTCCCTGATCCCAAAGGGAGGAACCACTCAGCAGTTTGAGTCCTTCAAAAACTTCTCCCAATTCCCAGTATCAGACTGGACAGTTGGATGGTCGAGGATGGGATTTGTCTTCCCTTGCAGGAGTGGCCCCATCTGTCTGATCTGAGCAGCAGGACTGAGTGAGTGGGTTCTCTGCTCTGCATCCCTTGGATTTGAGTGTGGATTTATTCCACACTCTGGGCCCAGAGTGGCTGGAGAGCAGCCAGGCAGAGGGACCTGGGGGGACTGAGGGACAGGAAGCTCAACAGGAGCCACCAGTGTGCCCAGGTGGCCAAGAAGGCCAAGGGGATCCTGGCCTGGATCCAAACTAGCGTGGCCAGCAGGCCCAGGGCAGGGACCCTTCCCCTGGACTCTGCCTTGGGGAGGCCACACCTTGAGTGTTGTGTTCAGTTCTGGGCCCCTCAGTTGAGGCAAGAGATTGAGGGGCTGGAGCGGGGCCAGAGAAGAGCAACGAGGCTGGAGAAGGGACTGGATGTGGCTCTGAGTGTCCTCTGAAACACCTCCAGGGGCAGAGAATCCAACATGTCTTGATCCAACCCCACTGTGATCACCAGCCCAGGGCACAGAGTGCCAGAGTGATCCCAGTGGGGTTGGATCAAGGGTTGGACTTGGTGATCTCAGAGGTCTCTTCCAACCCAAGTGAGAAGAGCAAGGAGGCTGGAGAAGGGACTGGAGCACAAGTGCTGTGGGGAGAGGCTGAGGGAGCTGGGGGTGTTCAGCCTGGAGAAGAGGAGGCTCAGAGGTGACCTCAGCACTGTCTGGAACTGCCTGAAGGGAAGTTGTGGCCAGGTGGGGGTTGGTCTCTTCTCCCAGGCACTCAGCAATAGGACAAGGGGGCACGATGGGCTCAAGCTCTGCCAGGGGAAATTGAAGTTGGAGATGAGAAAGAAATTCTTTGCAGAGAAAGAGCTCAGGGATTGGAATGGGCTGCCCAGAGAGGGGGTGGATTCCCCATCCCTGGAGGGTTTTCAGCTGAGCTTGGCCGTGGCACTGAGTGCCATGATCTGGTAAAGGGACTGGAGTTGGCCCAAGGGTTGGACTTGATGATCTGGGAGGTCTTTTCCAACCCAATCCATTCTGTGATTCAATGGATGTGGCACTGAGTGAGAATCCACCATGTCTTGATCCAACCCCACTGTGATCACCAGCCCAGGGCACTCCGTGCCCTGGGCTGGTGATCACAGTGGGGTTGGATCAAGGGTTGGACTTGATGATCTGGGAGGTCTTTTCCAACCCAATCCATTCTAGGATTTTATTCCCCTCAACTCCTGCTCTCCAAAATATTTATCTTGGTTGCTCCATCCTGTGCTTATTGATTTCCTTCCCTTTATTATAATTTTTCATCCTGAGAAAGCCATTAATGCCTCCAGCACCTCGGGATCTGTTAATGGGGTGGGATGTTGGGCTAATTATCTCTTAACCTGATTAAATAACTTCCCAACTCCAACCTGTGGAAGCTGTGAGGGCACAGAGGGGCTGTGCTGGCAGGGCTGGCACATTCTGGGCACCATCCCCAGTGACACTCTGAGGTGTCTGATTTATGGGCCGCTCTGCACTCAATACCTGGTAGTGATTTTATTTTATTTTATTTTATTTTATTTTATTTTATTTTATTTTATTTTATTTTATTTTATTTTATTTTATTTTATTTTGATTTATTTTATTTTATTTTTATTTATTTTATTTTTATTTTTATTCTATTCTATTTTATTTTATTTCATTTTATTTTATTTTATTTTTATTCTATTTTATTTTATTTTATTTCATTTTATTTTATTTATTTTATTTTATTTTTATTCTATTCTACTTTTCATTTCATTTTATTTTATTTTAATTATTGTATTTTTATTTTATTTTATTTTACTGTATTTTATTTTATTTCATTTTTTTTATTTTTTATTCCATTTTATTTTATTTTATTTATTGTATATTTTCTTGTATTTAATTTCATTTCATTTCATATATTTTATTTAATTTTAATTTTATTTTATTTTATTTTTATTCTATTTTATTTTATTTTATTTCATTTTATTTATGGTATTTTATTTTTATTCTATTTTATTTTATTTCATTTATTTTATTTTATTTTATTTTATTTTTTTTTATTTTATTTATTTTTAATTTTATTTTATTTATTCTATTGTATATTTTTGTTAAACAATTGTATTTATTCCCCCAACATGTGGTTCAGTGACACAGAGTGGGGGCTGTTTTGCTGCTTTTTAAAAATATTGCTGAATTTTTATTAAAAATATTATGAATATTCCTGAAATATCCCCCAGGTGGGGACTATAATATTTCTATTTCCTGAATTTTTATTAAAAATATTGGGAATAATCCTGAAATGGGGCTGGAATGTTGCTATTTTTTCCTGAATTTTTACTAAAAATATTAGGAATATTCCTGAAATACCCCCTAAGTGGGGACTATAATGTTTCTATTTCCTGAATTTTTATCATATTGGGAATATTCCTGAAATATCCCCCAGGTGGGGAATGGCTGAATTTTTACCTAAAAATATTGGGAATATTCCTGAAATGGGGCTGGAATGTTGCTGTTTCCTGAATTTTTATT
Source organism: Pithys albifrons albifrons (assembly GCF_047495875.1). Classification (NCBI taxonomy): domain Eukaryota; kingdom Metazoa; phylum Chordata; class Aves; order Passeriformes; family Thamnophilidae; genus Pithys; species Pithys albifrons. Next base: position 4,727,092 of record NC_092482.1, read on the forward strand.
AAAAAAAATATTAGGAATATTCCTGAAATATCCCCCAAGTGGGGACTATAATATTTTTATTTCCTGAATTTTTTGCCTAAAAACATTGGGAATATTCCTGAACTGGGGCTGGAATGTTGCTGTTTCCTGAAGTTTTATTAAAAATATTATAAATATTCCTGAAATATCCCCTAAGTGGGGACTATGGGGACTATAATATTTCTATTTCCTGAATTTTTACTAAAAATATTGGGAATATTTTTAAAATATCCCCCAGATGGGGACTATAATGTTTCTATTTCCTGAATTTTTATTAAAAATAATATTAGGAATATTCCTGAAATATCCCCCAAGTGGGGACTATAATGTTTCTATTTCCTGAATTTTTATCATATTAGGAATATTGGGAATATTCCTGAAATATCCCCCAGGTGGGGAATGGCTGAATTTTTACCTAAAAAAATTAGGAATATTCCTGAAATGGGACTGGAATGTTGCTATTTCCTGAATTTTTATTAAAAAAAATATTAGGAATATTCCTGAAATATCCCCTAAGTGGGGACTATAATATTTCTATTTCCTGAATTTTTATTAAAAATATTGGGAATATTCCTGAAATATCCTCCAAGTGGGGACTATAATATTTCTATTTCCTGGATTTTTATTAAAAATATTGGGAATATTCCTGAAATATCCCCCAAGTGGGGACTATAATATTTCTATTTCCTGAATTTTTTGCCTAAAAACATTGGGAATATTCCTGAACTGGAGCTGTTAAGTTGCTATTTCCTGAATTTTTACCTCATTATTAGGAATATTCCTGAATTATCCCCCCAAAACCTGGAGCAGCTGCAGCCACTTTATTTCCCCCCCCCAGGATTAATTCACAGTAATTTTGGTGTGTTTTGCTTTATTTGCTTTATTTCCTCTCTGCACCACAAACTGCTTTTCCCCCCAATTCCTTTCCACGCCCTTCATGCTCTTAATATTTTTATTTTAATTCTTTATTTTTACCACCAGTTCCAAACAGAAATTCCCTCTGAGTTGGTGTCACTTCTGGAAGGGAAATGGGTTGTTTTTTAATGATGTTGATGTTGTGTTTAAATAGAAATAAAAATCCTGAATTTTCTGGGCTGGATTTTAATGATGTTGATGTGGGGCTGGAGCTTTAAATAGAAATAAAAATATTGAATTTATTGGATTTTGTTTAATGATGTTGATGTGGGGCTGGAGCTTTAAATAGAAATTAAAATCCTGAATTTTCTGGATTTTATTTTATGGTGTTGATGTGGGGCTGGAGCTTTAAATAGAAATAAAAATCCTGAATTTTCTGGATTTTATTTTATGGTGTTGATGTGGGGCTGGAGGTTTAATTAGAAATAAAAATCCTGAATTTTCTGGATTTTGTTTAATGATGTTGATGTGGGGCTGGAGCTTTAAATAGAAATAAAAATCCTGAATTTTCTGGGCTGAATTTTAATGATGTTGATGTGGGGCTGGAGCTTTAAATAGAAATAAAAATCTTGAATTTTTTGGATTTTATTTTATGGTGTTGATGTGGGGCTGGAGCTTTAAATAGAACTAAAAATCCTGAATTTTCTGGATTTTATTTTATGGTGTTGTTGTGGGGCTGGAGCTTTAAATAGAACTAAAAATCCTGAATTTATTGGATTTTTTTTATGATGTTGATGTGGGGCTGGAGCTTTAAATAGAAATAAAAATCCTGAATTTTCTGGGTTGTGTTTTCATAATGTTGATGTGGGGCTGGAGCTTTAAATAGAAATAAAAATCCTGAATTTTCTGGATTTTATTTAATGATGTTGTTGTGGGGCTGGAGCTTTAATTAGAACTAAAAATCCTGAATTTTCTGGGCTTTGTTTTAAGATGTTGTTGTGGGGCTGGAGCTTTAAATAGAAATAAAAATCCTGAATTTTCTGGGTTGTTTTTTTATGATGTTGATGTGGGGCTGGAGCTTTAAATAGAACTAAAAATCCTGAATTTCCACCTGAGGGAACTGTGGATTCATCCTGACTCTCTGGAGGCCAATTCCTTGTTCTCCCTGGAGCAACATGGAATAATAATATTGCTAATTTTGGGTTCTACTGAAGAACCTGAGGAGAAATTAGGGCTGAGGTGGTGCCAAAGTGAAGCTCTCTGTGGAACATTGGGGTGATCTCCTGCAGTTTGGGGCCAGCTGGTCCCTTCACTGAAGGTGGATGTTCTTGTTTCTGTGCAGAGTTGGGTGATTTGGGGAATAAAACTTGGGATGAGATTGGCACAAATCCTGGCTGGGCAGGAGGAGTTTGGTGCTGCCAAAGAAGGGTTTGAAAGATCCCAAAGAAATCATGGAGCAGGAAAAGCTGCTCTGGGCTTGGAGGGTTCTTCTCTCACCTTCTTTGAGTTGGGAGTTTGGTGATTGTGGAGGAGCAGCTCCTGCTGCAGGGCTGGATTTGGGAGCCTGGAATGGGATGGGAATGGAATGTGGCACCCAAAGCCTGTTCAGGGCTGGATTTGGGAGCCTGGAATGGGATGTGGCTTCCAAGTCCTCTTCAGAGCTGGAATGTGGCACCCAAGTCTTCTTCAGGGCTGGATTTGGGAGCCTGGAATGGGATGGGAATGGAATGTGGCACCCAAAGCCTCTTCAGGGCTGGATTTGGGAGCCTGGAATGGGATGGGATTGGAATGTGGCAGCCAAAGCCTCTTCAGGGCTGGATTTGGAAGCCTGGAATGGGATGAGGATGGAATGTGGCACCCAGCTCCCTCAGCCTCTCCCCACAGCACTTGTGCTCCAGTCCCTTCTCCAGCCTCGTTGCTCTTCTCAGTTGGGTTGGAAGAGACCTCTGAGATCACCAAGTCCAACTCTTGATCCAACCCCACTGGGATCACTCTGGCACTCTGTGCCCTGGGCTGGTGATCCCAGTGGGGTTGGATCAAGACATGTTGGATTCTCTGTCCCTGGAGGTGTTTCAGAGGACACTCAGAGCCACATCCAGTCCCTTCTCCAGCCTCGTTGCTCTTCTCTGGCCCCGCTCCAGCCCCTCAATCTCTTGCCTCAACTGAGGGGCCCAGAACTGAACACAACACTCAAGGTGTGGCCTCCCCAAGGCAGAGTCCAGGGGAAGGGTCACTGCCCTGGGCCTGCTGGCCACGCTACTTTGGATCCAGGCCAGGATCCCCTTGGCCTTCTTGGCCACCTGGGCACACTGGTGGCTCCTGTTGAGCTTCCTGTCCCTCAGTCCCCCCAGGTCCCTCTGCCTGGCTGCTCTCCAGCCACTCTGTGCCCAGCCTGGAGCGCTGCAGGGCTTGGGGTGGCCAAAGGGCAGGACCTGCACTTGGCCTTGTTGAACTCCATCCCATTGCAATCAGCCCATCTCTCCAGTCTCTCCAGATCCCTCTGCAGAGCCCTCCTGCCTTCCAGCAGCTCGACACTCCCTCCCAACTTGGTGCCAGGCAGGACCCAGCACTTTGCCTCCAGCAAAGCTTCTCAGGCTTTTGCCTCTGTTGGTTTTTTGGTTGGTTGTTGTTTTTTTTTTTTGGTTTTAATTTGAAAAATCACGTTGGGTTTTCAAGGCTGGCATAAAACTGCTGTGAGGAATGTGGCTCCTTGCTGGGTCAGCACTCCCAGCTCCATCAATCCACAGCTCTGGGAAGGCCAGGGGGGGAATTTTTCAAGCTGATGGGGAGCTGTGTGGGCTCTCCAGGCTCTGCAGGCTGAGGGTGTTCAGGGATATTTAATAAGCTTGTCCTGCTTCTTTTATAGAGTGAAAAAATAAAGTGCTTTGTATTTTACAGCCCCTTGGTCTTTGTTTCTGGGTGGTGAGGAGACCATGGGATGGTTTGGGTTGGAATGGACCTTAAAGACCAGGCAGTGTGGGTGTTAAAAATCATGGAATTACTGGGTGGGAAGGGACCTCAAAGCCCATCCAGTGCCACCCCTGCCATGGGCAGGGACACCTCCCACCAGCCCAGGCTGCTCCAAGCCCTGTCCAGCCTGGCCTGGGACACTCCCAGGACTGGGGCAGCCACAGCTTCTCTGGGCACCTGTGCCAGGGGCTGCCCACCCTCCCAGCCAGGAATTCCTTCCCAATATCCCACCTATCCCTGCCCTCTGGCAGTGGGAAGCCATTCCCTGTGTCCTGTCCCTCCATCCCTTGTCCCCAGTCCCTCTCCAGCTCTTCTGGAGCCCCTTTGGGCACTGGAAGGGGCTCTGAGGTTTCTGTCTCTAAACCCAGCCTAGAACATCCTCCAACTCCATGGAATCACAGGATTCCAGAATGGTTTCGGATGGAGGGAAACGTAAGGATCCCACCCCTGCCATGGGCAGGGACACCTCCCACCAGCCCAGGGTGCTCCAAGCCCTGTCCAACCTGGCCTGGGACACTCCCAGGGCTGGGGCAGCCACAGCTTCTCTGGGCACCTGTGCCAGGGCCTGCCCACCCTCCCAGCCAGGAATTCCTTCCCAATATCCCATCTATCCCTGCCCTCTGGCAGTGGGAAGCCATTCCCTGTGTCCTGTCCCTCCATCCCCATGTCTGCAGTCCCTCTCCAGCTCTCCTGGAGCCTATTTAAGCTCTGGAAGGGCTCTCAGGTTTCCCTGGAGCCTTGTCTTCTGCAGATGAACATTCCCAGCTCTCCAGTTCTTGGAGCATCTCCATGGTCTCCTCTGGACTCGCTCCAAGACCTTTGAAGACCAAATATCCTCCTGGTGTTGGAGGCTCCACTTGGGGCTCTCCTCTGGATTTGGCCAGAAACTGCCCAGCAGCAGGAGGAGACCTCAGGGTTGGGGCTCCTTGGTGGAGGCCAGATGTGCTGGGGGTTGTGGCCAGATGTGCTGGGGGGTGTGGCCAGATGTGCTGGGGGGTGTGGCCAGATGTGCTGGGGGTTGGGGACAGATGTGCAGGGGGTTGGGGACAGATGTGCTGGGGTTTGGGGACAGATGTGGCTGTGCAGGGGGTTGTGGCCAGACGTGCTGGGAGTTGGGGACAGATGTGCTGGGGCTTGGGGACAGATGTGGCTGTGCAGGGGGTTGGGGACAGATGTGCAGGGGGTTGGGGACAGATGTGCTGTGGGTTGGGGGCAGATGTGCTGGGGGTTGGGGACAGATGTGGCTGTGCAGGGGGTTGGGGACAGATGTGCAGGGGGTTGGGGACAGATGTGGCTGTGCAGGGGGTTGGGGACAGATGTGCAGGGGGTTGGGGACAGATGTGGCTGTGCAGGGGGTTGGGGACAGATGTGCAGGGGGTTGGGGCAGATGTGCAGGGGGTTGGGGTCAGATGTGCTGGGGGATGGGGACAGATGTGGCTGTGCAGGGGGTTGGGGACAGATGTGCAGGGGGTTGGGGACAGATGTGGCTGTGCAGGGGGTTGGGGCAGATGTGCAGGGGGTTGGGGACAGATGTGGCTGTGCAGGGGGTTGGGGACAGATGTGGCTGTGCAGGGGGTTGGGGCAGATGTGCAGGGGGTTGGGGCAGATGTGCAGGGGGTTGGGGTCAGATGTGCTGGGGGATGGGGACAGATGTGGCTGTGCAGGGGGTTGGGGACAGATGTGGCTGTGCAGGGGGTTGGGGACAGATGTGCTGGGGGATGGGGACAGATGTGGCTGTGCAGGGGGTTGGGGACAGATGTGCTGGGGGATGGGGACAGATGTGGCTGTGCAGGGGGTTGGGGACAGATGTGCTGGGGGTTGGGGACAGATGTGGCTGTGCAGGGGGTTGGGGCAGATGTGCAGGGGGTTGGGGACAGATGTGGCTGTGCAGGGGGTTGGGGACAGATGTGCAGGGGGTTGGGGACAGATGTGGCTGTGCAGGGGGTTGGGGCAGATGTGCAGGGGGTTGGGGACAGATGTGGCTGTGCAGGGGGTTGGGGACAGATGTGGCTGTGCTGGGGGATGGGGACAGATGTGCTGTGGGTTGGGGACAGATGTGGCTGTGCAGGGGGTTGGGGACAGATGTGCAGGGAGTTGGGGACAGATGTGGCTGTGCAGGGGGTTGGGGTTGCATCTCCTTGAGTTCCTTTGCACCCTCAACTTTGCAGCCCCTTCATCCAAACCCAGGGAGCAGCTTCAGCTCTCCCAGCTCCTCCTTTAAGAACATCTGGAGAGGTGTTTGGGCTGAAAACCACCATGGGTGGGATCCCAGGACATCCTGAGCTGGAAGGGACCCTCAAGGATGGATCTTGGAGTCCAACTCCTGAACCTGCACAGGACAAGCCTGACTGTGGGAACTGGTTTTTTCAGGTAGGAAAGGAAAAAAAATCCTCTGTTCAGTGGGGAAATGCTTTTGCTGAGGTTTTCCCACTCCCACCATGAAACCTCTGAGTTTCTTTTGGATCCTTTTGGTTGGAGCACAGTCCAGACCTCTTGGCTTGTGTTGGGATTGGGCAAATCTTGATTGTCTGAGCTTCTCCCAGTTCCTTTTGGATCCTTTTGGTTGGAGCACAATCCAAACCCTTTGACTTGTGCTGGGATTGTGGAAATCCTGTTTGTCTGAGCTTCTCCCAGTTTCTTTTGGATCCTTTTGGTTGGAGCACAATCCAAACCCTTTGGCTTGTGTTGGGATTGTGCAAATCCTATTCTCCCTGTTTCCTTTGGATCCTTTTGGTTGGAGCACAATCCAAACCCTTAGCTTGTGTTGGGATTGTGCAAAGCCTATTTGAGCTTCTCCCTGTTTTCTTTGGATCCTTTTGGTTGGAGCACAATCCAAACCCTTTGGCTTGTGCTGGGATTGTGCAAATCCTGTTTGTCTGAGCTTCTCCCAGTTCCTTTTGGATCCTTTTGGTTGGAGCACAATCCAAACCCTTTGGCTTGTGCTGGGATTGTGCAAATCCTATTTGAGCTTCTCCCTGTTTCCTTTGGATCCTTTTGGTTGGAGCACAATCCAAACCCTTTGGCTTGTGCTGGGATTGTGCAAATCCTATTTGAGCTTCTCCCTGTTTCCTTTGGATCCTTTTGGTTGGAGCACAATCCAAACCCTTTGGCTTGTGTTGGGATTGTGGAAATCCTATTTGAGCTTCTCCCAGTTCCTTTTGGATCCTTTTGGTTGGAGCACAATCCAAACCCTTTGGCTTGTGTTGGGATTGTGGAAATCCTATTTGAGCTTCTCCCAGTTCCTTTTGGATCCTTTTGGTTGGAGCACAATCCAAACCCTTTGGCTTTTGTTGGAATTGTGCAAATCCTATTTGAGCTTCTCCCAGTTCCTTTTGGATCCTTTGTGTTGGAGCACAGACCAAACCCCTTGGCTTGTGTTGGGATGTGCAGATCTAGAGAAGGAAAGAGGGTTTTTGGGAAAGGGGAATCCAATGGCAGGAACAAGGAGGGATTTTTAGCAGGAATTTCCTGGGTGGTTTTATCCACATGTTGTTTTTTTCCCCTTTCCCATTAATTTGGAGCCCTCCCTCAGGAACCAGGATCCTTGTTAGTCCCAAGCAATCATCAACACAGGTTTGTTTTAGTCCTAAAGAGATTCCAGATAATTACTCACCGCCCTACAGCAGAATTAATATAATTAGGGACCTAATTACAGTTACCGACCACTCAGGGACTTGGCGAGGGCTTAATTAATATTTGCTAATTGCTCCAGGAGCTGCCAACCCTCTGCTGCTTTCTGGGCCCCAAGAGCAGTGACTCCTGGGCTGTGGGTGCCACGGGGCACTGCTGTGGGCAGGGGGGGTCAGTGCTGGTGCCCTGCAGGGTGGCATGGGGTGGGTTTGGGCTCCCACTGCCCTGGCACTGCCCAGGGTTTGCCCAGGGGAAGGGGCTCTGGGAGCCTGAGGGTCCTGGCACTGCTCTGCCCTCTGCTCTGGTGCAGGGGGATGGCATTGATCCTGAAATCCCTGGGATGCCACAGCTTGTGCCCGGTGGGATCATTGTGTGGTGCCATCAGGGCTTTGCAGCATCCAAGACTGGCTCCAGAGTCAGCTGCTCTTCCCATTGGAATGGCTGGAATTGGAGCTGGGATGAGCTGCTCCTTTTGGGCATGTTTTCCCATCCTACATTTCTCCTGGAATTTCTGGATCTTGTTCCCAGTGGGATCATTGTGTGGTGCCATGAGGGCTTTGCAGCATCCCAGACTGGCTCCAGAGTCAGCTGCTCTTCCCATTGGAATGGCTGGAATTGGAGCTGGGATGAGCTTCTCCTTTTGGGCATGTTTTCCCATCCTGTAATTTATCCTGGAATCCCTGGATCTTGTTCCCAGTGGGATCATTGCATGATGCCCATAAGGTTCTCCAGCATCCCAGGCTGGCTGCAGAATCAGCTGCTCTTCCCATTGGAATGGCTGGAATTGGAACTGGGATGAGCTGCTCCTTTTGGGCATGTTTTCCCTTCCTGTAATTTATCCTGGAATCCCTGGATGCAGAACTTGTTCCCAGTGGGATCATTGTGTGGTGCCCATAATGCTTTGCAGCATCCCAGACTGGCTCCAGAATCAGCTGCTTTTCCCATTGGAATGGCTGGAATTGGAGCTGGAATGAGCTGCTCCTTCTGGGCATGTTTTCCCATCCTGCATTTCTCCTGGAATCCCTGGATGCAGAAGTTGTTCCCAGTGGGATCACTGCACTCCCTGCCATTCCCAGAGGCCAGCCTGGTCCCAGGGCATGGATGCCAGGGGGTGGTGGCACGTCCCTTTGTGGGGCTGGAGGTTGGCTGGGAAATTCCTTCCTCCAGTGGATTTCCCAGGCTTTAGAAAATAAAATGAGGCTCCAGAGGTGGGTGTTGTCCCCAAAAGGCTTCACACTCCGTGGGCAGGGCTGGTTTATGTTACAATTCCCTGTAATTTCTGCTCCATCTCTCCTTCCTGGGTATTTTCCTCCCTTCTTTCACCCTTCCCTAATTTCCTCTTCCCATCTGCTCTGAACTAAGGGCTCCACACTCCTCTCTCCTTCTGCAAACAGAGATCCCCGAGGCTGCAGACCTGAGACAATCCAGCTGATTCATTTCCCACTCAGCCACCTCTGGGAATTCTTCCTCTTATTTTTTTCTTTTTTTTTTCCTTATTTTTTTTTTCCCTGTAATTTCATGCAGAGGGAGCAGATATTTGTAATTGTTTTTTCATTGATTGCCCCCCTCCCTCCTCCCCCCAGTCTTATCATTCACTTCTGGAATGGAACAAACTCCAGCTCAACATCCTCTTCAACCCCCTTGTGCTTTACATTTTCCAATAATAAAGTGGGAACATAAATTAAGAGCCAGAGCTGTTACTAATCTTCTGACCACACTCACTCCCATCCCGACTTTCCTGTGCTGTATTAAATCAAGAAGAATGGCCTATTATAATACAATTAGCTGTGATTCACAGGCAGGAATTAACTGGTGCCAGTGTGGGGGAAAAGTTGCATTAATGTGATTGGAAAAGGCTTGAAACTTTTGTGGTTTGAGGTTGGGTTTTTGGTTGGTTTTTTTTTTCCCTTTCTGCCTTTTAAAAACCCTTTGGCATCTGTGGCTGAGGAAGGGCCGTGGGGAGAGAGGGGAATTCACTCCTTGTTTTGGAATAAATCTGTGTTATGACCCAAATGGTCTCTCTGTGGGCATGGAGACTGTGCTGGTTTGAAGGTGAACCTGCAGGAGAAATGACCCCAACACCAAAGAGATTATAAATCAGTTACAATTTAATAACAATATTCCAATCAATGCAATGGCCCAAAGAGAAATTGGGTTTAACCCCCAAGCCCAGCAGTCTAACCCAGCCCCCTGGGGCACAAACACAGGGGGGTTTGGTGGCCCCTGTGCTGAGCCCCACGTGGTTCCCCCAAGGCCAAAGGCAAAGGAAGGGACAAACCTGTTGGTGCAGATGATGGCACAGTCTGGGCCAGAGTGGTGGCTCCTCCTGGCCAGGGGCTGCTCCTCCTCTGCATTCAACCAGTGGTTCCCCAAGTCCCCAAAGCCCCAGATTGTCTCTCCTGAGGTTTGGGTGGGAGCCCCCAGTGCCTCCCCCAGGGCAGGGAGTTCCACACTGGGGGATCTGACTCTGGCACTCAGGGGGGATTTTGGACTCGTTGCTGGCCCCTGAGCAGAGCTGAGCCCTCAGGTGGGTGTGGAGGTGCCAAGGAGTCCCTGCAGGGCAGTTCTCCCAGCTCCTCTGCCAGGCTTCTTTCCCAGCCAGCTCCCAGCCTGAGGGCTCAGCTGTGCCCTGGGCAGCTGCTGCCAATGGGCCCTTGGGAACAGTTGCTGGGCAATGGCCCAGAGGGTTTGGAATGCCCAGCTTTGGGCACACCCACACAGGGACAAACTGGGCCCACCTGCTGGACTGGGACACCCTCCAATAAAACAGGGTCCAGCCACACCCCCAAGTGCCATCAGTCACCAAGGCTTGGAGGAGATTTCCACAGAGAGACTCTGTGGCTGCTGACTCAGTGAGAAGCAGAATGAGGGATGTGTTTGCTGTTCCAAGCCTGTGGAGCTGCTGGTGGCACAGGGACTGGCATTCTGTGCACACCATGCCAGGACCTGGCACCTCAGGCAGTAAATATTTTAAGGATTGTTTCACAGTGAATAACTCAAGCAGGGTGAGACCTTCTGGGGAAAATACACCCTCTGAAGGAAGAAATTGTTGCATTCAGCTGAGTTGGGAGAGCAGGAAAAGCTTCATTAGCATCGAGTGCAGGGAATTAGCTGCAGATCTTAATTGGAGATGCTGGTGCCAACCTCCCCACCTGAGCAGCACTCACATCACATCCATTGTGCCAGGGGAAGAAAACAGAGGGCAAAGACTCTTCACCCCTCAGAGAATCCAAAATACCTTTTGCAAAGTTCTGTGCCCCTGGAGGGACTGAGTGACACACCCTGGGGTGTTCCAGGGACCCTTTCCTGCTGCACAGCAAACAACTTGCCCGTTTTCCACTGTTTTGGAGGCATTTGGTAGTTCCTCAAAACTTTATCCAGGGAAGAAGGTCTGGGAGAGATGAGGGCAGGCCCTGGCAGGGGCTGCCCAGGGAGGTTTGGAGTGCCCATCCCTGGAGGTGCCCAAGGCAGGGCTGGATGTGGCACTCAGTGGTCTGGGCAGAGGGACAAGGTGGGCATCAATAGTTGGACTCAGGGATCTCGGAGGTCTTCTCCAACCTCAGTGGTTCTGTGGTTTGGGGAATCCCTCCCTCCCTCCCTCCCTCCCTCCATTCATCCATCCATCCATCCATCCATCCATCCATCCATCCCAGAATGAGGGATGATGGGAGTGGGGGGTCCTCTCCAGCCACTCAGTGCTCTGGGCTGGGGGACAAAGTTGGGCAGAGGGACAAGGTGGGCATCAATAGTTGGACTCAGGGATCTCGGAGGTCTTCTCCAACCTCAGTGGTTCTGTGGGTTGGGGAATCTGAGCTGAGAAAGGTGGGAGTTGGTGGGGAAGAGAAATGGGGTGGAGTTGATGAGCTGCTCTGCTCCATTCCAGCAGCTCTGCTGGTGCTGCCAACATCTGGAGAGGGTTGCAGATGGTCAGACAAGGCAGGCAGGAAGATGCCAAGTGCTGGGGAAGAGCTGTGAGTTTGGGGTGGGTGGGTGGTGGGACTGGTGCAATCCAAACATCAAGAAATAGCTCCTGGTGCTCCTCTGCACTTGCAGCCTGGCTGAGTCACCACTCTGCCTTTTCATTGGCACCACGGGGGCTTCCATCCCTTCCTCCCTCCCTCCATCCATCCATCCATCCATCCATCAATCCATCCATCCATCCATCCATCCCTCCATCCATCCATCCATCCATCCATCCATCCATCCATCCATCCATCCCTCCCTCCCTACATCCCTCCCTCCCTCCCTCCATCCATCTCTGCATCCATCCATCCCTCCATCCATCCATCTCTCCATCCATCCCTCCCTCCCTCCATCCATCCATCCATCCATCCATCCCTCCCTCCATCCCTCCATCCATCCATCCATCCATCCATCCATCCATCCATCCATCCATCCATCCATCCATCCATCCATCCCTCCCTCCCTTCCTCCCTCCCTCCCTCCATCCATCCATCCCAGAATGAGGGATGAGGGGAGTGGAGGGTCCTCTCCAGCCTCTTGAGAGGGGCCTGGGACTCCTCATTGGCTGAACCTCAGTGATGGTAAATTCAATTTTGGCTGAGTTCTCATGAACCTCAACTCTTCCCTCTGTCTCCTTTTGTCTCTTCTCCCCTTCCCTTCCCTGTTCCAGGTCAGTGTTTGAACCTCAGGTTGACACTGGAGGTTCCTGCTGCAGTTTGGGGTGGGGAGGTGGATGTTCCCATGAGCTTCTGGAACCAGTTGTGGTGGGTTCCTGGGAAGTTTTGGTCCACTGATTGTCCTCCTTGGGAAGGAGAAGGTCAGAACTGAGGGCACCATTGGCTGCTTTGAGTTGTTGGAATGGGACAGTTCAGTTGGAAGGGCCCTACAACAACCCCCACCCAGCCCGTGTTCACCTCCTGCAGCTGGTGGAGGTCTCAGCCCTGAGCTGAGTCTGCCAGGGTGGTGTGAGAAGAGGTTGGATTTGGGGAAGAGTTAAATGGGAGGAAAAGGGAGAAGTGAAGCACTGGGAGCAGCTCTGGAACATGCAGGTGACCCTGGGCAGCTTGTGCAGGAGAAAGGGGAGATGTTGGACAGGGGGTTCATCTCTGTGGCCATTGTAATACTCAGAGGTTTTTGTGGCCTCCTGACCCAAAATGCCCCATTTCTAAGAGAATTTTAAGAAGGTCAAATAGAAGCTTTTTTTTTGCTTTAAGTATGTTCTTACCAGCAGCAGTCCTGGCTCTGGAGCTCTGGGAGGTGCTCCATGGTGAGGGATGTTCTGCAGGAGCTTTGCTGGAACCACCAAATGGGTTTAATGTGAAAAATTAATGAATACACATCAGTGGCTCTGGAGGAACCTCTTGAGCTGCACCAAGATCCCGGAATCCCACCATGGTTTGGGTTGGGAGGGACCCTAAAACCCACCCAGTCCATGGGCAGGGACACCTCCCAGGGTGCTCCAAGCCCTGTCCAACCTGACCTTGGACACTCCCAGGGCTGGGGCAGCCACAGCTTCTCTGGGCACCTGTGCCAGGGCCTGCCCACCCTCCCAGCCAGGAATTCCTTCCCAATATCCCAGAGAGAAGCCATTCCCCTTGTCCTGTTTCTCCAGACTCTTGTCCAGAGTCTTTCTCTAGTTCTCTTGAAGCCCCTTTAGGCACTGGAAGGGACTCCAAGGTGTCCTTGGAGCTTTCTCTTCTCCAGGGTGAAATCAAGGAGAGGGAATTGGATCTCTCTGGATTTCCTGTTGTTCTGGAAGGGGCAGAGATATGGGAGGATGTTTGTGAGCCACAGAATCATAGAATGGTTTGGGTTTGAAGTGACCTTAAAGCCCACCCAGTGCCCCCCCTGCCATGGGCAGGGACATCTCCCACCAGCCCAGGGTGCTCCAAGCCCTGTCCAACCTGGCCTGGGACACTCCCAGGGCTGGGGCAGCCACAGCTTCTCTGGGCACCTGTGCCAGGGCCTGCCCACCCTCCCAGCCAGGAATTCCTTCCCAATATCCCACCTATCCCCGCCCTCTGGCAGTGGGAAGCCATTCCCTGTGTCCTGTCCCTCCATCCCTTGTCCCCAGTCCCTCTCCAGCTCTCCTGGAGCCCCTTTAGGCACTGGGAGGGGCTCTCAGGTGTCCCTGGACCCTTCCCTTCTCCAGGTGACCCCCCCAGCTCCAGCCCTCTGGTGATCTCCTCCCACACAGCTGAGCCTGAGCAACTTCCCCTGAAAAATCCTGGTTTGTTTTGGTTCCCTTCTGCTTTTTTGAAGTGCTTTTGCTTCTTTGGCCTCTGTGTCCTGCCTGTCTCATGAAAGCTGAGCTCCAGTGGAGATGAAGGGAGGACCAAGCCCTCAGTGCCAGCTGTGTGAGCCCTTCTGCTGCCTTCATGGCTCATTAGTGGCACTGATGAGCTTGTGGCTTCACAAGCCCAGTGCCCGGAGGGGTGGCAGTGCCATGCCTGGGGCCTCACCTCTCATTTTGCCATCTGAAGGGTCAAAGTGTCCTCTCCCTTCCCTGAACAGACTCACACCGAGAGGTTTGACTTGGCAGTGAGGGAGGAATCACTGCAGAGGGGTCTGAGGTGCTGCTGGTTGGAGGACCTGGTTGTAAAGCTGAGCAAGCTCCAAATAAACCACTTGGTGATCCTGAAGAAACAAATGCTGTAAAATTTGGCCCTTGAGGGAAAGGTCATCAATTCTGGCAACCAACTTGTCCTGTGCTGAAGCAGGGGAATGGTTTGCAGCTTGTGACCTTCAGGGATGGATTAGCAGAACTTTGGAGACTCCCTGGGGGTGGAACCACTGGTGGGATGGCAGGTGATGGCACAGGGACTGGAGCACAAGTGCTGTGGGGAGAGGCTGAGGGAGCTGGGGCTGTTCAGCCTGGAGAAGAGAAGGCTCAGAGGTGACCTCAGCACTGTCTGGAACTGCCTGAAGGGAAGTTCTGGCCAGGTGGGGGTTGGTCTCTTCTCCCAGGCACTCAGCAATAGGACAAGGGGGCACCTGGAGGTTTTTCAGCTGAGCTTGGCCGTGGCACTGAGTGCCATGATCTGGTAAAGGGACTGGAGTTGGACCAAGGGTTGGACTTGATGATCTGGGAGGTCTTTTCCAACCCAATCCATTCTGTGATTCTGTGGATGTGGCACTGAGTGAGAATCCACCATGTCTTGATCCAACCCCACTGTGATCACCAGCCCAGGGCACTCTGTGCCCTGGGCTGGTGATCACAGTGGGGTTGGATCAAGGGTTGGACTTGATGATCTCGGAGGTCTTTTCCAACCCAGCTGAGAAGAGAAGAGCAACGAGGCTGGAGAAGGGACTGGAGCACAAGTGCTGTGGGGAGAGGCTGAGGGAGCTGGGGGTGTTGAGCCTGGAGAAGAGGAGGCTCAGAGGTGACCTCAGCACTGTCTGGAACTGCCTGAAGGGAATTTGTGGCCAGGTGGGGGTTGGTCTCTTCTCCCAGGCACTCAGCAATAGGACAAGGGGGCACCTGGAGGTTTTTCAGCTGAGCTTGGCCGTGGCACTGAGTGCCATGATCTGGTAAAGGGACTGGAGTTGGACCAAGGGTTGGACTTGATGATCTCAGAGGTCTTTTCCAACCCAATCCATTCTAGGATTCTGTGATTTTATCAAACCCTCCTTGGGGTGGTTGGTTGTGGATTTGCTCTTGGTTTTCTGAGTTTGGTGTGCTCTGATTTTCTGTTGTACCCTGAGCTTGAGGAGCTGGGCTTGGGCTCCACCTCACCCTCCACATGTCCTGGTGAGAGCCTGGGCTGCAGTGAGTGACCAGCTGGAGGGAGGGAGGGTGGGAAGCTCCTCCAAGGTCCTTTTCCAAACATGGATGGACCAGGCTGTGCTTGGAAAGGTGATGTCTCATGTCCCTCCTGCTTTTCCACTCTTGGCCATGGCAGAGGGTGGGTGGGGTGGGCAGGACCTCCCATGTCCCTGACACAGGGCAAACCAGCAGGGACTGGGAGAACTTTCAAAAAGAAGGATCTGTGGGTCAAACACCAGCTCAGATCAGGGATTTACTGAGATTAGAAAAGACCTCCAAGACCAAACTGAAGTTTTTTCCAAAAGAAACATCTCTGGGTCAAACACCAGCTCAGATCAGGGATTTATTAAGGTTAGAAAAGACCTCCAAGGCCAAGCCCAACTTTTTTTCAGAAAGAAACATCTTTGGGTCAAACTTAATCTCAAATCAGGGAGTTATCAAGGTTAGAAAAGACCTCCAAGGCCAAGCCCAACTCTCACACATTCCCTCAGCTTTGTGATGTAGCTCTGGAGTGGCTCCAAAGCCTCAGCCTTGCACACCTGCTGTGACTCCTGTTCCTGCATCAAGGTCACCTTCCCCACATCTGCTTTGCCTCCTCACATTGTTCTTTGTCCCTCCCAGCACCAGGTGGGCTCAGACTGTGGATTCTTGACCTCCTTGTGAGCTCCAAGGTGGGAAAGGGGCTGAAAACCACCAGAGCTCTGAGGAACTTTGGGGTGGGAACGTCAGAAAGGGGAGTGAAAAGGGGATTTTTGCCATGGCTGGAGGTGGTTTTGTTGCTCTTTAATCAGATTAGAGCTGCAGGTTTCCTGCCCAGCTGTTCCCTTTGCAGACAGGCTGAAAAAAATCCCCTCCTGCTGCTTTCAGCTTGTAATGAGCTTGTTAGCAATTAATTGCTGCTGGAATGGTGTGGAGCAGCAGCACAACGAGCTCTGCACCCAAAAAAGTTGGGAATTGGGTGGGAAAGGGCTTGGAATGTTGCATTTGGTGGCAGTCCTGTTTAAGATCCTTATTAATGATTTAGATGAGGGGATTGAGTCCATCAGCAGCAAATTTGCTGCTGACACCAAGTTGGGAGGGAGTGTCGAGCTGCTGGAAGGCAGGAGGGCTCTGCAGAGGGATCTGGAGAGACTGGAGAGATGGGCTGATTGCAATGGGATGGAGTTCAACAAGGCCAAGTGCAGGTCCTGCCCTTTGGCCACCCCAAGCCCTGCAGAGCTCCAGGCTGGGCACAGAGTGGCTGGAGAGCAGCCAGGCAGAGGGACCTGGGGGGACTGAGGGACAGGAAGCTCAACAGGAGCCACCAGTGTGCCCAGGTGGCCAAGAAGGCCAAGGGGATCCTGGCCTGGATCCAAAGTAGCGTGGCCAGCAGGCCCAGGGCAGTGACCCTTCCCCTGGACTCTGCCTTGGGGAGGCCACACCTTGAGTGTTGTGTTCAGTTCTGGGCCCCTCAGTTGAGGAAAGAGATTGAGGGGCTGGAGCGGGGCCAGAGAAGAGCAACGAGGCTGGAGAAGGGACTGGATGTGGCTCTGAGTGTCCTCTGAAACACCTCCAGGGACAGAGAATCCAACATGTCTTGATCCAACCCCACTGGGATCACCAGCCCAGGGCACAGAGTGCCAGAGTGATCCCAGTGGGGTTGGATCAAGGGTTGGACTTGGTGATCTCAGAGGTCTCTTCCAACCCAACTGAGAAGAGAAGAGCAACGAGGCTGGAGAAGGGACTGGAGCACAAGTGCTGTGGGGAGAGGCTGAGGGAGCTGGGGGTGTTCAGCCTGGAGAAGAGGAGGCTCAGAGGTGACCTCAGCACTGTCTGGAACTGCCTGAAGGGAATTTGTGGCCAGGTGGGGGTTGGTCTCTTCTCCCAGGCACTCAGCAATAGGACAAGGGGGCACGATGGGCTCAAGCTCTGCCAGGGGAAATTGAAGTTGGAGATGAGAAAGAAATTCTTTGCAGAGAGAGTGCTCAGGGATTGGAATGGGCTGCCCAGAGAGGGGGTGGATTCCCCATCCCTGGAGGTTTTTCAGCTGAGCTTGGCCGTGGCACTGAGTGCCATGATCTGGTAAAGGGACTGGAGTTGGACCAAGGGTTGGACTTGATGATCTCAGAGGTCTCTTCCAACCCAATCCAGTCTATGATTCAATGGATGTGGCACTGAGAATCCACCACATCTTGATCCAACCCCACTGTGATCACCAGCCCAGGGCACGGAGTGCCCTGGGCTGGTGATCACAGTGGGGTTGGATCAAGGGTTGACTTGATGATCTTGGAGATCTTTTCCAACCCAAACCATTCTAGGATTCTGTGATTTCATGGACTTGGGTGATCACAGTAGGGTTGGATCAAGGGTTGGACTTGATGATCTCTGAGGTCTTTTCCAACCCAATCCATTCTGTGATTTCCTTGTCACTCTGTGGATGGTTTGACTGACTTTGGCGTTATGAGACACAAATATAATTTGGGCATTTTTGTTTTCCAGCCTGGAAAATTTTCCCTTCTCTCCTAATAGGCAGGCTGGGAAGTTCACTGAAGACCTTGAGCCTCTCTGAAGGCTTTTTCCAAGCCAAGCCCTCCCCACTACACCTCCCAGGGGCTGTGGATGGGGCAGCACATCTGGAGGAAAATGGGATGTGCAGGGATTTCAACATCTGGATGATGCCAAGGGGGGAGCAGGAAGGGATTTACACCTGGCTGTGGACTCAGAGCCTGGATTTTTCCCAGCCTCACAGGATGGAAATTACCCAGGATGGATTTGAAGCCCTGGAATTGCACACACCAGGAATGGCTGACCCAGGACCTTGGAGCTGACCTTGAAACCTGAACAAGCCTTGCTGTGCATTTGTATTTTATCCTTTTGAAGGCATCATGCAGATGAAATTCCTGAGCTTTTCCTTGCAGGAGACATCCCAGGGCTGTGGCTTCCTGCCCCATTTTTCCTGGCTGGATGAAAAAACCGGAATCTGGGGCCAGGGCTTGGCCTGAGGTGTTTGAGGGATGTCTTGGAGGATCTCTGTCCATGAGGTTTGGTTGGGAAAGGGTTAAAGCAGGTGCTCCTGTGGGAGCTGGTCCTACTCCTTCCATCCACTCCTGGTGGGATTTGCTCCCCTGAGTGTGGCTGGGCAGGTCTGGAGTAACATTATGGAATCATAACATGGTTTAGTTGGAAAAGCCCTCTGAGATCATCAGTTCCAGCACTGCCAAGGCCACCACTGACCATGTCCCCAAGTGCCACATCCACATGGCCTTGAAATCCCCCCAAGGGATGGTGACTCCACCACTACCCTGGGCACCCCCTTCCAATGCCTGACCACGTTTTCCATGGAGAAATTCCTCCTGATGTCCCCCCTGCCCCTGCCCTGGCCCAGCCTGAGGCTGTTCCCTCTCCTCCTGTCCCTGTTCCTGGAGCAGATCCCAGATCCCCTCCTTGGATGCATCTGGGATTGCAGAGCCAGAAGATCCCCCCTGAGCCTCCTTTTCTCCAGGCTGAGCCCCCCCAGCTCCCTCAGCCCCTTCCCAGCTCAGTTCCCATCCCTGGAGGTCCACAAAGTCTCCCATTTCCGTGACTGAGAGGGGAACACAATCCCAAGTGATGTCTCCCAGCCCTCCCTGGGTTTGGGGTGGCCAAGGACAGGGAGCAGAGGGGACATCTGTGCCCCTGGTCACACCTGGGCTGGTTCAGGGCTGGGTTCATTCAGTTCTTCCTCCCAGACTCATCCCCACATTGCCGGGCCAAGCAACGATTTCTGCTCCAGGTTCCTCCAAGGTTTGAACCCCCCAGCTTGGCCAAGGCAAATCCCTTTTCTTCTCAAGGAGGTTGGGCTTGTGGTTTGGTCCATACTTTGTGTTTCTGAGCTGTTCCACCCCAGGAACCTTCTAAAAAGAGGCCCTTTATTGAAAAAGAAAAGGACAATGAAGCTGGAGACAGGACTGTGGCTTTTACCCAGAGTTTGTGTTGTGCCTCTTTCATCTTCCTTTCCAAAACTCACCAAACCATAAGGACTCAAACACTCCAAGCAAATTAATCCTTGGCAAGGAGAAGCAAAAAAAAAAAAGAAAAAAGTAAAACTAAAAATAAGTTGAAAAATTTGTCTTGCGGGAACGTCCCGAGGAAAGAATAAATCAAGAAATAAATGAAGCTTCTTTTTGCAAGCTGCTTTAATTATCCTTAATGACCCTTGCACTGGGCAGATGGGGCCTGTGAGGAGCACCCCAGAGGCCACCCAGATGTGTGTCCAGCTCCTTTTCCATCATCCCTGTTTCCAGTAGGGAGTTGCTGCTCTTTCCTGCCCCCCCCAGAGGTCCAAAATCACAGAATGGATTGGGTTGGAAGAGACCTCTGAGATCAGCAAGTCCAACCCTTGATCCAACCCCACTGGGATCACCAGCCCAGAGCATGGAGTGCCCTGGGCTGATGATCACAGTGGGGTTGGATCAAGACATGGTGAATTCTCAGTCAGTGCCACATCCATAGAATCACAGAATGGATTGGGTTGGAAAAGACCTCCCAGATCATCAAGTCCAACCCTTGGTCCAACTCCAGTCCCTTTACCAGATCATGGCACTCAGTGCCACGGCCAAGCTCAGCTGAAAAACCTCCAGGGATGGGGAATCCACACCCTGTCTGGGCAGCCCATTCCAATCCCTGAGCACTCTCTCTGCAAAGAATTTCTTTCTCATCTCCAACTTCAATTTCCCCTGGCAGAGCTTGAGCCCATCGTGCCCCCTTGTCCTATTGCTGAGTGCCTGGGAGAAGAGACCAACCCCCAGCTGGCCACAACTTCCCTTCAGGCAGTTCCAGACAGTGCTGAGGTCACCTCTGAGCCTCCTCTTCTCCAGGCTGAACACCCCCAGCTCCCTCAGCCTCTCCCCACAGCACTTGTGCTCCAGTCCCTTCTCCAGCCTCGTTGCTCTTCTCTGCTCAGTTGGGTTGGAAAAGACCTCCGAGATCACCAAGT
Organism: Pithys albifrons albifrons; assembly: GCF_047495875.1. Classification (NCBI taxonomy): domain Eukaryota; kingdom Metazoa; phylum Chordata; class Aves; order Passeriformes; family Thamnophilidae; genus Pithys; species Pithys albifrons. The sequence goes on from NC_092482.1 coordinate 4,747,248, forward strand.
CCAACCCTTGATCCAACCCCACTGGGATCACCAGCCCTGGGCACAGAGTGCCCTGGGCTGGTGATCACAGTGGGGTTGGATCAAGGCATGGTGGATTCTCACTCAGTGCCACATCCACAGAATCACAGAATGGATTGGGTTGGAAGAGACCTCTGAGATCATCAAGTCCAACCCTTGGTCCAACTCCAGTCCCTTTACCAGATCATGGCACTCAGTGCCACGGCCAAGCTCAGCTGAAAAACCTCCAGGGATGGGGAATCCACTCCCTCTCTGGGCAGCCCATTCCAATCCCTGAGCACTCTCTCTGCAAAGTGCAGGAGTGACCCCAAACTGAAGGGTAGAGAGGGGTGACCCCAAATTTGAGGGAAACCAAACTGGGGGGTGTGTAGGAGGGACCCCAAAGTGAGGGATGTGCAGAAGGGACCCCAAAGTGTGGAGTCTGCAGGGGGTAACCCAAGTTTTGGGGTCTGCAGAGGGATCCCCAAAGTGTGGGATGTGCAGGAGGGACCCTGAGCTGCTCTGGGGTCTCCAGGAGTGACCTCAAACTGTGAGATCTGCAGGGGGGACCCCAAGTTTTGGGGTGTGCAGAGAGGACATTGAGCTGCTGTGGGGTGTGCAGGAGGGACCCCAAACTGTGGGGTGTGCAGAGAGGACATTGAGCTGCTGTGGGGTCTGCAGGAGGGACCCCAAAGTGGGGGGTGTGCAGGAGGGACCCCAAAGTGTGGGATCTGCAGGAGGGACCCCAAAGTGTGGGATCTGCAGGGGGTAACCCAAGTTTTGGGGTCTGCAGGGGGGTCCCCAAAGTGAGGGGTGTGCAGGAGGGACCCCAAACTGTGGGATCTACAGAAGGGACCCTGAGCTGCTGTGGGGTCTCCAGAAGTGACCCCAAAACTGTGGAACCTGCAGGGGGAACCCCAAGCTTTGGGGTCTACAGGAGGGACCCCAAGCTGTGGGATGTACAGAAGGGACCCTGAGCTGCTGTGGGGTCTCCAGGAGTGACCTCAAACTGTGAGATCTGCAAGGAGGACCCCAAAGTGTGGGATCTACAGAAGGGACCCTGAGCTGCTCTGGGGTCTCCAGGAGTGACCTCAAACTGTGGGATCTGCAGGGGGGACCCCAAGTTTTGGGGTCTGCAGTGGGGACCCCAAAGTGTGGAGTGTGCAGAGAGGACATTGAGCTGCTGTGGGGTCTGCAGGAGGAACCCCAAAGTGAGGGATGTGTAGGGGGGACCCCAAACTGTGGGGTGTGTAAAGGGGACCTCAGACTGTGATGTGTGCAGGGGGTACCCCAAGTTTTGGGGTGTGCAGGGAGGTCCCCAAAGTGAGGGGTGTGAAGGAGGGACCCCAAGCTGTGGGGTGTGCAGAGAGGACATTGAGCTGCTGTGGGGTCTGCAGGAGGGACCCCAAAGTGTGGGATCTACAGAAGGGACCCTGAGCTGCTCTGGGGTCTCCAGGAGTGACCCCAAAACTGTGGGATCTGCAGGGGGGTACCCCAAGTTTTGGGGTCTGCAGAGGGGTCCCCAAAGTGTGGGGTGTGCAGAGAGGACATTGAGCTGCTGTGGGGTCTGCAGGGGGGACCCCAAAGTGAGGGATGTGTAGGGAGGACCCCAAAGTGTGGGAAGTACAGGAGGGACCCCAAAGTGTGGGGTGTGCACAGGGGACCCTGAGCTGCTTTGGGTCTGCAGGAGTGACCCCAAAGTGTGGGGTGTGGGGAGGTGACCCCAAACTGGGGATGTGCAGGGGGGGACCCCAAAGTATGGGGTGTGCGGGGGGGGGGGGCAAAAGTGAGGAGTGTGCAGGAGTGACCTCAAACTGTGGGGTCTTCAAAAGGGACCCCAAGTTTTGGGGTCTCCAGGAGGGTCTGCAAACTGTGGGGTGTGCAGGAGTGACCCCACACTGAACGGTGCAGAGGGGTGACCCCAAAGTAGGGGATGTGCAGGGGGGACCCCAAAGTGTGGGATGTGCATGAGGAACCCCAAGCTTTCGGGTCTGCAGGAGGAACCCCAAACTTGAAGGTGTGGAGGAGTGACCCCAAACTGAGGAGTGTGCAGGAGTGACCTCAAGGTGTGGGGTGGGTAGGGAGGACCCCAAAGTGAGGGGTATGCAGAGAGAACCCTGAGCTGCTGTGGGGTCTGCAGGAGTGACCTCAAACTGTGGGGTCTGCAGGAGGGACCCCAAGTTTTGGGGTCTACAGGAGTGACCCCAAACTAGAAGATGTGCAGGAGTGTGGGGTGTGCAGGGGTGACCCCAGAGTGTGGGGTGTGCAGGAGGGACCCCAGAGTGTGGGGTGTACAGGAGTGACCCCAAACTGGGGGGTGCGCAGGGGGGACCCCAAACTGTGGGATCTTCAGGAGGGACCCCCAAGCTGTGGGGTGTGCAGAGGGAACCCTGAGCTGCTGCGGGGTCTGCAGGAGTGACCCCAAACTAGAAGATGTGCAGGGGTGACCTCAGAGTGTGGGGTGTGCAGGGGGAACCCCAGAGTGTGGGGTGTGCAGGGGTGACCCCAGAGTGTGGGGTGTGCAGAGGGGACCCCAGAGTGTGGGGTGTGCAGAGGGAACCCCAGAGTGGGGGGTGTGCAGGAGGGACCCCAGAGTGGGGGTGTGCAGGGGTGACCCCAGAGTGGGGGGTGTGCAGGAGGAACCCCAGAGTGGGGGGTGTGCAGGAGGGACCCCAGAGGGGGGGGTGTGCAGGGGTGACCCCAGAGGGGGGGGTGTGCAGGGGTGACCCCAGAGTGTGGACTCTGCAGGGCACTGCCCGCTCTCTGCCCTCTCTCTGCCCACTCTCTGCCCCCTCCCCGTGCCCGCAGTGCCACCGCGATGACGTCGCTCTGGCAGCTCTGCTAAACCCGAGCCTGGCCATGTATAATTCAGACCTTCCCCTCCACCACCTGTCCTGGAGAAAGGCAAAAATCAGGCAATTTCCTGCAAGGACAAGTGCCATTTCTATTTTTACCAGATGATTTATAAATAGGGGCATTATTTTAGCCCTTTGCAGGGACAGGGGGCGGGCACTGCCCTGCCCCAGACTGAGCTTTGCTGCAGCCCCTCCAACTTCAGCCACTTCTCTTGACCTGTTTTGATTTTTTGGTGTGTTTGTGGCAAACCCCACATATGAGGGGACTTCTTTTTGGGGAGTTGACCAAAGTCTTTGATTTGGCAGGAGAGTTTTGAGGTGTTTGGTGGTTATTTTGTGCCTTGGTGGGTTCAGGTTGTGGAAGGAGAAGGAGGTTGGGGAGCCACAAAACCCACTCCAAGTCCCTTCCCCGAAGCCATCCCTTGTTGATGGGGTGGAGCTGCCATGCCCCCCCACCTGGATTTCTGGCAGTGCCAACTGCTCTCCTGCATTTCCCTGGGCAGAGGGGGAAGCTGCAGCTCTGCCAGGCAGGAAGGGGCAGGTTGGCACCGCAGGGAAGGGACAAGCAGAGCGTCACCACCGACCTCTCCTGCCAGTGCCTCCTTCCCCACTCCCTGGTGCTGCTGCTGCAATTTATTTGGCTGATTGAAAAGCACAACAACAAGTGCATGGCTGAGTCATAGAAACACTGATCTTATGCCAGGCTGCAGTGCCAGCTCTGCCCTGGCACCTCGGCCCTGCTGCCACTTGGAGCATCGTGGCATGGCCTGACAGGAAACTCATTCCATCCCTCGTGCCTTAAATATTATCCGAGGGTTTCATTTGCTTTTGTCCAAGATTTCTGAAAATGCTGCCTGTTATTTGGGAAGGGTTTTAATGGGCAAAGGATTTTAATGAGGTGAAAAGTCCTTTATCTGTAAAAATGTGCTGAGAGAAACAGAACAGAGTCATAACACTGGATATAAATAGTCAAAGCTGCTCAGGGGTCTTGAAAGTGTTCCCAGAAGGTCAGGGGAGATGAGGAAGACAAAGAAGGTGAAGGGGGTGTTTTTAGGACCCCAACTCAAATTCTGGAGGGGGATTGGGGCAGTGCTGAGGGAGGGACAGGACTGGGAGTGAGTGGAGTAGATGAGGTGATGCCCAAATATTGAAGAATAATAATTAGAACCCCAATATTGTAATTAGATGATGGTATAAAGCTGTAAAGGTTGAGGTGTGCAGAATAATGTTGGTGCCACAACAAAGAGGTGCTTTTGGCCTTTCAATGCTCAAAAACAGTTCACCACCTTCCTGGGCAGCCCCTGCCAGGGCCTGACCACCCTTTCCATGGAGAAATTCCTCCTGATGTCCCACCTGTCCCTGCCCTGGCCCAGCCTGAGGCTGTTCCCTCTCCTGTCCCTGTTCCTGGAGCAGATCCCAAATCCCCTCCTTGGCTCCATCAGGGATTTCAGAGCCAGAAGGTCCCACCTGAGCCTCCTTTTCTCCAGGCTGAGCCCCCCCAGCTCCCTCAGGATTTCTCCAGCCCCTTCCCAGCTCCATTCCCTTCCCTGGACACTCTCCAGCCCCTCGTGTCTCTCAAACATGGATCTCACAGACTTGTCCTCACACAGCCCAGAACCCTGAGGAGATCTTGGGTCCATCACCCTACAGGGCTTGACTCAGCTCCAAAATGCAACATCTTTGGGGGAATCCTGTGATGCCTCAGCACAGTTTGGGACCTCAGGCTGCTGCAACAACCTGTGGGGTGGATCAGTTGGCTTTTGGGGCACCTGAGTGCAGGTGGTGGAGCAGGAGCCCCTCTCAGGGCACAGGGTTGGGTGCTGGGTTGGGCACAGCGGGCACTGCCTTTGCACTGAGAGTGTAAAACTGCTGCAAATGGTGTTGAGCAACATCACAGAACCATCTTGAAGGAACTTTGTGCCAGCAGCCAGGCTGTGCTGCCACCCATCTGTGCCCAGAGTGTTTGGGTGGGTCGGGATGCACTTCTTAATTTTCATTTTCTGCTGGATCCTGAAATCACGAGCACTTAGGAGGGAGATGAGAGCAGGGCCAGGGCTAAGTGAGTCCATTCATCACAGCTTTCCTCTCCAGCTGTGCTTTACCAACAAGGTTTTCCTCACCTGCCCACGTTCAGTTAGAGATATATATATATTTATTTTATATATATATTTAGAGGAAATGTGCTGGTGGGAACTTTTGGAGTGAGACAGTTGGGCTGCACTGTATAAAAGCTGTGCTGGGAGGTCTCCACAATTCCCTGAAGGGATGTTGGACCCAGGTGGGGGTTGGTCTCTTCTCTCAGGAAACCAACAGTAGGACAAGAGGGCACAGGGGAGGTTGGGGTGGGATATCAGGAAGGAATTCCAGAGAGAGTGCTCAGGGATTGGAATGGGCTGCTCAGAGAGGGGGTGGATTCCCCATCCCTGGAGGTTTTTCAGCTGAGCTTGGCCGTGGCACTGAGTGCCATGATCTGGTAAAGGGACTGGAGTTGGACCAAGGGTTGGACTTGATGATCTCAGAGGTCTCTTCCAACCCAATCCATTCTGTGGATGTGGCACTGAGTGAGAATCCACCATGTCTTGATCCAACCCCACTGTGATCACCAGCCCAGGGCACAGAGTGCCAGAGTGATCACAGTGGGGTTGGATCAAGGGTTGGACTTGCTGATCTCAGAGGTCTCTTCCAACCCAACTGAGAAGAGCAACAAGGCTGGAGAAGGGACTGGAGCACAAGTGCTGTGGGGAGAGGCTGAGGGAGCTGGGGGTGTTCAGCCTGGAGAAGAGGAGGCTCAGAGGTGACCTCAGCACTGTCTGGAACTGCCTGAAGGGAAGTTGTGGCCAGCTGGGGGTTGGTCTCTTCTCCCAGGCACTCAGCAATAGGACAAGGGGGCACGATGGGCTCAAGCTCTGCCAGGGGAAATTGAAGTTGGAGATGAGAAAGAAATTCTTTGCAGAGAGAGTGCTCAGGGATTGGAATGGGCTGCCCAGAGAGGGGGTGGATTCCCCATCCCTGGAGGTTTTTCAGCTGAGCTTGGCCGTGGCACTGAGTGCCATGATCTGGTAAAGGGACTGGAGTTGGACCAAGGGTTGGACTTGATGATCTCGGAGGTCTTTTCCACCCAATCCATTCTGTGGTTCTGTGATCCCTGATGGTCAGCACTGATGCTGGAAACAGCTCTGAAAGGGGGACCTGGGCAACCTCCCTGTTCTGAAAGGACTGTGGGATCTTCTGTAGAGTAAGAAAATAAGAGGACAGCCTGTCCTTTCCCTCAGCCAGAGCTCCTCTGAGCCGTGTGCTGTGGTTTCCTCCTCCAGCTGTGATTCCCAGGAGATCAAGGCCCACCCTGGATGCTCCCAGCCCTGTCTCCTCCTCCTCCTCCTGCTCCTCTCTCCCAGGGGAGACTTTTTCCTCGCTGTGTTTTGCTGATGTTTTTATTTCCCCTCCCCCCCAAATACATTTTCCTTGTCTCACTCCTGCAAAAATCTGTCACCTTTTCTTTCTCCTCATCACGATGTGGTTTTCCATCATCCCAGAGACAAGCTGTGACTTCAGCAGGATTAATATTCCCCCTCTGCAGTCTCAGCCTGCTCTTGAGGAAGTCAAACCAGCACACCCAGGCTGTGTCTGCTCGGGGTGACCTCCCACCTCCACCCCAGTGGCCAATTTGTCTCTCAGTGGCCAATTTGTCCCCCAGTTTGTCACCTGTGCCTTGGCTTGGGGTGACCGAGGGTGAATATGTCACACATCGTGGTCCTCGTTAGTGCTTCTCTGCCAGCTCTGCCCACAGGGGTGATGAGAAACCTCCTGCCCACAGGGGTGATGAGAAACCTCCTGCCCACAGGGGTGATGAGAAACCTCCTGCCCACAGAGGTGATGAGAAACCTCCTGCCCACAGGGGTGATGAGAAACCTCCTGCCCACAGGGGTCATGAGAAACCTCCTGCCCACAGGAACCTCTGCCTGCAATTAGTCTGGAGGAGCTCGTTTGGAGCTGAGTTTAATTGGGATCACGTCGGGCTGACGCTGCCTTGGGGGTGCCACGTGGCTCCTTCTGCATGGAGTGTGAGGAGGGAGCAGAGGAGGCCTCACACTGAAACCCTGGGCTGGATTAACCATGGGCTGGATTAACCGTGGGCTGGATTAACCATGGGCTGGATTAACCCTGGGCTGGTTTAACCATGGGCTGGATTAACCCTGGGCTGGATTAACCATGGGCCTGGTTAAACCCTGGGCTGGATTAACCCTGGGCTGGATTAACCCTGGGCTGGATTAACCCTGGGCTTGATTAAACCCTGGGCTGGATTAACCCTGGGCTGGACTAACCATGGGATTGATTCAACCATGGGCCTGGTTAAACCCTGGGCTGGATTAACCCTGGGCTGGATTAACCATGGGCTGGATTAACCCTGGGCTGGATTAACCATGGGCTGGATTAACCCTGGGCTGGATTAACGCTGGGCTGGATTAACCATGGGCCTGGTTAAACCCTGGGCTGGATTAACCCTGGGCTGGATTAACCCTGGGCTGGATTAACCATGGGCCTGGTTAAACTCTGGGCTTGATTCAGCCATGGGATTGATTCAACCATGGGCTGGATTTGACCATGGGCTGGATTAACCATAGGCCTGGTTAAACCCTGGGCCTGGTTAAACCACGGGCTTGATTCAGCCATGGGATTGATTCAACCATGGGCCTGGTTAAACCCTGGGCTTGGTTAAACCCTGGGCTGGATTAACCATGGGCCTGGTTAAACCCTGGGCTTGGTTAAACCCTGGGCTGGATTAACCATGGGCCTGGTTAAACTCTGGGCTTGATTCAGCCATTGGATTGATTCAACCATGGGCTGGATTCCACCATGGGATTGATTCGACCATGGGCTGGATTTGACCATGGGCTGGATTAACCATAGGCTGGATTAAACCATGGGCCTGGTTAAACCCTGGGCTTGGTTCAACCACGGGCTGGATTAAACCATGGGCTTGATTAAACCCTGGGCTGGATTAACCATGGACTTGGTTAAACCCTGGGATTGGTTCAACCCTAGGCTTGATTCAACCATGGGCTGAATTAAACCATGATCTTGATTAAACCCTGGGCTGGATTCAACCATGGCCTTGAGTAAACCATGGGCTTAATTAAACCCTGGTCTTGATTAAAACATGGGCTTGTTTAAACCCTGCACTTGGTTCAACCATGGGCTTGTTTAAACCATGGGCTTGGTTCAACCATGGGCTTGGTTCAACCATGGGATTGATTCAGCCATGGGCTGGATTCAACCATGGGCCTGGTTAAACCCTGGTCTTGGTTCAACCATGGGCTGAATTAAACCATGAGCTTGATTAAACCCTGGGCTTGAGTAAACCATGGGCTTGATTAAACCCTGGACTTGATTCAACCATGGGCTGGATTCAACCATGGGCTTGATTAAACCCTGAGCTGGATTCAACCATGGGCTGGATTCAACCATGGGCTTGATTAAACCCTGGGCTTGGTTAAACCCTGGGCTGGATTCAGCACTGGGCTTGGTTAAGCTAACCAGGGCCTGGTTAAACCACGGACTGGATTCAACCCTGGGCTGGATTAAACCCTGGGCTGGATTAAACCCTGGGCTGGAGTCAACCATGGGATTGGTTCAACCATGGGCTTGGATCAACCTTCTCTCTGCCCTCACAGCCCTGCATGCTTGGCCAGCTCATTTTCCTGGTGGAAAAGCCATGGGAGCATCCCTGTGCCCCAGCAGTGGCTTCCCTGTGTGGCCTCCAGGCTGGACATCCTGGACAGGGATGTTCCTCCTCCTCATTGCCCTCTTGGGTTCCCAACTCTTGGCTCACTGACTGGGTTTTTCTGCTTTCCCTGGTTTTAAACTGGAGATGAACTGCAGGGATGTCTCCTCTGACCTGCAGAGAGGAGGAGACCAGGACCATTATAAACTGGAGATGAACTGCAGGGATGTCTCCTCTGACCTGCAGAGAGGAGGAGACCAGGACCATTATAAACTGGAGATGAACTGCAGGGATGTCACCTCTGACCTGGTGAGAGGAGGAGACCAGGACCATTATAAACTGGAGATGAAATGCAGGGATGTCACCTCTGACCTGCAGAGAGGAGGAGACCAGGACCACATACATGAGCACCCACAGCTTCTCCTGGTTGTTCTTCAGGACTGCTGACAACCCAAGATGATGATGATGATAATAATAAAAATAATAATAATAATAATAATAATAATAATAATAATAATAATGATAATCATCATCATCATCATCAACATCATCATCATCATCATCATCATCATCATCCCCATTTTCCACACCATCTTCTCTCCCCCTCCCAGCCCACTTTCATGCCTTGTTATGATTTCAGTGTTTCTGTTGCAAGTGGAAAATTAAGCTGGGATTCAGGGAAGCTCATTAGAGCACATTAAAGCTCTTTGGGAGGAGCTTCTGGGGAATTAGAGGCTTTAACCTTGTTTAGGGGAGATTCCAAGCCAAGTGTGGCCTGGAAGGGATGGGTCACTCCAAGGTTAATGCCCTTTATCCATCCCCTTCCAGTTCCTGGGGCTGTTTCCCTGCCTGAGGCTCCCTGTCCATCCAGCAGCTCCATGTCAGGGCTCCAGGGAAGGCCAGGCCTTCTGAAAGCCCCCATGGGACAGTTCATGCACATTTTGGTAGGTTTTGGCAAGGCATAAAAAGTGGGTTTTCCACCCAAAAATCCTGGGGCAGGATTAAAATTGGTTGGGGAAGCTCAGCCTGCTGTGCCTGAGCCCATCCTGCCATCTCTTCACTGCCTCATGCCAGGACACATCATGTTCTCTGCCACTCCTGATTTCCCAGTAACTTCCAGCTCAGTTTTGGCTTTTGGGGTGTTGGAGCTTTTCCTTATTGTTCATGGAGAACCCTGTGCTGGTTTGAAGGTGAACCTGCAGGAGAAATGAACCCAACACCAAAGAGATCACAAATCAGAGTTACAATTTAATAACAATATTCCAATAAATGCAATGGCACAAAGAGAAATTGGGTTTAACCCCCAAGCCCAGCAGTCTAACCCAGCCCCCTGGGGCACAAACACAGGGGGGTTTGGTGGCCCCTGTGCTGAGCCCCACGTGGTTCCCCCAAGGCCAAAGGCAAAGGAAGGGACAAAGCTGTTGGTGCAGATGATGGCACAGTCTGGGCCAGAGTGGTGGCTCCTCCTGGCCAGGGGCTGCTCCTTCTCTGCATCCAATCAGTGGTTCCCCAAGTCCCCAAAGCCCCAGATTGTCTCCCCTCAGGCTGTCTTGGTTTGAGATGAGCAACTGCCAACCCCCCCAAGCACAGAGAGAAAAACCTCCCTCCTAACACCAGGGAAAGGGAGGAAAAGAGAGGGGAAAGGAAAAACCACTTCAAACCACGTTTATACTAAAACTACATATATTTTTACAGAAAGGAAGAGACAATTAGAAGAGAGTACAAATATTCACTCACACAAGTCTGCAACAACAAATTTCCCACTTCTTAACAAACACACAAACTTTACTGTCTTAACTACACATTACTTAAGAAAAAGCTTATTCCCCAGGGAGACAAACCCAAGCAGAAAGGAGAGACCCAGAACAACACATTTTACTTTCCTGAGGTACCCTGTGAGCCAGTGGTGGGCCTGGTCCTCTCCATCCCCCCTGGGACAGCATCGTGTGTCCTCCCAAGAGGAGGCTGAGAAGCGACTGCCTTAACCACTCCCACACTGGTTCCTACTGCCCTGGAGATGATGCCAGAATGTGGGATGGAATACAAAATTCCTGGCTGGAAGAGGTCAGCTGTTGGCTCAGCCCAGCTCAGCTCAGCTGTTGGCTCAGCCCAGCTCAGCTCAGCTGACAGCTTCGGTCTAGTCCAGACTCCAGAGCCCAAATCCAGGCCCACCTGGGTGAACTCATAACACAGGTGCAGGTGGGAGCCCCCAGTGCCTCCCCCAGGGCAGGGAGTTCCACCCTGGGGGATCTGACTCTGGCACTCAGGGGGGATTTTGGACTCGTTGCTGGCCCCTGAGCAGAGCTGAGCCCTCAGGTGGGTGTGGAGGTGCCAAGGAGTCCCTGCAGGGCAGTTCTCCCAGCTCCTCTGCCAGGCTTCTTTCCCAGCCAGCTCCCAGCCTGAGGGCTCAGCTGTGCCCTGGGCAGCTGCTGCCAATGGGCCATTGGGAACAGTTGCTGGGCAATGGCCCAGAGGGTTTGGAATGCCCAGCTTTGGGCACCCCCACACAGGGACAAACTGGGCCCACCTTCTCAACTGGGACAACCCACCAATTCCTACCTTGAGCCAAGAACCAGTTTCCTGGAGTGCAGCCACCAGCCCTGTGGCCCTACAACCTGCCTTTGGTCCCATCCAAGGTTTTTCCTTTTCCCCCAAGGAGGATGGGGATGGATTTATTCTCCACGAAGCTTGTTTGGCTCTTGGGAGGTGCCACCTCCCAGTTTCTGGAGTGGGGTGGGATGCAGAGGGATCAATAACATCATCACAAACATTTTGTGGGCACAGATTTGGTCAGTGCTTAGAGGTGGTTTATTTTTAGCCTTCATTGAGAAGGGATTTGGGATTAGAGCTTTGTTCTGCACTGTCCAGGCAGTGGCAGATGGGAATGGGCTGGGCTGAGCTGCAGGGTGGGTCCTCTCAGGGCTTCACTGGGCTGCTGGGACCTCATCATCCAAGTGCCAAGGTCCTGTGGGGAGTCTGTGGCAGAGATGGAGATGAATGGTGGGTTTGTGGCTTTTGGGCTCCTGAGATGCCTCAGAGTGACATAAAAGGGGCTTTGTGTCAGTGGATTCAAATCCTCAGAGGAGACAGGTCAGACTGGGGAGGGCTGGGGATGGTGTGGTTGGCATGAACCCAAACTGGGGATGGACTTGGTTGTGTTTAATTCATGGGCAGGAGGTTTGGGGTCAGCACCAGGTTACAGAGCAGGGCACTCAATCCCAAGGAGCTGGCAGGGAGAAGATGAGCAGGAGGTCTGGGGACACCAACGGGTTACAGAGCAGGTAACTCGATCCCAGGGATCTGGCAGGGAAAGGGTGGGCTGGAGGTTTGGGGTCACCAACAGTTACATACAGAGCAGGTAATTCAATCCCAGGGAGATGGCAGGGAAAGGGTGGGCTGGAGGTTTGGGGTCACCAACAGTTACATACAGAGCAGGTAACTCAATCCCAGGGAGATGGCAGGGAAAGGGTGGGCAGGAGGTTTGGATTTACAGAGCAGGGCACTCGTTCCCAAGGAGTTGGCAGGGAAAAGATGGGCAGGAGGTTTGGGGTCAGCAGGTTTGGGGTCAGCACCAGGTTACAGAGCAGGGGACTGAATCCTAAGGAGTTGGCGGGGAGAGGGTGGGCAGGAGGTTTGGCATCAGCAGCAGGTAACAGAGCAGGGGGCTTGTTCCCAAGGAGCTGGCAGGGAAAGGTTGGCAGGAGGTTTGGGGTTACAGAGCAGGGAACTCATTCCCAAAGAGCTGGCAGGGAGAAGATGGGCAGGAGGTTTGAGGTCACCAACAGTTACATACAGAGCAGGTAACTCAATTCCAGGGAGATGGCAGGGAGAGGGTGGGCAGGAGGTTTGGGATCAGGAGGTTTGGGGTCAGCACCAGGTTACAGAGCAGGGCACTCATTCCCAAGGAGTTGGCAGGGAGAAGATGAGCAGGAGGTCTGGGGACACCAACAGGTTACAGAGCAGGGGACTCGTTCCCAAGGAGCTGGCAGGGAAAAGTTGGCAGGAGGTTTGGGGTTACAGAGCAGGGGACTCGTCCCCAAGATGCTGGCAGGGAGAAGATGGGCAGGAGGTCTGGGGACACCAACGGGTTACAGAGCAGGTAATTCATTCCCAGGGAGCTGCCAAGGAAAGGGTGGGCAGGAGGTTTGGGGTCAGCAGGTCTGGGGTCAGCACCAGGTTACAGAGCACGGGACTGAATCCTAAGGAGTTGGCAGGGAGAGGGTGGGCAGGAGGTTTGGAGTCAGGAGGTTTGGGGTCAGCACCAGGTTACAGAGCAGGGCACTCAATCCCAAGGTGTTGGCAGGGAAAGCTGGGCAGGAGGTTTGGGGTTACAGAGCAGGGAACTCGTTCCCAAGGAGTTGGCAGGGAGAAGATGGGCAGGAGGTTTGAGGTCACCAACAGTTACATACAGAGCAGGTAACTCAATCCCAGGGAGATGGCAGGGAAAGGGTGGGCAGGTGGTTTGGGGTCAGCAGCTTTGGGGTCAGCACCAGGTTACAGAGCAGGGCACTCAATCCCAAGGAGATGGCAGGGAAAGGTTGGCAGGAGGTTTGGGGACAGCAGGTTTGGGGTCAGCACCAGGTTACAGAGCAGGGGACTGAATCCTCAGGAGTTGGCAGGGAGAGGGTGAGCAGGAGGTTTGGCATCAGCACCAGGTTACAGAGCAGGGCACTCAGTCCCAGGGAGATGGCAGGGAGAGGGTGGACAGGAGGTTTGGGGTCAGCAGGTTTGGGGTCAGCACCAGGTTACAGAGCAGGGGACTGAATCCCAAGGAGATGGCAGGGAAATGTTGGCAGGAGGTTTGGGGTTACAGAGCAGGGGACACATTCCCAAGGAGCTGGCACAGCAAAGGTGGGCAGAAGTTTGGGGTCAGCACCAGGTTACAGAGCAGGTGCCTCATTCCCAGGGAGCTGGCAGGGAAAGGGTTGGCAGAGATTTGGCTCCTCCATGTCCCTGCCCATGGCACAGCCCCGGGGAGGGGCTTTGGGCACAGGGCAGTGGGAAGGGCTGTGGCACATTGTGTGCCCCAAGGGCATCATCTCCCCAGGAGTCCCAAATTCCTGCTGCTTCCCTAGGGAGGATTTTAACATCTGCCAGGGTTTGGATTTTATTTAAATAAAAACTGCAGGATCTGAGAAAAGCCAAGTGATGCCCCCAGGGCATTGCAGGGCACAGGGAGGGCATATCTGAGCCACAGGTCTCCTTTGGAGCTGGCCAAGAGGTGGAGACTCCCAAGGGTGGAAACCTGCTCTTCCTGGGGTGCATGGGGAAGGGAGGGGGTGCTGTGTGCCCTGGCAGCATCTGGTGACCCTGGCACTGCACACCGTGCCCTGGCAGTGTCTGGTGACCCTGGCACTGCACACTGTGCCCTGGCAGTGTCTGGTGGCCCTGGCACTCTGCACACTGTGCCCTGGCAGCGTCTGGTGGCCCTGGCACTGCACACCATGCCCTGGCAGTCTCTGGTGACCCTGGCACTGCACACTGTGCCCTGGCAGTGTCTGGTGACCCTGGCACTGCATACCGTGCCCTGGCAGTGTCTGGTGGCCCTGGCACTCTGCACACCATGCCCTGGCAGCATCTGGTGACCCTGGCACTGCACACCGTGCCCTGGCAGTGTCTGGTGACCCTGGCACTGCACACCGTGCCCTGGCAGCATCTGGTGACCCTGGCACTCTGCACACCGTGCCCTGGCAGAATCTGGTGACCCTGGCACTGCACACTGTGCCCTGGCAGTGTCTGGTGACCCTGGCACTGCACACCGTGCCCTGGCAGTGTCTGGTGACCCTGGCACTCTGCACACCATGCCCTGGCAGTGTCTGGTGACCCTGGCACTGCACACTGTGCCCTGGCAGCATCTGGTGGCCCTGGCACTGCACACCGTGCCCTGGCAGTGTCTGGTGGCCCTGGCACTGCACCCTGTGCCCTGGCAGTGTCTGGTGACCCTGGCACTGCACACCATGCCCTGGCAGTGTCTGGTGACCCTGGCACTCTGCACACCATGCCCTGGCAGCATCTGGTGACCCTGGCACTGCACACCGTGCCCTGGCAGTGTCTGGTGGCCCTGGCACTGCACACCGTGCCCTGGTAGTGTCTGGTGGCCCTGGCACTGCACACTGTGCCCTGGCAGAATCTGGTGACCCTGGCACTGCACCCTGTGCCCTGGCAGCATCTGGTGACCCTGGCACTGCACACCGTGCCCTGGCAGAATCTGGTGATCCTGGCACTGCACCCTGTGCCCTGGCAGAATCTGGTGGCCCTGGCACTGCACACCATGCCCTGGCAGAATCTGGTGGCCCTGGCACTGCACACTGTGCCCTGGCAGCATCTGGTGACCCTGGCACTGCAGACCATGCCCTGGCAGCATCTGTTGATCCTGGCACTGCACCCTGTGCCCTGGCAGTGTCTGGTGGCCCTGGCACTCTGCACACCATGCCCTGGCAGTGTCTGGTGGCCCTGGCACTGCATACCGTGCCCTGGCAGTGTCTGGTGGCCCTGGCACTCTGCACACCATGCCCTGGCAGTGTCTGGTGGCCCTGGCACTGCATACCGTGCCCTGGCAGTGTCTGGTGACCCTGGCACTGCACACTGTGCCCTGGCAGTGTCTGGTGGCCCTGGCACGCACACCGTGCCCTGGCAGCATCTGGTGACCCTGGCACTGCACACCGTGCCCTGGCAGTATCTGTTGACCCTGGCACTGCACACCATGCCCTGGCAGAATCTGGTGGCCCTGGCACTGCACACCATGCCCTGGCAGTGTCTGGTGACCCTGGCACTGCACACCGTGCCCTGGCAGAATCTGGTGACCCTGGCACTCTGCACACTGTGCCCTGGCAGTGTCTGGTGACCCTGGCACTGCACACTGTGCCCTGGCAGTGTCTGGTGGCCCTGGCACTCTGCACACCATGCCCTGGCAGCATCTGGTGACCCTGGCACTGCACACCGTGCCCTGGCAGTATCTGGTGGCCCTGGCACTGCACACTGTGCCCTGGCAGAATCTGGTGACCCTGGCACTCTGCACACTGTGCCCTGGCAGAATCTGGTGGCCCTGGCACTGCACACCGTGCCCTGGCAGAATCTGGTGACCCTGGCACTCTGCACACTGTGCCCTGGCAGCATCTGGTGACCCTGGCACTGCACCCTGTGCCCTGGCAGAATCTGGTGACCCTGGCACTGCAGACTCAGTGAGATTAACTTTGTTCTTGCTGTCCCTTTTGCTCCTTGAGGTCTCTAAACCCCCCAGAAACCTCCAGAAGGACTTCACGTGTTTTTCTTCCTTCTGGTCCTTATTTCTGGATCAAAGAGTTGTCTCCATGTGCTCACCACCCAGAGGGGACACCAGTGGACCTCCAGGCTGTGGGGCCACGTTGCTCAGGGAGCTGAGCTCGTTGTGGGCCTTGGTTGTGACCAAATGAACTGTCTGAGCCTCTGTGAGTGTGTGAGGGTTGTAAAACACTTATTGAACCTGAAGGTCCTTCAACCTCAATCTGCTTTGCTGAGATGATGTGGCTGAGGTAGCCCAGGTGGCTGTTAATGCTGATGGGCTCAGGAGAGCTCATAAATGTCCTGAGATGATGGGCAATGTAATGGGGCCATAAAAGAGAGTGGCAGAGTGAAGGTGTCCTGCTCAGGGAGGTGACAGTGGCACCTTGGCAGGGAGCTCTGCCTGGCACGGGGAGCTCCAGGTGTTGAAATGGAGTCTGAGATAAAACTCTGGGGACAGAAAGTCCTCAAAGGAATGAGGTTTTTTTGTAAATCTCTGAGGATGAAGTGGGTTTGTGGGGGGTGGAGTTGGCTGTGGCTTCTTGTGGTCAGGGGCAAAGGAGCTTCTCATCATTCCTCTGTCCTGGGGCCACTGGGAGACCGGGCAGGGCTGGGTGGGGCATCTCAGCCAGGCCCATCCTGGCATCGACTCCACAGCAGTGAGTGAGAGAATCACAGAATTATTTAGGTTGGAAAAAACCTCCAAGATCATCAACAACCATCTCCCAGCACTGCCAAGGCCACCACTGACCCCTGTCCCCAAGTGCCACATCTGCAAAGCTTTTAAACCCCCCAGAGATGGTGACTCCAGCTCTGCCCTGGGCAGCTGTGCCAGGGCTGGACAACCCTTTCCCTGAAGAAATTTTCCCTGATCTCCAACCTAAAGCTCCCCTGGGGCAATTTGAGGTGGATTCCTCATGTCCTGTCGTACTGTAGATGAAGGACACACTTTCCACCTGTCCCTGTAGCTGATCCTTTCTTGTTCATTATTATTCCAGACCTTCTTGGTGGGTGGTTCCCATCCCTGTGCTGGGTTTGAGGTGGGTGTGTGCCCACCTGTCCTGTCTGTGGAGCAGCTTGGCCCTGGAAGCCCCTGAGCTGTGGGAGCTGAGAGGGTTTGGGTCACGTTGGCCAAGACTGAGCTCTTGAGATCCAGGCAAACCAAGGGCAGTGAGGAGCACACCTACCCCGAGGTGCCCAGCTCTGCCAGGCTGCAGCCCACAGCACAGGGGGTGCCCCCTCTTGCTGACTCCCAAAAGGCTGAGAAATGGGGTGTGTCCATGGTGGACACTGTGGTGGCCAGGACAGGGGCTGCAGGACTTGCTCCACGAAGCTGTGGCTCCAAGGCCACCCTTGGCTGGAGCAGGAGGGGCACAGGGATGGTCCCTGACCCAGGAGTTGGCAGCCAGCTCAGGTTGGAGCATCAGTCTCACAGGGAGGTCCATCAGAGCTTCATTCCTTACTGGGGAAGGAGATCCAGGTGTGGAGAAAGGGATCACCCTCAGTGAGGGTGGAGGCAGGAACAGGGCAGGGGGAGAACATCTCAAACTGCTCTTCCAGCATGAGCCCTTTGGGAGCAAAAAGCAGGAAGGGAAAAAGAGACTTTTCCATGTCTGCAGGACCATCTCAGTGCTGTGAGACCTCCCTGCTGTCCCCAGGAGCTGCTTTTCCCCTCCATGGACTTGGTGGCTCAGACAGGTCACTGTGAAAGCTCAGCCCAAACGTGGTTAGTTCAGGCAGATGACATCTCTGTGACAAGAAACAGGGACACCTCCCACCAGCCCAGGGTGCTCCAACCTGGCCTTGGACACTCCCAGGGCTGAGGCAGCCACAGCTTCTCTGGGCACCTGTGCCAGGGCCTGCCCACCCTCCCAGCCAGGAATTCCTTCCCAATATCCCATCTATCCCTGCCCTCTGGCAGTGGGAAGCCATTTCCTGTGTCCTGGAACTCCAGGCCACCTCCTTGGGCCCATTCCAATGCTCAGCCACTCTCTTTGTGAAGAACTTCTTCCTAATGTGCAACTTAAACCTCCCCTGGCACAGCTTAAGACTGTCCCCTCTTGTCCTACAGCTGGTTGACTGAGAGAAGAGACCAACCTTCCCCTCAGCTCCCCCCTCCTTGGGTCCATCAGGGAGTTGCAGAGAGTGAGAAGGTCCCCCCTGAGCCTCCTCTTCTCCAGGCTGAGCCCCCCCAGCTCCCTCAGCCCCTCCTCACAGCACTTGTGCTCCAGGTGGGCTCAGTCGTGGGGGCACAGGTGGGGATGGCTCTGGCCACCAGTCCCCATGAGCTCTGGAACCACATCACAGAACCATAAAATAACAGGATGGTTTGGGTTGGAAGGACCTCAAAGCCCACCCAGTGCCACCCCTGCCATGGGCAGGGACACCTCCCACCAGCCCAGGGTGCTCCAAGCCCTGTCCAACCTGGCCTGGGACACTCCCAGGGCTGGGGCAGCCACAGCTTCTCTGGGCACCTGTGCCAGGGCCTGCCCACCCTCCCAGCCAGGAATTCCTTCCCAATATCCCATCTGTCCCTGCCCTCTGGCAGTGGGAAGCCATTCCCTGTGTCCTGTTCCTCCATCCCTTGTCCCCAGTCCCTCTCCAGCTCTCCTGGAGCCCCTTTGGGCACTGGAAGGGGCTCTGAGATCTCTGGTTCTAAACCCAGCCTAGAACATCCTCCAACTCCATGGAATCACAGGATTCCAGAATGGTTTGGGATGGAGGGAAACTTAAGGATCCCACCCCTGCCATGGGCAGGGACACCTCCCACCAGCCCAGGCTGCTCCAAGCCCTGTCCAACCTGGCCTGGGACACTCCCAGGGCTGGGGCAGCCACAGCTTCTCTGGGCACCTGTGCCAGGGCCTGCCCACCCTCCCAGCCAGGAATTCCTTCCCAAAATTCCATCTATCCCTGCCCTCTGGCAGTGGGAAGAGACCTTAAATATCATGAAGCTCCCACCCCCTGCCATGGGCAGGGACACCTCCCACCAGCCCAGGTTGCTCAAAGCCCTGTCCAACCTGGCCTGGGACACCTCCAGGGTTGGAGGTGTGAGCCAATCCTTGGAGGCCTCCCCACCCTCGGGGCCACTCAGTGGTGGCACAGATGGAGTGTGGGAATCACCAGGGTTTTCCCAAATTCCCCAATCCAGCCATGACTCATCTCTCCCATCTGTGGAACTCCCACTGTCTGCTCAGGATGTGTGAACGTGTCTGTGGTGTCTCCTCATGTCCCTGGAGCTCCAGGTGTCCCCACAGGCTCCCAGGGACTCAGGCACTGCTGCTGTCCCTGGTGACCTCCTCACAGGCTGTGAGTTCCCCACAGGAGGTGACAAACAGGTGACAAACAGGACAGCTGCCTGTCCTGCTGCTCCACATGCCCACAGGGAGTCCTGGAGAGGAGTTTGAGCACCACACTGGTGGTGTGACCATGGGTGGTGGGTGGTGCCTTTGTGTGCCCAGACAGTGGAGAATGCTGGAATTTTCTGCCCTGGAGAGCAGTGGGGCATTGCTGGGAGGTCTCTGTGCAGCCAAGGGTGAAAGGAGAAGGACACTGTGGATGGAAGGTGTGTCTGGTTTGGGACAAGGGATGGAGGGACAGGACAAGGGGGACAAGGAAGGTCTGGTAATTTCTCCTTGATCAGCTGCAAAGAGAGGGAGGTTGGGCTGTGGTGGGGAGGGCAGCAGAGAGGTCTGGGCTGCCCCTCTGGGTTTCCAGAGGGCACGGGGCATCCTCATCCAGTGGGCACGAGGGATGGCACAGGGTTGGGAACACACTCCAAAGGATGTGGAGAAGGAGACACAGAGATGATCCAAGGGCTGAAAGATCCAGGGAACAAAGAGATGAGCTGATTCAGCAGCAGGAACTTTCCCAGGGATAAGGACAAAGGATCTCTTGGGCTGGGCTGGACTGAATTTGCTGGGAATGTCTCCAGGGGTGTTTACACCCTCCTGAAATGGTTTTAAGCTAAAAGAGAAGAGGTTTAGATGGAATATTAGGAAGAAATCCTTCCCTGTGAGGGTGGGGAGGTCTTGGCACAGGGTGGAGCCCCCTCTGCTCTGGAGCCAGGCTGGGAGAGCTGGGGGGGTCACCTGGAGAAGAGAAGGCTCCAGGGAGACCTGAGAGCCCCTTCCAGTGCCCAAAGGGGCTCCAGGAGAGCTGGAGAGGGACTGGGGACAAGGGATGGAGGGACAGGACACAGGGAATGGCTTCCCACTGCCAGAGGGCAGGGATAGATGGGATATTGGGAAGGAATTCCTGGCTGGGAGGGTGGGCAGGCCCTGGCACAGGTGCCCAGAGAAGCTGTGGCTGCCCCAGCCCTGGGAGTGTCCCAGGCCAGGTTGGACAGGGCTTGGAGCACCCTGGGCTGGTGGGAGGTGTCCCTGCCCATGGCAGGGGTGGCACTGGGTGGCCTATAAATTGCTTTCCAACCCAAAGCATTCCATCATTCCGTGGCTCTTTGCAGCCTCTCCAAAGTTCACTCTTCCCAACACTGATCCATCCCAAGGAACTCAAACAGAATTCCCTGTGCTGACATTGGAGCAGCTCCCCCTGAGGTGCCTGGAGGTTCATTATGGAAACACTTTCCCTGCTGCCTGCTGGGAGGATCTCAGAGCCTGAAGGATGTTGCTCTGCCTGGCTGGGTTTTTGAGGCCACCCAACACCTACTTTGGTGTGCAAAGGGCAGGAAACCATCCCCTGAATGTGGCCATGGCTGGCCCTGAGCTCCACCTCCCTGTGCTGGATGGGGACAGGCTTTGCTTTTCCAGGTATCCCAAATATTCCCCTTCAGGCAGGAGCTGTGAGCAGGGAAAGCCTCCTGAGGTCTGAGCCTCACTGGCTGCTCCCAGGGGCTGCCTCCAGGACAACATTTAGTCCTTGCCTGCCCTTCCTGAGTATCACAAAGTGACTCCTGCTTTCCTTGGCCAGAGGCACAAGCTGGAGTTGTCTCATGGGAGTTTTGGAGCTGTTTGTCCTTTCCAGACATGGAAAGGGTTTTGTAGCAACAGGGGAGGAGCCATCCTGCAGGTTCCCACCATCTCAGGAGCTTATGGAGGGGCTGGAGGCCATGGCTGAGGATTCTCCAACCAGCCTTGCCCAGCTCAGGAGTGTTTCCCCATCCTTCCTTTGGCTTTGGGTGGTTTTGAGGTTCCTGGGAAGGCTGGAGATGGTCAGTCAGTACTTTTTGGAGAACTTATTCAGTGCAGGATATCCCTTCAGAGCTGGAGGGGTTTGGGTTTGACACCAACATCTCAAATGCAGATGTTCTCCACCCTCTGTTCTGGCCAGGTGGGGTTGGTCTCTTCTCCCAGGCACTCAGCAATAGGACAAGGGGGCACGATGGGCTCAAGCTCTGCCAGGGGAAATTGAAGCTGGAGATGAGAAAGAAATTCTTTGCAGAGAGAGTGCTCAGGGATTGGAATGGGCTGCCCAGAGAGGGGGTGGATTCCCCATCCCTGGAGGTTTTTCAGCTGAGCTTGGCCGTGGCACTGAGTGCCATGATCTGGTAAAGGGACTGGAGTTGGACCAAGGGTTGGACTTGATGATCTCAGAGGTCTCTTCCAACCCAATCCATTCTGTGGATGTGGCACTGAGTGAGAATCCACCACATCTTAATCCAACCCCACTGTGATCACCAGCCCAGGGCACAGAGTGCCAGAGTGATCCCAGTGGGGTTGGATCAAGGATTGGACTTGGTGATCTCAGAGGTCTCTTCCAACCCAACTGAGAAGAGCAACGAGGCTGGAGAAGGGACTGGAGCACAAGTGCTGTGGGGAGAGGCTGAGGGAGCTGGGGGTGTTCAGCCTGGAGAAGAGGAGGCTCAGAGGTGACCTCAGCACTGTCTGGAACTGCCTGAAGGGAAGTTGTGGCCAGCTGGGGGTTGGTCTCTTCTCCCAGGCACTCAGCAATAGGACAAGGGGGCACGATGGGCTCAAGCTCTGCCAGGGGAAATTGAAGTTGGAGATGAGAAAGAAATTCTTTGCAGAGAGAGTGCTCAGGCATTGGAATGGGCTGCCCAGAGAGGGGGTGGATTCCCCATCCCTGGAGGTTTTTCAGCTGAGCTTGGCCGTGGCACTGAGTGCCATGATCTGGTAAAGGGACTGGAGTTGGACCAAGGGTTGGACTTGATGATGTGGGAGGTCTTTTCCAACCCAATCCATTCTGTGGATGTGGCACTGAGTGAGAATCCACCACATCTTGATCCAACTCCACTGTGATCACCAGCCCAGGGCACAGAGTGCCCTGGGCTGATGATCATAGTAGGGTTGGATCAAGGGTTGGACTTGCTGATCTCAGAGGTCTCTTCCAACCCCATCCATTCTAGGATTCTGGGATTCTCTGCTCAGGCTCCACAGCACCTGCATGAGGTGTCCTCACATGTCCCTGACAGGCCTGTCCACAGGCTGAGTTTGCCCCACAGGAGGTGAGACTCAGCATGACTCTTGTCCTGCTGCTGAACCCCACAAAGGGAGTCCCAGAGAGCAGAGGCACCACCACGCTGGTGGCACATCCACAAGGAGGTCCTGGGAGCATCTCTGGGCTCCTCTTGCACACTCTGGGGTTGCTCCTGACAGAACATTGTTATGTCAGTCCCAGATCTGCTGGGCAGGGAGTTCATCAGGGGTAACGAAGAACAACTCATTAAGTGGCTCAGTGGGGGGAGGTTGGGCAGACAGATTGTAATTATTATCCAAATGACTCCAGGAGCTGTTGGTTGGCACCTGAGAAAGGGCTCCAGGGCTGCTGCTGCTGCAGGGACAGCCTTGGTGGGCATGGGCAGGGATGCCACCCACCACCACCCACCTTGCTGCTCTTGCCACACCATCTGCTGCTTCCCCAGGGCATCACCCACGTTGGGGCTGCCTGGTGTGACCTTGTCCAGCCCAGGGCTGGTGATGTCCCTGTCCCAGCCTGACGTGTCTTGGGGCTGTTGACCTCATTTCACTCTGTTGGCACGTGCCAAGTGTCTTCCAATTTGTGCTGGGCATGGATTGCCTTAAAATGAGGAACTTTTTGTTGAGGAAAAAATGTTCTTTCCCCCCAGAAAAACCTCCCAACCTCCATAAAAAGCAGAGGATGCTGTTCTGAAGGTGTCACCTGCTCCATGATCCTGGAGGTGTCATCTGCTCCACGATCCCAGAGGTGTCACCTGCTCCATGATCCTGGAGGTGTCACCTGGTCCATGATCCCGGAGGTGTCACCTGCTCCGTGATCCCGGAGGTGTCACCTGCTCCATGATCCCAGAGGTGTCACCTGCTCCATGATCCTGGAGGTCTCACCTGCTCCATGATCCCAGAGGTGTCACCTGCTCCACAATCCCAGAGGTGTCACCTGCTCCGTGATCCCGGAGGTGTCACCTGCTCCATGATCCTGGAGGTGTCACCTGCTCCACAATCCCAGAGGTGTCACCTGCTCCGTGATCCCGGAGGTGTCACCTGCTCCCAGGTTGGCCTCCATGATCCCAGAGGTGTCATCTGCTCCATGATCCCGGAGGTGTCACCTGCTCCATGATCCCAGAGGTGTCATCTGCTCCATGATCCCAGAGGTGTCACCTGCTCCATGATCCCAGAGGTGTCACCTGCTCCATGATCCTGGTGGTGTCACCTGCTCCATGATCCCAGAGGTGTCATCTGCTCCATGATCCTGGTGGTGTCACCTGCTCCATGATCCCAGAGGTGTCACCTGCTCCATGATCCTGGTGGTGTCACCTGCTCCATGATCCTGGTGGTGTCACCTGCTCCATGATCCCGGAGGTGTCACCTGCTCCATGATCCCGGAGGTGTCACCTGCTCCCAGGTTGGCCTCCATGATCCTGGAGGTCTCACCTGCTCCATGATCCTGGAGGTGTCACCTGCTCCGTGATCCCGGAGGTGTCACCTGCTCCACGATCCTGGAGGTGTCACCTGCTCCGTGATCCCAGAGGTGTCACCTGCTCCCAGGTTGGCCTCCATGATCCTGGAGGTGTTTTCCAGCCTGACTGAGTGTGTGTCCTGCAAACATCAGCCTTGGGAATGTCAGAGCTGTCCCTGGTTCATTTGTGTTCTCCTGGGACACGAACCCTGGTGGGATCATGCTGAGACTGTTTCCTCCAACTCATAAATCCCAGCCTGGTGGGACAGAGCTCCTGTTCTGCATCACTTCATTATGTGTGCAAGTAATTAGGCCCTGATGGAATCAGAGAGAGGGCAGCAGTTTGCTTAGTTTATGGCCCACCATAACTCTCAAACATTTGGAGCTTCACCATTAGAGTTTATTCCTTTGCTGCCAGAAGATTTGGGCTGCATTTCTTTTTAAACAGCCACTCAGCTCGTGCTAAATGGCACTGGTGGCTCTGGAGGGGATGGGTGGCAGCTCTGAGGACTGTCCACCATCCACACAGGTTCTGCCACCAAGAGACCATTCCAGGGAGGGGCAGATGGCACAAAGGAGGAGAAAATTGGAGTATCTCTTGGTCAATTCAATGTGCAGCCTGAGGTGCCTCTGATTGGTGCAGAGGGGAACTGCTCTTGAGGGGTGGAAATCCAGGGAAGGACTTGGGAGCCACAGGGGGATGGTCAATGCCAACCATGAAAGATAAACAGGTTAAAACCAGAGTTGGTCCTGCCCAGTGGGTGAAACTGGTTGGGAAGGCAGAGCTGGATGGTCCAGGAGGGTTGTGTGTCAGGGAGCAGCTCCTCAGAGCGGGAGATGGTTGGGTTTGGGGCTGCTGGTTGGGGACAGGGGGCACATCAATGGCACCAGGAGGTGCCTGGGAGCTCGGGAGGTTGTGGCTCTGGAGCAGCCTTGGCTAAAGGCACAGCCACATCCTGGCTGTGCCCAGATGGGCATGTGAGGGCAGAGACCAGAGGGGCTGGGCAGACACTGAGCTGATGGTGAGGAGACATCCCTGCCTTGAGAGGAGACATCTCTCCCTTGAGAGGAGACATCTCTCCCTTGAGAGGAGACATCTCCTGCCTTGTGAGGAAAGATCTCTCTGCACTGTGAGGAGACATCTCCCTGCCCTGAGAGGAGACATCTCCTGCCTTGTGAGGAAACATCCCTGCCTAGAGAGGAGACATCTCCCTGCCTTGTGAGGAGACATCTCCCTGCCTTGTGAGGAGACATCTCCCTGCCCTGAGAGGAGACATCTCCTGCCTTGTGAGGAGACATCTCCTGCCTTGTGAGGAGACATCTCCCTGCATTGTGAGGAGACATCTCCTGCCTTGTGAGGAGACATCTCCTACCTTATGAGGAGAGATCTCCCTCCCTTGTGAGGAGACATCTCCCTGCCTTGTGAGGAAACATCTCCTGCCTTGCCTGACAAGCCCCACGGGGCCATCTCAGCCTGGGAGGCTGAAAGGAGAACCCTGTCCTTGTCAACACAGCTCTGACAACGTTCCTGGCACCGCTCCTGGAGCTCCATCCCCATCACTCCTCTCCACTGGGAGATCAGAGCTGGCACCAGGAGGGGTGGATGAGAAGCTGCTTGTCTGCCAGGCTGCTGTGCCAACCTGGCAGCACAAAGCAAAGAGGGATCTGAGGAGATCCCTGGCTGCCCTGGGAGAGGGAGAAGATGCCAAAGTGTCTTGTTTCCCTTCTTGGGAGAGCTGTGCTTTGGCTGGTGGGCAGCTGAGGGTGACCAGACCCACCACCAAGTCCCCTTTTCAATCCCTGGGTCTGGGATTTCTAAGATTGGGATACAGATGAACTGATGAAGAGGATGCCCCAAAGGCTGGTTTGGTTGGCACCCCCTCTGCATGGCATAGGGTTTGGTCCCTTCCCTTCTGCTCTTGGTTTGGAAGGGACATGAAGTCCTTCTCACCCCTTAATGTGGGTTCCCTCCTTCCCAAGCTGCACTTCCAGGCTCCTCCTCCTTGGCAGGAGATCCCTTTGGGATCTGACTCTCCACAAACCTGTTCTTTGGGGTGTCCCTTGTGATTTTCTGTTCACAGCCATCATTTCATTGGCAATGGTGTCCCTTGTGATTTCCTTGTCACAGCCATCATTCCATTGGCAGGGATGTCCCTCCTGCCAGGGTGGGAACAGCTGGACCATGGGGATGCCTCACCTGGAGCCATCCAGGCCATGCTGCTCCTCACACCTCCAGGAATAACCACATGGCACCAGCTCAGGGGGTGCCACGGGAGGCCTGGCACGTGGCAGTGCATCTCTCTGGAGCAGAGTCTTTCCTCCTCCCAAACAGCATCTTCTCCCCATCATCTCATGTGTTTTCTTGCCCAAACCATTCTCTGCTTTCAGCTTCACCTTTCTCCTGGACCCGCCCCAAAGATCCTTGTTTTCCCTTTCTTCTCCTGAATGTGGCTTGCTGGGCCCTGCATCTCTGCCCCTTTGTGTGCCACAGGTGGGCAGGAAATGATTGCCCAGGTTGCTGCTTCCTCTGCTCTCCCTTGATCCTTGCCACGTCTCACCCTGTGCCAGCAGAGCTCTCGTGGCATCTTCCTCTGTGTTTAGAAGAATCATTTACAGCCTGGGAACCACTTACCTTTGCCATCATTTTTCTCCCAGCTGAAGGGACAATCTGTCAGCAGACACACTTGGCCTGGCTCTGCTGGTTGTAAACTCTGACACCTTTTTTTCTCTTCCTCTGGTCAGGCTTCCTTGCCTTGGGAGTGTCACTCTTGTTTGCCCTCATGGGTTGATGAGCAGCAGGAGGTGTTTGGGCACTGCTGTCTCGGAGCTCCTGACGGGCTGTTTTCTACAGGGAGTGGGTTTGGAGTACTCGTGGTTTGTGTTTGGATCTCACTGTTATGGGTTCACCCAGGTGGGCCTGGATTTGGGCTCTGGAGTCTGGACTAGGCTGAAGGTGTCAGCTGAGCTGAGCTGGGCTGAGCCAACAGCTGAGCTGAGCTGGGCTGAGCCAACAGCTGAGCTGAGCTGGGCTGAACCAACAGCTGAGCTGAGCTGGGCTGAGCCAACAGCTGACCTGAGCTGGGCTGAGCCAACAGCTGACCTCTTCCAGCCAGGAATTTTGTATTCCATCCCACATTCTGGCATCATCTCCAGGGCAGTAGGAACCAGTGTGGGAGTGGTTAAGGCAGACACTTCTCAGCCTCCTCTTGGGAGGACACACGATGCTGTCCCAGGGGGGATGGAGAGGACCAGGCCCACCACTGGCTCACAGGGTACCTCAGGAAAGTAAAATGTGTTGTTCTGGGTCTCTCCTTTCTGCTTGAGTTTGTCTCCCTGGGGAATAAGGTTTTTCTTAAGTAATGTGTAGTTAGGACAGTAGAATTTGTGTGTTGGTTAAGAAGTTGAGGTGGGGAACTTGTCGTTGTAGACTTGTGTGAGTGAATATTTGTACTCTCTTCTAATTGTCTCTTTCTGTGAAAAATATATGTAGTTTTAGTATAAATGCAGTTTGAAGTGTTTTTTCCCTTCCCCTCTCTTTTCCTCCCTTTCCCTGGTGTTAGGAGGGAGGCTTTTCTCTCTGTGCTTGGGGGGGTTGGCAGTTGCTCATCTCAAACCAAGACACTCACGGACACACATTTGCCCCTTGATCAGCTAAGGAGGAGCTTTCCCCTTGCTCTGTGGTGTTCCTGTTAATGGGTTCGACTCCCTGATCTGAAAGGTCTTTTCCAACCTTAATGATTCCATCAAATCCTGTTTCAGAGATTTAGAGCTTGTTTACCTTTGTACTCCAAGGGGGATTTTCAGAGGAGCTGTCAAAAAGGAGCTGTGCTCCATCAAAGAGGAAAAATAGGTATTTTTATAGACTATTCTCAGGGTGCATGTCTGTATTTTTGTTTCTGGCTTGTGCTGGGCCTTTTTATTGCAAGTTTAAACAGCACTAACAGCAAGGAGAGCTGTTCCCCCCTAAGACACATGAACTGAGGTTAAATCATCTGCTTTGCCTCGTGTTTACTGTCTCAGGTGGGTCCCAGCAGTGCAGAGCCTGATTGATGCTGCCCTTTGCAAACAGCTCTGGGCTTTATCCTGATGGTCTGATAATGCTCTGAAACCTTCCCTGTTGTGGGGGAGTCTGAAAGCAAGAGGAGCCCAGGAGAAAAGGTGGGATCCCTTCCCAGAGAATCCCTCCCAGCACAGGTGAGAGGGTGGGGAACATCCTCAGGAGGAACTGGAGGAACAGTTCTCAACAGGGACAGGGCACAGGGAATGGCTTCAAACTGGCAGAGGAGAGTTAGGTGGGACCTTGGGAAGGAAGAGTAGGGTTAGATGGGACCTTGGGAAGGAATCCTGCCCTGGGAGAGTGGGCAGGCCCTGGAATCGTTGATGGCCCATGAGCAGCTTCTTTCCCACCCAGCTCACACCCTAAGAAATTGGGTTTAACCCCCAAGCCCAGCAGTCTAACCCAGCCCCCTGGGGCACAAACACAGGGGGGTTTGGTGGCCCCTGTGCTGAGCCCCACGTGGTTCCCCCGAGGCCAAAGGCAAAGGAAGGGACAAACCTGTTGGTGCAGATGATGGCACAGTCTGGGCCAGAGTGGTGGCTCCTCCTGGCCAGGGGCTGCTCCTCCTCTGCATCCAATCAGGGGTCCCAGAGGTCCTCAAAGCCCAAGATTGTCTCCCCTGAGGTTTGGGTGGGAGCCCCCAGTGCCTCCCCCAGGGCAGGGAGTTCCACCCTGGGGGATCTGACTCTGGCACTCAGGGGGGATTTTGGACTTGTTGCTGGCCCCTGAGCAGAGCTGAGCCCTCAGGTGGGTGTGGAGGTGCCAAGGAGTCCCTGCAGGGCAGTTCTCCCAGCTCCTCTGCCAGGCTTCTTTCCCAGCCAGCTCCCAGCCTGAGGGCTCAGCTGTGCCCTGGGCAGCTGCTGCCAATGGGCCCTTGGGAACAGTTGCTGGGCAATGGCCCAGAGGGTTTGGAATGCCCAGCTTTGGGCACACCCACACAGGGACAAACTGGGCCCACCTGCTGAGCTGGGACACCCAGTTAGGAATCTGTGCCATCCAAGCCCATCTGGGCAAACCCATCCAGAGGCTCTGGCTGCAAACACAGGCTCATTGTTGCTCAGCTTATCTTTCCAGCTTGAGTGGTTTAATAGGTCAGCCAAGTATTAAAATGGGATTTTTCATTTGGATATAAAATGGTTTTTAAAGGGCATGTTCCCCCCCCCTCCAAATGCTTCATCTTTAAACCTGGCTCTGATTTCACATCTCTCTCAGCTCTCCTGACTTTGGGCTTACAGGACCTGCGTCAATATTGGAGGGAAATAAATTGCTGGTGGCTCTTTGGCTTTATGACTCATCTTGGGGTCGTGTGAGCTCAGCAGT
This sequence comes from Pithys albifrons albifrons, assembly GCF_047495875.1. Classification (NCBI taxonomy): domain Eukaryota; kingdom Metazoa; phylum Chordata; class Aves; order Passeriformes; family Thamnophilidae; genus Pithys; species Pithys albifrons. The sequence goes on from NC_092482.1 coordinate 4,776,307, forward strand.
TGTGTCAGTTGGCACTTCTGATGGGCTCTTGGTGCTGAACAGCCTTCACTGGTGGTTGCTGGTTATTTACTGGTTGTTCACTGGTTTCAAAGCCTGGGCTTTGTGGAGCTGCAACTCCTACTCCCCATTTTATTTGCCAGAAGTAACCACATGTGGTGGTTGGGGGGATGTCTGTGAGACCTTTACTCCTCCTGTGTTGTAGGAAGAGGTTCTGCCCATCTGGGGGGTCCTGGTGTGTCTGTGTGAGGCGTAGGAGGGACCTGCTGTGGTTTAATCTTTGGTTTTCTGTGTGTTCTCCCAGGCTGGGAAAGGCTGAGCTTGAGCTGGGTGGTGTCAGCACTGTCAAAGAGGTCACATCTCTGCTGCCCCACCCAGAGCCACCACACCTGGGGAGCTGTGTTCTTCCCCTTGGAAATCTGTGTCCACCCCACTGGGAAACCATGTCCACCCCACCTGGAAATCCATGTGTCCCCAACTTGGAAACCCATGTGTCCATCCCAGTGGGACACACATGTGTCCATTCCACTTGGAAACCAACATGTCCCCCTCTTGGACACACATGTGTCCATCCCACCTGGAAACCCGTGTGTCCATCCCACCTGGAAACCAACATGTCCCCCTCTTGGACACACATGTGTCCATCCCACCTGGAAACCAACATGTCCCCCTCTTGGACACACATGTGTCCATCCCACCTGGAAACCCGTGTGTCCATCCCACCTGGAAACCAACATGTCCCCCTCTTGGACACACATGTGTCCATTCCACTTGGAAACCAACATGTCCCCCTCTTGGACACCCACATGTCCGTCCCACCTGGAAACCAACATGTCCCCCTCTTGGACACCCATGTGTCCATCCCACCTGGAAACCCATGTGTCCATCCCAGTTGGACACCCATGTGTCCATCCCAGTTGGAAACCTGTGTCCACCCCGCTTGGAAACCCAAGTCCACCCAAATTAGAAAGCCATGACCCCCAAGCTTAGAAACCCATGTGTCCATCCCACTTGGAAAGCAACATGTCTCCCTCTTGGACACACATGTGTCCATCCCAGTTGGAAACCTGTATCCACCCCACTTGGAAACTCATGTCCACCCAAATTAGAAACCCATGACCCCCAAGCTTAGAAACTCATGTGTCCATCCCAATTGGAACCCCATGTCCACCCTACATAGACATCAATGTTCCTCCCACCTGGAAACCCACGTATCCATCCCAGTTGGAAACCCATGTGTCCATCCCAGTTGGACACCCATATCTCCATCTCACCTGGAAACCCATGTGTCCATCCCAGTTGGAAACCTGTATCCACCCCACTTGGAAAACCATGTCCACCCAAGTTAGAAACCCATGACCCCCAAGCTTAGAAACCCATGTGTCCATCCCACTTGGAACCCCATGTCCACCCTACTTAGACATCAATGTCCATCCCACTTGGAACCCCTGTGTCCACCTCACCTGGAACCCCATGCCCACCCCACACAGAAACTGATATCCCTCCCACCTGGAAACCCATGTGTGTCCCCCTCTTGGACACCCCTGTGTCCACCCCACCTGGAACCCCATGTCCACCCTACTTTGCAGAGCTGGTGGTGGCCTGGAGGCCCCAACTCGGTCTTAGCCCAGAGTTTATTTCAAGGAACAGGCTAAAATGAGACAAAAGAAGAGCAAAGTGATGGTGCCAAGTTTGGAGGTCCCCATTGTCACCACACCTGGTGCCAGATTTGGGGTCTCCCCCAGACTGGCATCCCAAGGGGCACAGGGCACACCTGGGGACCTTCCTCTGTCCTGATGATCTTCCCTCATCTGCCCAAGTGGTTTTAACTCTCATATTTTGCCAAGGAGAGGCAGAGTGAGGGTAGAGGGACCATTGTGGTGGTGGTGTCTGGAGAGCACCAGGTTCATTCCCGTGGCCATGAGGGAGGGCTGGAGGGTTGGATGTTCAGCAGCTGGATGAGCATGGAGTGAGTGTGGGCTCCAGATCCATCTGTTGGATTGATCCCAATGTGCAGCAGTGGTGGCTTCACCCAAACCCAGGGAATTGGGTTATTTTTGCCCAAACCCAGCAAATTTGTGTGTTCTTTGCTCTAAAAGGGCTTTCCCTTCCTTTGTCTCCCATCTTTTATTATCTGGAAGGAGAACACAAAGCACTGAATGATCAAACCCGGATGGATTTCTCTGGGAATGTTTCCCTCTATGGCTGTTTCCTTCCCTTTGCCCCCAGATGGGACCAGGGGTGGATTCTGTGGGAAACACTCAACCATTTCTCTCCTCTCTCCTCACAGGTGTTTACAAAATATGGGAAATGCTACATGTTTAACTCAGGAGAAGAAGGGAGGCCCCTCCTCACCACGGTGAAGGGTGGCACAGGCAATGGCCTGGAGATCATGCTGGACATACAGCAGGATGAATATTTGCCAATCTGGGGAGAAACAGGTAAGACCTTCTTTTTCCTGTGGTGATATTTTGGAAGGACTTTCCCATCCCATCCTATCCCATCATATCCCATCCCATCCCATCCCATCCCATCCCATCCCATCCCATCCCACCCCATCCCATCCCATCCCACCCCATCCCATCCCATCCCATCCCATCCTACCCCACCCCACCCCATCCGATCCCATCCCATCCCATCCCACCCCACCCCGTCCCACCCCGTCCCATCCCGTCCCATCCCGTCCCATCTCGTCCCATCCCATCCCACCCCACCCCATCCCATCCCACCCCACCCCATCCCATCCCATCCCATCCCATCCCATCCCATCCCATCCCATCCCATCCCATCCCATCCCATCCCATCCCACCCCACCCCATCCCATCCCACCCCACCCCATCCCACCCCACCCCATCCCACCCCACCCCATCCCATCCCACCCCACCCCATCCCACCCCATCCCATCCCATCCCATCCCATCCCACCCCATCCCACCCCATCCCATCCCATCCCATCCCACCCCATCCCATCCCATCCCATCCCACCCCATCCCACCCCACCCCATCCCACCCCATCCCATCCCATCCCACCCCATCCCACCCCACCCCATCCCATCCCACCCCATCCCATCCCATCCCATCCCATCCCACCCCATCCCATCCCATCCCATCCCATCCCACCCCATCCCATCCCCTGACAGCAAGAGGAGCTCAGTCTGTAGAGAAATGAGTTGTTTTTCTTCCCGGTGTCGGTGGCTGCCGGTTGGGAGCAGCATTTCTGTGAGGGCTGGACTTGGGGGTCTTGACCAAACAGATGGGCATTTTTGGGTGACAGGAGGTTTGGTGTCTCCTTCAATGCTCCAGCACGTCCCTCTTCCCTACAGAGGCACTTTTGGAAGGCCAGGTTCAAGGTGGACCTCTGTGTTTTCCTCTTCCTTGGTGCCCTCATAGTTGTCTTTGGTGTGTCAGTGCTCCTTGGGTGGACCAAGGACTGGGCCCTTTGGATTGGAAGCATTTGGGATGGATGGAATCTGTGCCCTAATGAACCCAAGCAGGTGGAGCATCTTCTAGAACTGCACTGTGGTCCTGGCTGTGTTCCAGAAGGTGCTGACCAGGAATGCTGGAGCTTTGGGTTGTCCCACAGGTCTCCTGGGCTGGGATTATCAGCACTTGGAGTGGACATGGCACTTGGAGTGGACATGGCAACACTCCCAGGGGAGCTGAGCAATTCCCACCATCCTGCCCCAGCTGCCCCAGTGGGGATTGCTGGCAGCACTGGTGCCAGTTTCCTGGATGAACCTGGAGTGCCACGTGCCACCAAAGCCACCTGCCCAGAGCTCACCTGCTCAGCTCTTCAGCCACGGCAGCTGCAGTTCTGCTGAGCCCACACTGACAAAGTTGAGACAAAGCAGCCCAAAAAACCCTGGGAAGAATTCCCAGGCTCTGTGAGGCAGCTCAAGGCAGAGCCTCCTTCAGCCTGAGGTTGTGTTTGGTTTTGTGCTGGTGAAGGGAGAGGAGTAAATGTCACTTTTGAGGTCTGTTCTGTCACCCTGCCCAGATGAGGCTCCTCAAGCACCTCTCAGGCTCCTGCTCAGCACCACAGAGATGGTTGGAGTCATTCCAAACTTGGGATTTGTGTGTGTGCTGTTGGACTCTCCCCACCCAAGGGCTTCACTCATGTTGGATGGCCCAGGTTTGATGGCAGGAGCTTTGCCTTCCAGTTCTCAGCTCGTGCTCCAGGTCAGCCTGAGGTGGTGGCCCAGGAGAGGGGAGGAGAAGCTGGTTTGGAGTGACCATTTCTGACCTGGGGTCTTGCTGTGCTGGTTTATAGGTGGACTGGTGGGAAAAAATGACTCCAACTTGAGAGAGATGACAAGTCAGAGTTACAATTTAATAAAAAAGATTATAATAAATACAATGATACAGAGAAAAACTGTTTTTAACCCATCAAACCATCAATAACCAACCCCTGGGGCACCAACAGAGTGGTGTTCACTGGCCCCTGTGCTGAGCCCCACTTGGGCCCCCTGAGTGCAAAGAGAGGTGGGTGATGGATTCTCCATCCCTGGAGGTGTTTAAGATGAGACTGGACGTGGCACTGAGTGCCATGATCTGGTGATCGCAGTGGGGTTGGACCAAGGGTTGGACTTGATGATCTCAGAGGTCTCTTCCAACCCAGTTCATTCTGTGATTCTGTGATCACTTGAGATTTGATGTCACTGTTACTCGGTCACCCTGCCCAGATGAGGCTCCTCAAGCACCTCTCAGGCTCCTGCTCAGCAGGAGAGATGATTGGAGTCTTTGCAGACTTGGGATTTGTGTGTGTGCTGTTGGACTCTTCCCCCTGTTAGTAGGGACACCTCCCACCAGCCCAGGGTGCTCCAAGCCCTGTCCAACCTGGCCTGGGACACTCCCAGGGCTGGGGCAGCCACAGCTTCTCTGGGCACCTGTGCCAGGGCCTGCCCACCCTCACAGCCAGGAATTCCTTCCCAATATCCCATCTGTCCCTGCCCTCTGGCAGTGGGAAGCCATTCCCTCTGCCCTGTCCCTCCATCCCTTGTCCCCAGTCCCTCTCCAGCTCTCCTGGAGCCCCTCTGGGCACTGGAAGGGACTCTCAGGTCTCTAAACTCAGCCTGGAATGTCCTCCAACTCCATGGAATCACAGGATTCCAGCATGGTTTGTGATGGAGGGAGACTTAAGGATCCCACCCCTGCCATGGGCAGGGACACCTCCCACCAGCCCAGGGTGCTCCAAGCCCTGTCCAACCTGGCCTGGGACACTCCCAGGGCTGGGGCAGCCACAGCTTCTCTGGGCACCTGTGCCAGGGCCTGCCCACCCTCCCAGGGGCAACGGAGCAATGAACTCACTGGGAAGAAAATCCTTAACTCCTACTCTGGAGCTCCCCCATGGCTGGACCTCCCCATGCCCACCTGCCTTTGGCACTGCAAGGCCAAGATGCCACCCCATGCCCATCTCCATCCCTCTGCACAGCCAGGGCTGGAGGTCCTACCAAGAGCTCCATGCCCTTGGCAAAGCCTTTCCTTGGAAAGCCAAGTTTGTGCCGTGCCAGTGGCAGCAGCTGAGGAGCTTTAATTCACATTAAGGACACATTTCCATGATTATGCAAATATTTGGAAATAATCAACTCCTCTTACCTACCAAGAGCTGAGTTAAGTGTTTCCATGGGAACAGCAACTCTCAACCAGCATAGTTAATGTTTTTCATTCTGGTGGTGTCCAGAGAGCTCCATGAAGACTGAGGACAATCTGTGTGAGGCTCTGTATGATGTGGGAGATGGAATGTCTTGTGTTGAAAGGCAAAGATTGATGTTTTACAAGCTTCAAAGCCGAGCACCAGCTCTACCCGGGCCTGTAAGAACATGGCAGAGCTTCCTTGGAATGGGTCCAAGAGCTTCTCCTACACCCTTTAACCAATCAAGGCCCAGCTTATACAGTTTGGCTTTGAATCCTGTAAAACTCCATGTGTAAGGTGAAACCCCAGAGCAATCCAAGCCCAACCCAGTTCCAGGGATGTGAGAACCCCTCCCTGCTCCTCTAGTCGTCAGCTTAGCATGGATTTCAGCTTAATGTGCATGACACCAGCAGAGGAGGTCATGGAGGGGCAAGGACTTCATCAGGGTGTCCCAGTTGAGCAGGTGGGCCCAGTTTGTCCCTGTGTGGGTGTGCCCAAAGCTGGGCATTCCAAACCCTCTGGGCCATTGCCCAGCAACTGTTCCCAATGGCCCATTGGCAGCAGCTGCCCAGGGCACAGCTGAGCCCTCAGGCTTCCAGTGCCCAAAGGAGCTCCAGGAGAGCTGGAGAGGGACCTGGGACAAGGGATGGAGGGACAGGACACAGGGAATGGCTTCCCAGTGGCAGAAGGGACAGATGGGATATTGGGAAGGAATTCCTGTCTGGGAGGGTGGGCAGGCCCTGGCACAGGTGCCCAGAGAAGCTGTGGCTGCCCCAGCCCTGGGAGTGTCCCAGGCCAGGTTGGACAGGGCTTGGAGCACCCTGGGCTGGTGGGAGGTGTCCCTGCCCATGGCAGGGGTGGCACTGGGTGGGCTTTGGGGTCCCTTCCAACCCAAACCATTCTGGGATTCAAACCTGACCTGCTCCACTCACTCCTTGTCTTTAACTCTTTGGGTATTTCCCAGACTGGTTTTGCTGCTCCATTTCCCACTTTGGAGCAGCTGCTCCTTTCCTGCCTCTTAGACAATGATGTTTGTGTGCTTGAGTTCCTCAGTGTTTTCTCCTCCAGTTCCCAACTTTCCCTCAGATGCAGCTGCTCAGACCTTCCTGGAGTGGCCCAAGGAATTCTGCAGTGACCTGAGAGAGCAGCCCAGGAAATTGGGAGTCACTGGCTTGGGAATAACAGACAAAATTGGAAAGTTCTGTGTTTGTTGCAGGAATTGTTGGGTAAAAGTGAACATTTCACAGCCATTACCCAAAGTAACAGAGTGAGCACATAAGGGGGAGGAGAAACCCTCTGTAACATGAGGAGAAGCTGGAAATCCATGAATGGAGCTGCATCCAGCTGGTGGCCGGTCACCAGTGGTGTCCCCAGGGGTCTGTGTTGGGTCCAGTCCTGTTTAACATCTTTATTGATGATTTAGATGAGGGGATTGAGTCCATCAGCAGCAAATTTGCTGCTGACACCAAGTTGGGAGGGAGTGTCGAGCTGCTGGAAGGCAGGAGGGCTCTGCAGAGGGATCTGGAGAGACTGGAGAGATGGGCTGATTGCAATGGGATGGAGTTCAACAAGGCCAAGTGCAGGTCCTGCCCTTTGGCCACCCCAAGCCCTGCAGCGCTCCAGGCTGGGCACAGAGTGGCTGGAGAGCAGCCAGGCAGAGGGACCTGGGGGGACTGAGGGACAGGAAGCTCAACAGGAGCCACCAGTGTGCCCAGGTGGCCAAGAAGGCCAAGGGGATCCTGGCCTGGATCCAAACTAGCGTGGCCAGCAGGCCCAGGGCAGTGACCCTTCCCCTGGACTCTGCCTTGGGGAGGCCACACCTTGAGTGTTGTGTTCAGTTCTGGGCCCCTCAGTTGAGGCAAGAGATTGAGGGGCTGGAGCGGGGCCAGAGAAGAGCAACGAGGCTGGAGAAGGGACTGGATGTGGCTCTGAGTGTCCTCTGAAACACCTCCAGGGACAGAGAATCCAACATGTCTTGATCCAACCCCACTGTGATCACCAGCCCAGGGCACAGAGTGCCAGAGTGATCCCAGTGGGGTTGGATCAAGGGTTGGACTTGGTGATCTCAGAGGTCTCTTCCAACCCAAGTGAGAAGAGCAACGAGGCTGGAGAAGGGAGTGGTGCACAAGTGCTGTGGGGAGAGGCTGAGGGAGCTGGGGGTGTTGAGCCTGGAGAAGAGGAGGCTCAGAGGTGACCTCAGCACTGTCTGGAACTGCCTGAAGGGAAGTTGTGGCCAGGTGGGGGTTGGTCTCTTCTCCCAGGCACTCAGCAATAGGACAAGGGGGCACGATGGGCTCAAGCTCTGCCAGGGGAAATGGAAGTTGGAGATGAGAAAGAAATTCTTTGCAGAGAGAGTGCTCAGGGATTGGAATGGGCTGCCCAGAGAGGGGGTGGATTCCCCATCCCTGGAGGTTTTTCAGTTGAGCTTGGCCGTGGCACTGAGTGCCATGATCTGGTAAAGGGACTGGAGTTGGACCAAGGGTTGGACTTGATGATCTTGGAGGTCTTTTCCAACCCAATCCATTCTGTGATTCTGTGATTCTATGAAGCTGGAGCTTCAAGGCACTGAGGAGACAAGCCCAGAGTATTATGGGCTGCTGGTGTTTTTTGTCTATCACAGGCTGTGAGTGTTTTCATCCAAGTCCCACAAGGAGAGATCTCAGACCACTTTCCTTCATGCCCAGCCAATTTAATCTTAAAGTCATTGGATTTGGGGGTTTGAAGGGACCTCAAAGCCCACCCAGTGCCACCCCTGCCATGGGCAGGGACACCTCCCACCAGCCCAGGGTGCTCCAAGCCCTGTCCAGCCTGGCCTGGGACACTCCCAGGGCTGGGGCAGCCACAGCTTCTCTGGGCACCTGTGCCAGGGCCTGCCCACCCTCCCAGCCAGGAATTCCTTCCCAATATCCCAGTGTCAGTGGGAAGCCATTCCCTGTGCCCTGTCCCTCCATCCTTTGTCCCCAGTCCCTCTCCAGCTCTCCTGGAGCCCCTTTAGGCTCTGGAAGGGTCTCTCACGTGTCCCTGGATCCTTCTCTTCTCCAGATGAGCCCCCCCAGCTCTCCCAGTCTGGCTCCAGCCCAGAGAGGCTCCAACTCTTGGCCTCCTCTGGACCTTCTCCAACAGCTCCACATCGCTCTGCTGTTGTTCCCCAGCTCTGCAGGGAGCTCCCACCTGAGGAGCAGATGGGGAGAAATCCCTCCTTGACCTTCTGGAGGTTCCAACCCAGTTGGTTTCTGAGCTGTGGACCCCATTGTGGAGAGGCTGTGGGATCTCTGTGGCATCCAGGATGCTCCTGAGGGACTGGTGTGGCCACAAAACGTTCCTCAGCTCAAGGCTGTGAAACACAAATCAAAAATGGGAACATCCTTCAAGGGGTGGAGATGCTTCAAACCCCTTCTTTTAAAAAAATAAAAATGTTTTCTTTCAAAGAACCATGAAAGGCCCAAATTCAGGGAATGTTCATTCAAGGCCAAACTTGAAGGAGTGCCAGCTCAAAGCTGGCAGTGGGAAATGTGGCAGAGCAGAGATAAGGGAACCCCAGAGGGGAGATCCACCACAGAGCACTGAAATGGAACCTGCATCTCCTGCTGCAGCTTCATCTGGAGCCTCTGGGGCTGCTGTGCCAACTTCAGTGCCCACAGCCTGTCCTGGCAACACTGTGGGCACTGGGGGGCTCCCACCAAGGGGAAAACCTGTCCTGGGCAGTGCTGTGGGCACTGAGGGGGCTCTCACTATGGGGAAAGCCTGTCCTGCCAACACTGTGGGCACTGGGGGGGCTCCCACCAAAGGGAAAGCCTGTCCTGGGCAGTGCTGTGGGCACTGAGGGGGCTCTCACTATGGGGAAAGCCTGTCCTGCCAACACTGTGGGCACTGGGGGGGCTCCCACCAAAGGGAAAGCCTGTCCTGGGCAGTGCTGTGGGCACTGAGGGGGCTCTCACTATGGGGAAAGCCTGTCCTGGCCAACACTGTGGGCACTGGGGGGGCTCCCAGGATGGGCAAAGCCTGTCCTGCCAACACTGTGGGCACTGGGGGAGCTCCCACCAAGGGGAAATCCTGTCCTGGGCAGTGCTGTGGGCACCGAGGGGGCTCCCACCAAGGGGAAAGCCTGTCCTGGGCAGTGCTGTGGGCACTGGGGGAGCTCCCAGCAGGGGCAAAGCCTGTCCTGCCAACACTGTGGGCACTGGGGGGGGCTCCCAGGATGGACAAAGCCTGTCCTGGCAACACTGTGGGCACTGGGGGGGCTCCCACTATGGGGAAAGCCTGTCCTGCCAACACTGTGGGCACTGGGGGGGCTCCCACTATGGGGAACACCTGTACTGGGCAACACTGTGGGCACTGGGGAGGCTCCCAGCAGGGGCAAAGCCTGTCCTGCCAACACTGTGGGCACTGGGGGGGCTCCCACTATGGGGAAAGCCTGTCCTGCCAACACTGTGGGCACTGGGGGGGCTCCCACTATGGGGAACACCTGTACTGGGCAACACTGTAGGCACTGGGGAGGCTCCCAGCAGGGGCAAAGCCTGTCCTGGGCAACACTGTGGGCACTGGGGGGGCTCCCAGCAGGAGCAAAGCCTGTCCTGCCAACACTGTGGGCACTGGGGGGGGCTCCCAGCAGGGGCAGAGCCTGTCCTGGCCAACACTGTGGGCACTGGGGGGGCTCCCACCAAGGGGAAAGCCTGTCCTGGGCAACACTGTGGGCACTGGGGGTGCTCCCACCAAGGCGAAAGCCTGTCTTGGCCAACACTGTGGACTGGGGGGGCTCCGAGCAGGGGCAGAGCCTGTCCTGGGCAACTCTGTGGGCACTGGGGGGCTCCCAGCAGGGGCAGAGCCTGTCCTGGGCAACTCTGTGGGCACTGGGGGGCTCCCAGCAGGGGCAAAGCCTGTCCTGGCAACACTGTGGGCACTGGGGGAGCTCCCAGGATGGGCAAAGCCTGTCCTGGCAACACTGTGGGCATTGGGGGGGCTCCCACTATGGGGAAAGCCTGTCCTGGCCCACACTGTGGGCACTGGGGGGGCTCCCAGGAGGGGGAAATCCTGTCCTGGCCCACACTCTGGGCACTGGGGGGCTCCCACTATGGGCAAAGCCTGTCCTGGGCAACACTCTGGGCACTGAGGGGGCTCCCATTATGGGCAAAGCCTGTCCTGGGCAGTGCTGTGGGCACTGGGGAGGCTGCCAGCAGGGGCAGAGTCTGTCCTGCCAACACTGTGGGCACTGGGGGGGCTCCCAGCAGGGGCCAAGCCTGTCCTGGGCAGTGCTGTGGGCACTGGGGGAGCTCCCAGCAGGGGCAAAGCCTGTCCTGCCAACACTGTGGGCACTGGGGGGGCTCCCATTATGGACAAAGCCTGTCCTGGGCAGTGCTGTGGGCACTGGGGAGGCTGCCAGGAGGGGCAGAGCCTGTCCTGCCAACACTGTGGGCACTGGAGAGGCTGCCAGGAGGGGCAGAGCCTGTCCTGCCAACACTGTGGGCACTGGGGGGCTCCCACCATCCTGGCAAGGTCTGGGAGCAGCAGAGGTGCCTGCAAACAGATTGTTATCCCTGTTTTTCCTGGGCACAAGAAGTGAGGGAGGGCTCAGTGACACTGGTGGGGGTTTTGGGATCCCTCTGGATTTTCCATGGGAATAATCCAGGTCATGCCCCACCTCTCTGGCCTTGACCCTTCCCTGAGTGTCTCCCTTTCCCTGCTGGAAGAAGGAGATCTCTGTGCATATTAATGGACCCAAGGAGGTACCAGGAGACGTTGGGGCTGGAAAGAGCTTTGAAGATAAAACCCTTTGCAAGTGCTAATTAAATTTAATTGTGTTAATCCCTTTGGCTCAGGGATCATCGTTTTGCTCCAACTCTCTCCAGCTCTGGTTGGTGCCTGAGACCTCCCAGGTGCTCCCAAAATCCCTGTGCTGAGGGGGGTGGGGGAGGGATGCCCCTTCCTGGGGATGCTCTGGGAGGGTTTCACTTGTGCTCAGCAATGGGAGCAGAACCTGAGAGGCTTCTCTTGGAAACATCATTGCCTTGACCAGCTCTGAGGGAGGGAGGAAGAATCTGCTGTGTAGGAACAAATAGTCTGCTCTGAAGGGACAAATAGTCTGGTCTGAAGGGACAAATAATCTCTGTTTCCTGAGATGTGGAGCAAATAAAATGTCTCCCATGACACAATGCTGGACTTTGTGAAGGAAATCAGGAGCCCAGTGCCCTGGCAAGGTGTGGCAGTTGCTCCTGCAGCCCTTGGTGGGCATCCCTTGCTCCATCTCACTTCACCCCTGGGCAGCACCATCAAGTTTTTTTGGTCTGGATCTTCCCTGCCTTGTTTACAAGATGTGCTGGTTTAAAGTTAAACCTGCAGGAGAAATGAACCCAACACCAAAGAGATTATAAGTCAGAGTCACAATTTAATAACAATATTCCAATCAATGCAATGGCACAAAGAGAAATTGGGTTTAACCCCCAAGCCCAGCAGTCTAACCCAGCCCCCTGGGGCACAAACACAGGGGGGTTTGGTGGCCCCTGTGCTGAGCCCCACGTGGTTCCCCCGAGTCCAAAGGCAAAGGAAGGGACAAACCTGTTGGTGCAGATGATGGCACAGTCTGGGCCAGAGTGGTGGCTCCTCCTGGCCAGGGGCTGCTCCTCCTCTGCATCCCATCAGTGGTTCCAGAGTTTCCCAACCCCCAAGATTGTGCCCTCTGAGGTTTGGGTGGGAGCCCCCAGTGCCTCCCCCAGGGCAGGGAGTTCCACCCTGGGGGATCTGACTCTGGCACTCAGGGGGGATTTTGGACTCGTTGGTGGCCCCTGAGCAGAGCTGAGCCCTCAGGTGGGTGTGGAGGTGCCAAGGAGTCCCTGCAGGGCAGTTCTCCCAGCTCCTCTGCCAGGCTTCTTTCCCAGCCAGCTCCCAGCCTGAGGGCTCAGCTGTGCCCTGGGCAGCTGCTGCCAATGGGCCCTTGGGAACAGTTGCTGGGCAATGGCCCAGAGGGTTTGGAATGCCCAGCTTTGGGCACACCCACACAGTGGTCCCGGTTCCTGAACTGGGACACAAGACAAAACATCCCACAGTCCTTGCTGAGCCCCTCTGAGAAGGAGCACAGGTGGCTCTGGGGCCTCCTCCCAGGAATACAAAGTGCTGGGAGCAATCCCAGGGGCCAAAGAGCATCCAGAGCAACTTCTGGGTGGCTGCAGAGCAGGTGAAGATGGAGGAGCAGAGCAGAAGAGAGAGGGAAGGGGGAAAAGGAGTTGTGATGAATTATTCAGCTCCTGTGGAGGTTAAAAGGAGTTCAGGAAGGAGCCAGAGCTGCTCCTGTCAGGCCCTGAGCAGAGTTCCTGAGCAGAGTGTTCCTGCCGTGGTTTTTCCATGTGGAAGAAAAGATGAGAAGGGAGAAAAAAGCTGGGGCTGTGTTGCCAGAGCTTCAGCTGCAGCAATGGCACCAGGGGGGCACCTGTGGCCACCTGAGGTCTTCTGCTGTGTGGGGCTGTCTGCAGCAGAGCTGGGCTTCACCTGAGGTGGTGGAACTGAGGAAGGAGTCAAGTGGTTTGGAGGAGGGGAAGGGAAAACCCTGAGGAGTCTTCAGGTGTGGGAAGGGCTGAGGTTGGGAGTAGGGCAGGGACAAGCTGTGGTGGGCAGGTGGAGGGTAAATGGATTTGAGGGGTGGGGAGGACACTGCAGGACTGATGTCCTCTCCTCCTGTATCCCTCGAACCCTTGAGGGAACCTCATCTTCACTTAGGAAAGATATTGAGGGGCTGGAGTGGGGCCAGAGAAGAGCAACGAGGCTGGAGAAGGGACTGGATGTGGCTCTGAGTGTTCTCTGAAACACCTCCAGGGACAGAGAATCCAACATGTCTTGATCCAACCCCACTGTGATCACCAGCCCAGAGCACAGAGTGCCAGAGTGATCCCAGTGGGGTTGGATCAAGGGTTGATAATCTCCGAGGTCTCTTCCAACCCAACTGAGAAGAGAAGAGCAACGAGGCTGGAGAAGGGACTGGAGCACAAGTGCTGTGGGGAGAGGCTGAGGGAGCTGGGGGTGTTCAGCCTGGAGAAGAGGAGGCTCAGAGGTGACCTCAGCACTGTCTGGAACTGCCTGAAGGGAAGTTGTGGCCAGGTGGGGGTTGGTCTCTTCTCCCAGGCACTCAGCAATAGGACAAGGGGGCACGATGGGCTCAAGCTCTGCCAGGGGAAATTGAAGTTGGAGATGAGAAAGAAATTCTTTGCAGAGAGAGTGCTCAGGGATTGGAATGGGCTGCCCAGAGAGGGGGTGGATTCCCCATCCCTGGAGGTTTTTCAGCTGAGCTTGGCCGTGGCACTGAGTGCCATGATCTGGTAAAGGGACTGGAGTTGGACCAAGGGTTGGACTTGATGACCTTGGAGGGCTTTTCCAACCCAATCCATTCTATCATTCTGTGACAGGTTGGGTGATGCCCCTTGGAGCAGGCTGGGATTGCCATGGGGTGGAAGGTTGTCTTTGGTGGCCTCACCAGGGTTCTTCCAGGGTCCCTTGGCACCCATGGGGACCTTGCCAGGAGGTGGCCCTGCAGGGTGATGTCACTGCTGACCCACTGCCACATTGCCATCATCCTTCTGCTCTTCAGGCCATGTTCCCAATCCTTCCCCACGTGCTGGCCAAGGGAGATGTGCCAGGTCGTGGCTGTGGTCAGGGCTGGGGGACTCTCCTGCTCTGGGACAGCACAGTGAGGCCACAAAGCCCCACAGCAATGACAGCTGAGCTGTCTCAGGGCAGAATCACCACTCCCTGGGCAGAATCTGAGCATTTTGGGGCTCTCTGGAGTCACTCTTGGCTCTTTGGGATCACTCTCGGCTCTTTGGGGTCATTTTTGGCTTTCTTGAGTCACTCTTGTCTCTCTGGGGTCACTCTTGGCTGTCTGGGGTCACTCTTGGCTGTCTGGGGTCACTCTTGTCTCTCTGGGGTCACTCTTGGCCCTCTGGGGTCACTCTTGGCTCTCTGGCATCACTGTTGGCTCTCTGGAGTCACTGTTGTCTCTCTGGGGTCACTCTTGGCCCTCTGGGGTCACTCTTGGCTCTCTGGGGTCACTCTTGGCTCTCTGGAGTCACTGTTGGCTCTCTGGAGTCACTGTTGGATCTCTGGGGTCATTCTTGGCTCTCCGGGGTCACTGTTGACTCTCTGGAGTCACTGTTGGCTCTCTGGGGTCACTCTTGGCTCTCTGGGGTCACTGTTGTCTCTCTGCCACCACTGAGGCCACCAAACCCTGCAGGAGCTGCAGGAAAAGGCCTGGGGTTTGTTGATGGAATTCCATATTTTTGTTGTGGTTATTACTTCCACTGCTGCTATTTAGGGAGACTCTTGTGAAGCTGCAGAGAAGGAAGTGCCATCTGTTTGGCCAAGTGACAGCTGATCCTCCACAGTGGCTTTCCTTGGATTCTGGAGAGGGAGCAGCAGGGAAGGGAGTGGGTGCCAGTACCTTCTCCCAAGTGGTTTGGGACAGAAAAGTCTCTTTGGTGCCAGTGGGAGGTTGAGGGGGAGGAAAGCAGAGAAGGTGTGTGTGGAAGTGGGGATGGGAAGGAGGTTTCTGCTGTTGAACAGCCCCTTGGGAAGCCCAAAATGTGCCAGGCAGGTGGAGGAGCCACTCCTTGTCTTCATGGGGCAGGGCCAAAGGTGGCACAGAATCACAGGATTGTGGAATTGTTTAGGTTGGAGAACCCTCTGAGGTCATTTCCCACCCCAAACACAACCTGTGTGCCCCTAAAAGGCAAATATTGGGAAGTTTTCCTGACCAAAAGCTTTGCTGCCTTTTGAAACTTCATTTCCTTTTCAAACATCACCTCAGGTTAAGACAAAAAGGATTAAATCAAAGCTTCAACCCCCCCTGGAAAGTAAATCCCAACCCTTTGTTGTTCTGGTTTCACTGATCCTGTAAGGAGTGAGAGCTGAACCCCAAGGTCTCCTCCCACCACTCCCCCAGGGGGGTGGCAGCTGAAGAGCCCCCACCCCAGTTCCAGAGAGCCCTGCAGGCCCTGGGGCAGTGCTGGGCACCAGGGGTGGCACTTTGCCCAGAGAATGTCCCAGGGCTCAGGGCTTGGCTCCCTGGGCAGCAGCTTCGCTCCGTGGGAGTGAGGACATGGAATGGTCCAGGCTGGGAAAGCCCTCTGAGATCACAGAGTCCAACCAGCACTGCCAAGGCCACCACTGACCCATGTCCCCAAGTGCCACATCCACATGGCCTTTAAATCCCTCCAGAGACTCCACTGGAGCAGCTGTGCCAGGGCTGGACAACCCATTCCATGAAGTTTTCCCTGACATCCAACCTAAACCTCCCCTGGCCCAATGAGAGGCTGTTCTGCTTGCACAGGATTCCTGCAGGTGCCTGAAGAAAAAGGGCTCTGAGCCAGCTCTGCTTTTCCTTGTCACTTGGTCACCTTTGATCAAGGCCAGGAGACCCTGAGCTCCCTTGAAGTCTCTTCCAGGGAAGGATCCCATTTCCCCCCAGTTCTGGTTTCCAAGATGTTCCTGGTGGTGTTTTCCACATCCAACATCCTCCCAAACTCGTTGATTTGTGACACTTCAGCACCTGCCACAGAGCCTGAGTCTGACCCCCCTCCCCAGGGTGTTCCACTGGTGGCCTCTCTCCATCCCTTCACCCACCATGACCTGCAGGTTGTGGAGATGAGTCTCTAATTCCAGGCTGGGGCTGGAGCAGCTCCGTGGTGGAGCCACATCACAAGGGATGTCAGAGCTGATCCTGGTGGGGAAAAATGACAGACCTCTGGTGGTTTCCGTGGTGTCCTGGTTGAGATGCTTTCCTCACCCTCCTAACTCTCATCCAAGCCTGTTCCCAAGGGAAGAGTGGACACATTTGAACACCACCCAGCAGTTTGTTGTAGTCCATCCCATGGGCCAGGAGCAATTCATCTTCAGGATCTCATAGAATCAGTTGGGTTGGAAGAGACCTCTGAAATCATCAAGTCCAACCCTTTGGAGCAGAGATTTGTTTCTGGAGCAGCAGGAAAGGTCTCCCAGGGTTGGTTGTGTGATGTCCCGAGGCCTCCTGGAAATATTTCAGCTGTAAACCAGATAATGAAACCTTTTTGCTGCCCTTCAAGTTGAGATGGACTCTTGGAAGCTGCAAACTCAGGGTGGAAGCAAGAAGGTCCCTGGCTCCTGGTTCCATCCCAGGGCAGCAGGGATGGGCTGGGACAGGAGGGGACCAAGCTTTGGGGCTGGATTTGTCCCTTCTGCTGCCCCAGGCTGGGATGGTGACATGCAGGAGCCTTTGGGGTCCCAGGACTGTCACCCTGAGGATGCTGAGGGGTCCCATTGGCTCAAGGACCTTCTCAAGGCAACAACTGAGGGTTCCAGAGGCAAAATCTGTGCTTGGGGTTGAGCTTTGGGATTGCAAAACATAACAGGGCAGATCTTTGGGGCCAGGTGGAAGTGGGAAGATGTGGAGATGTGGGAGGCAGCCTTGGCATCTCCACAACCCCTTCTCCATCCTGGAGCTGCAGCTGGAGCAGGAGGAGGTTTGCAGAGGGAATGGGCCCTGAGCAACCTGATCTGCTTGAAGATGTCTCAGATCATCACACAGGGTTGGACTCGATGACCAAAAGAGCTGTGGCTGCTCCATCCCTGGAAGTGTCCAAGGTTGGACAGGGCTTGGAGCACCCTGGGCTGGTGGGAGGTGTCCCTGCCTATGGCAGGGGGTGGCACTGGGTGGGCTTTAAGATCCTTCCAACCCAGACCATTCTGACATTCTGTGACCCTCATGGTCTCTTCCCCACCTATCACTTTCTGGGTGCCAAAGAAGGTGCCCAGCAGGTGCCCAGAGCCCACCAGGACCATGATGGACCTCAACCTTCCAGCATGAACTGCAGAGCCTGGAGGGAGCTGTGGGGCTCTCCCTGAGCCTTTGCTGCCAAATTCCCTCTGGACTCTGAAAGGACAACACTTCTCCTTGAAGGGCAGGTCATAACCTGCCTCCAGGACCACCAGGTGGGATCCAACCTGTCCATGTAACAGGCACTTCTCCATGGCCATGTGCTGGTATCTCCAGACCTTGTGATTCCCAGATTAACCTTTAATCACCCTCAGTTTATGGAATCACAGAATCCCAGGGTTGGAAAGGACCTTAAAACCCACCCAGTGCCACCTCCTGCCATGGGCAGGGACACCTCCCACCAGCCCAGGGTGCTCCAAGCCCTGTCCAACCTGGCCTGGGACACTCGCAGGGCTGGGGCAGCCACAGCTTCTCTGGGAAAGCTGTTCCATCTGGAATGATTCTTTTTTCCCTGTTTTTCCTGGTGGTGGGAACGTTCTGCTCCCATCTGGTGCTTCCCTTGGAGTATTTATAGTGAGGATTCCCCTCACCAGACGCTGCACCACCCAAGCTGCGTTGGCCTCCTCCCAAACATTGCCTTCCCTCCTCCTCCTCCCAGCCCTGCACCTTCTGGTGTGTCCCTTCCCCTGTCTCCACAGATCCAGTGACCAGGACTGGTGATGGTGGTTCAGATGAGGTTCCACCACCAGGACTAGGGTTAGCTGTCTGGAGGGCTGGGCCCAGAGAGTGCTGGTGAATGGAGCTGCATCCAGCTGGTGACCGGTCACCAGTGGTGTCCCCAGGGGTCTGTGCTGGGTCCAGTCCTGTTTAACATCTTTATTGATGATTTAGATGAGGGGATTGGGTCCATCAACAGCAAATTTGCTGATGACACCAAGCTGGGAGGGAGTGTCGAGCTGCTGGAAGGCAGGAGGGCTCTGCAGAGGGATCTGGAGAGACTGGAGAGATGGGGCTGATTGCAATGGGATGGAGTTCAACAAGGCCAAGTGCAGGTCCTGCCCTTTGGCCACCCCAAGCCCTGCAGCGCTCCAGGCTGGGCACAGAGTGGCTGGAGAGCAGCCAGGCAGAGGGACCTGGGGGGACTGAGGGACAGGAAGCTCAACAGGAGCCACCAGTGTGCCCAGGTGGCCAAGAAGGCCAAGGGGATCCTGGCCTGGATCCAAACTAGCGTGGCCAGCAGGCCCAGGGCAGTGACCCTTCCCCTGGACTCTGCCTTGGGGAGGCCACACCTTGAGTGTTGTGTTCAGTTCTGGGCCCCTCAGTTGAGGCAAGAGATTGAGGGGCTGGAGCGGGGCCAGAGAAGGGACTGGATGTGGCTCTGAGTGTCCTCTGAAACACCTCCAGGGACAGAGAATCCAACATGTCTTGATCCAACCCCACTGTGATCACCAGCCCAGGGCACTCCATGATCCCAGTGGGGTTGGATCAAGAGTTGGACTTGGTGATCTCAGAGGTCTCTTCCAACCCAAGTGAGAAGAGCAACGAGGCTGGAGAAGGGACTGGAGCACAAGTGGTGTGGGGAGAGGCTGAGGGAGCTGGGGGTGTTCAGCCTGGAGAAGAGGAGGCTCAGAGGTGACCTCAGCACTGTCTGGAACTGCCTGAAGGGAAGTTGTGGCCAGCTGGGGGTTGGTCTCTTCTCCCAGGCACTCAGCAATAGGACAAGGGGGCACGATGGGCTCAAACTCTGCCTCCAATGTTCCACAATGTCCTGGGGGAAGCAGCAGCTCCTGGAGGGACAGAGCTGAGCAGGAGCTTCTCCTGTGCCTCTAAAACCTTATTTTTATTTCTTTTGAATCCTCCCTGTCCCTGTGGTGGCAGCAGCTTGCTGAGGAGAAGCCTGGCAGATGGGTGGCCCGAGGGGCTTGGCACCCCCAGCTCTGGATGCCAGGAACATTCCTGCCCTCCAGAGGGAATGCCTCTCCCTCCTTGCTCTGTGTTTCTGGCAGCAGCTCCCAGGGATGGAGGAGATCCTGATTTTCTGGCTCACTTGTGGCTCCCAGAGGATGCTGAGGTGGGAAGGGCATTGATATTCTCTGTGTTCCAGCAGCAACATCACCTGGCAGTGCCCTGGCACGACCCTGCCAGTAAAGCAGGTTCTGAGACACTTGTTCCCCCACTTTAATGATTAAAGCTCAGGCTTAATAGGAGAGAAGCAAGGAGCTGAAATATTTATCTGCTGGCTCCTGGCCATCAGCAGAACCTCTTTTGCAGCCCTGGAGTCCTGCTGCTTTCTCCTGCCCCGGGGATTACGTAAGGAGCTTTTAAATAATATACATTGAGACATATGGGCTCAGATTTCCTGTGCAAATGCAACATGCTGGGCTGAAAATAGCAGATCTGCTGAGTGGAGTCTGGGATAACACCTTCTGTTCCTGGGTGGGTGATGGAACACAGAGATTGGGAGGAGGGGAAGGAGAAGCCTCCACTCCTGGTGCTCTGGGAGCTTGGGCATGTCCCACCTCCTGCCTCTTCCATCCCCATGACCTGGGGATTGGGTGGAAGGGACTCAAAGAAATGCTCAGTACTGATTGGCTGCAGGGAGGCTTTGGGGCCCAACCTGGTGTGGGTGTTGCTTTATCTCCAGGAGTGTTAGTTTGGGGTCCATCTCCAGAAACTGAGATCAGCTCAGTTGGTTAAACCTTGGTTGTAACAATGCCAAGGTCATGGGTTCAATCCCCTGTGTGGGTGTGCTGGTTTAAAGGTGAACCAGCAGGGGAAATGAACTCACCACGAGAGAGATTATAAGTCAGAGCTAAAATTTAATAATAATATTACAATAACAACACTGACACACAAGGGAATTTGCTTTCAACTCACAAAACCCCAGCAGTATAACCCAGTGTCCTGGGGCACAAACCCAAGGGGGTTTGTTTGCCCTTGTGCTGAGACCCCTGTGGCTCCCCCAAGTCCAGAGCAAAAGGAAATGAAAAACCTGTTGGTGCAGGTGAGGGCTGTGGTCTGGGCGAGAGCGGGGATCTCCTCCTGTCGAGGTCCTGCTGCTGCTCTGGATCCCATGAGAAGTTCCCGAGGTCTTCTTACCCACCCCTTATGTACCCTCAGGGAGCACCCAGTCCCTCCCCCTGGGCGGGGACTCACACAATGGGTGATTAACTCTGGGAGCCAGGGGGTGTTGAACTGTTGATGGCCCATTGGCAGCTCCGCCCCCTCAGGCTGGGTGTGAAGGTGCCAATGGCTCCCTGGGCAGCTGCTGCTGATGGTCCATTGTCCTTGGGAATGAATAGAGGGGATGGAATACACAGGTTTGATCACCCCCACACAGGGTTAGCTGGTCCCTCCTGCTGAACTAGGACAGTGGGCCACTGTCTGAAGAGTTGGACTCGGTGATCCTTGTGGGCCCTTCCAGCTCAGAACAGTCTGGGGTTCTGTGAATAGAGTTACATTATCCCAGTTTACATTGGTGGCATCACAGAATCATGGGATGGTTTGGGTTGGAAGGGACCTTAAAGCCCACCCAGTACCACTCCCAGCCATGAGCAGGGACACCTCCCACCAGCCCAGGGTGATCCAGGTCCGATCCAACCTGGCCTTGGACACACAGTGGTTGAATTCCATCAGTGCCAGATGAACACACTGGTGCCTTCAGCCCATGGGATTCAATGGCAGAGACTCCTCTGCTTCTTCTCCAGCCTTTGGGCCATGAGAAGAGAGAAGGGACACGAGGTCCATCACCTGCTGTCATAGAAACATAGAATCACAGAATAAGCTGGGTTGGGAAAGACCTCTGAGATCATCAAGTCCAACCCTTGATCCAACCCTTGATCCAACCCTACTGTGATCACCAGCCCATCACAGTGGGGTTGGATCAAGATGTGGTGGATTCTCACTCAGTGCCACATCCATAGAATCACAGAATGGATTGGGTTGGAAAAGCCCTCTGAGATCATCAAGTCCAACCCTTGATCCAACCCCACTGTGATCACCAGATCATGGCACTCAGTGCCACGGCCAAGCTCAGCTGAAAAACCTCCAGGGATGGGGAATCCACCCCCTCTCTGGGCAGCCCATTCCAATCCCTGAGCACTCTCTCTGCAAAGAATTTCTTTCTCATCTCCAACTTCAATTTCCCCTGGCAGAGCTTGAGCCCATCGTGCCCCCTTGTCCTATTGCTGAGTGCCTGGGAGAAGAGACCAACCCCCACCTGGCCACAACTTCCCTTCAGGCAGTTCCAGACAGTGCTGAGGTCACCTCTGAGCCTCCTCTTCTCCAGGCTGAACACCCCCAGCTCCCTCAGCCTCTCCCCACAGCACTTGTGCTCCACTCCCTTCTCCAGCCTCGTTGCTCCTGGAAAAGACCTCCAAGATCACCAAGTCCAGCTGTTAACCCAGAACCACCATGTTCACCACTAACCATGTCCTCAGCTCTCACCTCCACACATTTTTGGACCCTTGCAGGGATGGTGACTCCACCACCCTGGGCAGCCTCTTCCAGGGTTTGACAGCCCTTTCCATGAAATTTGCCCCAATATCCAACTTAAATCTCATTGTTAACCCTGGGGAAATTCCAGTGATAGACATCTCATAGCCATCCCTGGGGAAATTCCAGTGATGGACATCTCATAGCCATCCCTGGGGAAATTCCAGTGATGGACATCTCATAGCCATCCATAGGGAAATTCCAGTGGGGCCCATCTCAGTGTCATCCATGGGGAAATTCCAGGGGTAGACACCTGATTGTCATCCATGGGGAAATTCCAGGGGTAGACATCTCATTGGCATCCCTAGGAAGATTTCAGTGGTGGACATCTTAGTGTCATCCATAGGGAAATTCCAGTCATAGACATCTCAGTGCCATCCATGGGGAAATTCCAGTGGGACCCATCTCAGTGTCGTCCATAGGGAAATTCCAGTGATAGACATCTCACTTGATCCATGGGGAAATTCCATGTCCCTGGTTGCTCCCAAGACACAGCAGAGCACAGCCTGCCAGAGCAACACCCATGGGACAGATCTGGAGTGAGTGGATTTCCCTGGGGAAGGCTCTGCCTCCATTGGAGGCATCCATGTCATCCCTGGGGAAATTCCAGTGGGACCCATCTCACTTGATCCATAGGGAAATTCCAGTGATAGACATCTCAATGTCATCCATAGGGAAGTTCCAGTGCTACACATCTCACTAGATCCATAGGGAAATTCCAGTCATAGACATCTCAGTGTCATCCCCAGGGAAATTCCAGTGCTACACATCTCATTAGATCCATGGGGAAATTCCATGTCCCTGGTTGCTCCCAAGGCACAGCAGAGCACAGCCTGCCAGAGCAACACCCATGGGACAGATCTGGAGTGACTGGATTTCCCTGGGAAAGGCTCTGCCTTCACTGGAGGCATCCATGTCATCCATGGGGAAATTCCAGTGATAGACATCTCATTGTCATCCATGGGGAAATTCCAGTGGGACCCTCCTCAGTGTCATCCATGGGGAAATTCCGGTGATAGACATCTCATAGCCATCCATAGAGAAATTCCAGTGGAACCCTTCTCAGTGTCATCCATGGGGAAATTCCGGTGATAGACATCTCAGTGCTGTCCATGGGGAAATTCCAGTGGGACCCATCTCAGTGTCATCCATGGGGAAATTCCAGTGATAGACATCTCAGTGCTGTCCATGGGGAAATTCCAGTGGGACCCATCTCAGTGTCATCCATGGGGAAATTCCAGTGATAGACATCTCAGTGTCATCCATGGGGAAATTCCAGTGGGGCCCATCTCAGTGTCATCCATGGGGAAATTCCAGTGGCAGACACCTGATTGTCATCCATGGGGAAATTCCAGGGGTAGACATGTCATTGGCATCCCTAGGAAAATTTCAGTGGTGGACATCTTAGTGTCATCCATGGGGAAATTCCAGTCATAGACATCTCAGTGTCATCCATGGGGAAATTCCAATGCTACACATCTCACTTGATCCATGGGGAAATTCCTTGTCCCTGGTTGCTCCCAAGGCACAGCAGAGCACAGCCTGCCAGAGCAACACCCATGGGACAGATCTGGAGTGAGTGGATTTCCCTGGGGAAGGCTCTGCCTTCACTGGAGGCATCCATGTCATCCCTGGGGAAATTCCAGTGGGACCCATCTCACTTGATCCATAGGGAAATTCCAGTGATAGACATCTCAATGTCATCCATAGGGAAGTTCCAGTGATAAACATCTCACTAGATCCATAGGGAAATTCCAGTGATAGACATCTCAGTGTCATCCCCAGGGAAATTCCAGTGCTACACATCTCACTTGATCCATGGGGAAATTCCATGTCCCTGGTTGCTCCCAAGGCACAGCAGAGCACAGCCTGCCAGAGCAACACCCACGGGATGGATCTGCAGCTCTTGGTTTTCCCTGGGAAAGGCTCTGCCTCCACTGGGATCGACCCTCCCACAGCCTGTTGAGAACAGTCTCCTTCCACCTTCGCTTCCCATTCCCAGACACCTTGAGGTGAAGGAAAACCCTCCCGTGGCTGTGGGAGCACACACGGGGCACTGGGACTGGTTTTGCTGGTGTTAAACTGGTTTCATAACTCCTGTTTGTCCCTGGGAGCCCTGAGGGTCCTGTTTTCCTCCAGCGACGTTTCCATGGCGATGGGGTTGGCTTTGCCATCTGCAGAGCTCTGTCTGGCAGAGATGTGGCTGGTGGGGGTTGGTTTGAGGCTCCTGCACAGACACAGTGGGGCTGAAGGAGCAGGTGACACCCCTGGGACCACCAGCCACGTCCTCTGGGTCCCTGCAGGTCCTGGCTGAGCCCTGGGGTGCTGAGCCCAACGTGCTCAGGAGGTGCTGAGCTCCAGGCACAGGCCCTGGTGGGTCATGTGAGGACACACAGCAGGTCCCACGTGCTGAATGGGAGGGGTGTGGGGTGAGGGAGGGACACAGGAGGGGTGTGGGGAGTCACTGGCTTGGTGGGGACACTGTTGGCACACCCAGCTCAGGGTGCTCCACCCTGTCCCGGGATCTCCAGCCCCGCCTGGCACTGGTGGGGAAGGTGGGGGAGCTCGGGCTCTGCTGCCCTTGTTGCCATGACAATGCTGAGCCAAGGATGCTGTTACAAGCAGGGAGGGTCCTCCACATCTCAGAGTGTCCTCTGGGCGTGGCTGGGCTGCCACAGCAACCCCCTCTCTTGGGGCCTTTCTGCCCAAGGGACACAAGGAACAGTGACCTCAACAGACCTCCATGGATGTGGTGGAGCTGGCACAGGGATGAACATCTGTGTTCCCTCCAGATCACAGAATCACAGAATGGATTGGGCTGGAAGAGACCTCTGAGATCATCAAGTCCAACCCTTGATCCAACCCCACTGTGATCACCAGATCATGGCACTCAGTGCCACATCCAGTGTCCCCTCCAGGGATGGGGAATCCACCCCCTCTCTGGGCAGCCCATTCCAATCCCTGAGCACTCTCTCTGCAAAGAATTTCTTTCTCATCTCCAACTTCAATTTCCCCTGGCAGAGCTTGAGCCCATCGTGCCCCCTTGTCCTATTGCTGAGTGCCTGGGAGAAGAGACCAACCCCCACCTGGCCACAACTTCCCTTCAGGCAGTTCCAGACAGTGCTGAGGTCACCTCTGAGCCTCCTCTTCTCCAGGCTGAACACCCCCAGCTCCCTCAGCCTCTCCCCACAGCACTTGTGCTCCAGTCCCTTCTCTGGCCTCGTTGCTCTTCTCTTCTCAGTTGGGTTGGAAGAGACCTCGGAGATCATCAACCCTTGATCCAACCCCACTGTGATCACCAGCCCAGGGCACAGAGTGCCCTGGGCTGGTGATCACAGTGGGGTTGGATCAAGACATGTTGGATTCTCTGTCCCTGGAGGTGTTTCAGAGGACACTCAGAGCCACATCCAGTCCCTTCTCCAGCCTCGTTGCTCTTCTCTGGCCCCACTCCAGCCCCTCAATCTCTTTCCTCAACTGAGCACAATGTGGCACTTGGTGCTTCCTGAGCCCCTTGAGGACACTGTCCCCTGTGTGGGCACCTTGGGGAGGGGGTTGGTTTCCCTTGACAGGGTGGCACAGGCCCTGCTGACCCTTCCAGCCCAAGGGGTTGAGTTGAACTTTTCTCCCATTTCACAGAAGGGGGAACTGAGGCCAAGGACAAGAGTGAGGAGCCCCCAAACTGCCCAGATCTTTGCAGGAGAAGGTTCATTGCCCATCACAAACCCTCAGGCCACCTTCTGGTCCAGTCATGACATGAATCAGCAGAGAAAATACCATCTCCCTTTCTCAGATGGAGCCATGTGGGACTTGCTCTGCCTTTCTGCAAGCAGGACCATGTTCTGTGGAGCCTCCAATGCCTCCAGCAGAGCTGGGGAGCAACAGCTCCAGCTGGAAACGACACATGGCTCAGGCTCTCTCCTCATTTCCAAAGAAATTAGTGCCCAGAACATCTTCAGATGGTTAATTACCAGAGAAGTGGATCTGTTTGGACCTTACAGTCAGCTGGAGCTTCAGGAAGGGCTTTCAAGGGATGCTCCAAGCAGAAAACACTGACAAAGTCATGGAAAGCCACCAAGAATAGAAAGCTGAGCTCTCTGCACCTCCCAAACACTCTGCAGCCAGTTGGAAGCAGATGCTGAATTAATCCCCAATTTAATTAACGCTGCCTTAATCCTTCAGTGGGAAGAGCAGCTCAGGATTTGCTGGGAAAGGCTGTCCCGGGCACACTGATGGGTGTTCATGTGGTGAGAAATGTAGCCAGGGAGGGGGTTCTGCTCCATTCCCAGCCTGGGGGGTGTTGGGATTCAGACATCTTCAGGCTGGCAAACCAAGGACAAGTTTGTAGGTGTTGTAAGATAAGAATAGAATTTGTCCAGAGACCTTGAGCTGGTGCAGAAACAAGAAATGGAACTGCAGAAACATCAGAGGAGCTCTTTTATAAAGTTAAAATAAGTTGCATTAAGACTGTTTAGATCTAGCAATTTTTGGGAAATAGGCATTACTTAATAATTGGCTATAGAATCACAGAATGGATTGGGTTGGAAAAGACCTCAGAGATCATCAAGTCCAACCCTTGGTCCAACTCCAGTCCCTTTACCAGATCATGGCACTCAGTGCCACGGCCAAGCTCAGCTGAAAAACCTCCAGGGATGGGGAATCCACCCCCTCTCTGGGCAGCCCATTCCAATCCCTGAGCACTCTCTCTGCAAAGAATTTCTTTCTCATCTCCAACTTCAATTTCCCCTGGCAGAGCTTGAGCCCATCGTGCCCCCTTGTCCTATTGCTGAGTGCCTGGGAGAAGAGACCAACCCCCACCTGGCCACAACTTCCCTTCAGGCAGTTCCAGACAGTGCTGAGGTCACCTCTGAGCCTCCTCTTCTCCAGGCTGAACACCCCCAGCTCCCTCAGCCTCTCCCCACAGCACTTGGGCTCCAGTCCCTTCTCCAGCCTCGTCGCTCTCTCTGCCCTCCCAGAGTTCACAGCACTGTGGAGGCCCCAGGGAGGAAATCCTGGTAACCTTCTGTTATGGGTTCACCCAGGTGGGCCTAGATTTGGGCTCTGGAGTCTGGACTAGACTGAAGGTGTCAGCTGAGCTGAGCTGGGCTGAGCCAACAGCTGACCTCTTCCAGCCAGGAATTTTGTATTCCATCCCACATTCTGGCATCATCTCCAGGGCAGTAGGAACCAGTGTGGGAGTGGTTAAGGCAGTGGCTTCTCAGCCTCCTCTTGGGAGGACACACGATGCTGTCCCAGGGGGGATGGAGAGGACCAGGCCCACCACTGGCTCACAGGGTACCTCAGGAAAGTAAAATGTGTTGTTCTGGGTCTCTCCTTTCTGCTTGGGTTTGTCTCCCTGGGGAATGAGCTTCTTCTTAAGTAATGTGTAATTAGGACAGTAGAATTTGTGTGTTCGTTAAGAAGTTGAGGTGGGGAACTTGTTGTTCCAGACTTGTGTGAGTGAATATTTGTACTCTCTTCTAATTGTCTCTTTCTTTCTGTGAAAAATATCTGTAGTTTTAGTATAAATGCAGTTTGAAGTGTTTTTTCCTTTCCCCTCTCTTTTCCTCCCTTTCCCTGGTGTTAGGAGGGAGGCTTTTCTCTCTGTGCTTGGGGGGGTTGGCAGTTGCTCATCTCAAACCAAGACACCTTCAAATTGTTCTCCTGCACCTCAGGTAGAAAAGCTGAGCTTAAATAAGGTCAGGATTAATGACCAGCTCCAGTTCTGAGGGGGCAGAGGCTGCTGAGACCAAGCCTGGAGATGTGGAGATCCTGCTGGTGGCCATGTCCCTGTGGGTGCAGCATGTGAAGTTCTGCCCAACCAGCAGAGAGGAGCTTTTCAAGTGTTGTTTGTTCCCCAAAGCTGAAGAAGGGTGTGGTCTGTGGCTGGCAGGGAGGGCTGTTGCCTCAGGAGGGGGTGAAGGTCTCAGCAGCACATCTGGCCAGGGCTCTCCAGAGGTGTCTGGTCCAACCTTCCTGGATCCACACGTGGCTGTGGCTTTGCCAAGCTGAGGTGAAGCCTCAGGGGGTGGCTGTGAGGGAGGTAGATCTGGGCACTGGGGGTGCTCATGTTTGGCCTGACAAAGCCAGACCTAAAGCCATTCCCTTCATGCCTTCATTTCCTTCAGGAACTCCTGGATGAGCAGAGTCCATTTAGGTGGGATGTTGGGAAGGAATTCCTGGCTGGGAGGGTGGGCAGGGCCTGGCACAGGTGCCCAGAGAAGCTGTGGCTGCCCCAGCCCTGGGAGTGTCCCAGGCCAGGCTGGACAGGGGTTGGAGCACCCTGGGCTGGTGGGAGATGTCCCTGCCCATGGCAGGGTTGGGATCCTTAATTTTCCTTCCATCCCAAACCATTCTGGAATCCTGTGATTCCATGGAGTTGGAGGATGTTCTAGGCTGGGTTTAGAGCCAGAGACCTGAGAGCCCCTTCCAGTGCCCAAAGGGGCTCCAGGAGAGCTGGAGAGGGACTGGGGACAAGGGATGGAGGGACAGGACACAGGGAATGGCTTCCCACTGCCAGAGGGCAGGGATAGGTGGGATATTGGGAAGGAATTCCTGGCTGGGAGGGTGGGCAGGCCCTGGCACAGGTGCCCAGAGAAGCTGTGGCTGCCCCAGCCCTGGGGGTGTCCCAGGCCAGGCTGGACAGGGCTTGGAGCACCCTGGGCTGGTGGGAGGTGTCCCTGCCCATGGCAGGGGTGGCACTGGGTGGGCTTTGAGGTCCCTTCCAATCCAAAGCATTCCATGGTTCAAACCTGACCTGCTCCATTCACTCCTTGTCTTCAACTCTTTGGGTATTTCCCAGACTGGTTTTGCTGCTCCATTTCCCAGTTTGGAGCAGCTGCTCCTTTCCTGCCTCTTAGACAATGATTTTTGTGTGTTCAGTTACTTGACCTCTTCCTCCTCCAGTTCCCAACTTTCCCTCAGATGTGGCTGCTCAACCCATTCCCTTTCCCACCTGGTTGTCCCTTGTTAATCCAAGTTTTCCAGAGCCTTCTGGAGCTGTTCCCTTGTTAATCCAAGTTTTCCAGAGCCTTCTGGAGCTCTTCCCTTGTTAATCCAAGTTTTCCAGAGCCTTCTGGAGCTCTTCCCTTGTTAATCCAAGTTTTCCAGAGCCTTCTGGAGCTCTTCCCTTGTTAATCCAAGTTTTCCAGAGCCTTCTGGAGCTCTTCCCTTGTTAATCCAATTTTTCCAGAGCCTTCTGGAGCTGTTCCCACCAGGCTGCTGTCTCAGCCATGCTGTTGCATGATGTCCCTGCCCATGGCAGGGGGTGACACTGGATGGGCTTTAAGGTCCTCCCAACCCAAACCATCCTGTGGTCCTGTGAGGAAGGTCCTCTTGGGAGAAGGAGTCAGATCCTTTTGCTGCCTGACTGAGCCTCCAGAGTGACATCCTCTCCAGGGATGAGTTCCTGAGATCTGTAACCCTCATGTCATCCAGCACCACCTTATCCCACCCTTGTCCTTGGCCTCTGCCTGTGCCATCCCATGGTCTGGTGTCTTCTGCTCTTGTCTCCTCTGTGGTTGGGACTCCTTGGTGCCAGTTCCTCCCTGGACTTTTGGATTTAATGCAGTGCTGGTGGAAGCTGAAATGCAGAATAAAATAGTAGCAAACCCCTGAGGAGTGGTGAGAAAGTAAAGAATGATTCATCCTTAAACAGAAGCTCTTTAGATGTGGAGGTGGCACTGGTGGCCACCAACATGGATTCATTGAGTGGGGAACTCAGGGTTTAGGCCAAATTAGGCATCTTTAACCATTTCCTTCAGTCCCTGGAGTCTGTTGGGATGTGGCAGCAGCTCTACAGGGATAAAGGGGTCCTGCCCCACCTGGGTGGAGATCCTGGGTGGGAAGAGGAGCCCAAAGTGCTCCCATGTCCCACCCAGGGCTGATTTGCATCCCATTAATTCTGCCTCAGGTGTCTCTTCTGGGCTGGTTTTGGCTCTGGTGGAAGAGGGTGAGGACCTTGAGGCACTCAGTGTGGGTTTGGGCTGTGGAAACCTCTCAGCTGAGAGGCCACATGGTCCTAAAAGCCTTTTCCAGCCTGGAGCAGCTTCAGCTGAGCAGAAATTCAGGAGCTCCTTGAATGGGACCCATTTTTAGGTTCTTCAATGACCTACATCATGTCCCAGGTGGCCTCAGGCTGGGTCAGGGGTGGGACAGGCTGCACCCATGATCTCAGCTCTGGAGACCTTCTGGAAAGCAGGAGCATCTCTGTTTGGGGGAGGGAGGAGTTTATTTGGTTCAGTCATGTGGGAATGTCTTCTGTAACCAAACCCCAGCTGGAAACGAGGTGTCACCTCCAGTTTTCCCTGGCTGGCACCTTCAGAGCAAGCTGGAGAAACCTTGAGTCTCTGTGTTCAGGACATGTAGCATGAAAGGACCAGGAGCCTGGAGATGCTCCTGGTGCCAGGGGGCAGCAGAGGGGATGTGGGCAGAGTCCACATCAAGCACCTCCTCCATGAAGGTCTGATGACCCAGGTTGGGCACTCCCAACTGCTCCTCTCCTGCTCTGGAGCATCGTGGATTTACCAGGTGCCATCCATGGAGGGCCAGATGTGCCCCATGGAGGTGGGCACTGTCCCACCCACCACAGCCTTTAACCTGCCCCTTCTTCTTGCAGAGGAGACGACGTTCGAGGCCGGAGTCAAAGTGCAGATCCACAGCCAGTCAGAGCCACCCTTTGTCCAGGAGTTGGGCTTTGGGGTGGCCCCTGGATTCCAGACCTTTGTGGCCACGCAGGAGCAAAGGGTAAGTCCTGCCTTCCATTCCCACACCACAGTCCCTCAGCAGGTCCACATGAGAGGTCCTTTCTGTGCACCCCTGAGAGGCACCTCCACCACCAACGATTTTGCTCTTTGCCTCACCTGGGTTGGGATGAGCTTTTCCAGCTTTTCTTGCAGGGCATTGCCCACAATCCTTGCAGTTCCAGCCCCAGAAGGGGCTCCACCCCCTGGCAGCTCCAGCAGAAATTGGAGAGATTTGTCTTCCTTAAACATCCCAATTTCAGGGAGATTTGGGAGCTTGGAGCCTGCAGGGAGGATCTCAGGGGCTTTGTGATGACAGAGAAATGTGGGCAGTGCTGGAGGCTCCAGGACAGCTGCTGGAAATCCTCCCCACCTCCTGCCAGCAGGAGCTGTTGGGTTATTTCTGTTAGAAAATTGGAATCCCCATCAGAGGGACTGAGAGTGAGGGAAAAACCATCCCTGCCCAAATCCCTCCTTCCAGACAGGGGAGGGGTAGGAGGTGACAAGAGAAATGATTTAGGGGGACTTTCAGCTGGAGTGAGTCCCTCCCTCTGCAGGTTTTGGAGCTGGGAGAGGGAAGGGCACGTTCCTGCTTGGAACTGGTTTCAAATTCTGCTGAGGGCTCCAAAGCCTTTTCCCAAGAGGTCTGGAGGGACCTTCACATTCAGCTCCCCAGGCATTGCTGCTTGCCCTAATCCCTCATTTTTTTAACCCAATTCCAACCATTACAACAGAAACTGCCTCCTCTAATTGCCCCCCAGGGCAATCACCCACCCTCTCAAGCCCCTCAGGGCACATCTTTTCTTCAAACCCCATTTTTTTTCCTTCTCAATCCCACCCCCTGGGACAGGCAGGGGCTGCTCCTTCAATGAGCCACAGCAAGAGATGGAAAAGCTCATGAGCATCCCCCAGGGGAGCGAGTCCAGCCAGTTATTGGGGCCCTAAAACGTGTTTTACACCAGGAAACAGAAAAGAAATGATCCTCCAGCTGGAAAAGAGCAGAAATAAAGACAAAGAGGAGGTCGTTTGCCATCTCCCAGCTCAGCCTCTGTTACTTATAAGCACTTTGGGCAGCAATAAAATAAACAGGTGTGGGATGGGGCAGAGTGGCCCTGGTGTGGTGGTGGGAGCTGTGGGACCTCTGTGGGACACACTTTGGGGTGCTCCTGGCTGGCTTAGAGGCTCCTGCCTTTCTTTCATGCTCAAATATACCCCCTTTTTCCCCCATCCAGCCTGGAAATAAAGAGTATTTTCTGGCCTTTGCTTCCTGTTTTCCTGCTTTTCCAGGTATGCAGCTGCTCAGCACAAGCAAGGACTTTGCATCTTGGGCCCAGGGGGAGAAATCCTGGCTCTTCCCACCACGAGCTTTCCAAAAGCCTCTTGGCCCAAACCAGCTCTGCCATCTCATTAAACCTCCCTTTAAAATTAGCTGCCAGTCTGGGGGGGGGAAAAAAAAACAAAAAGGAGCAAATCAGCTTTTCTTCCTGCTCCTCCTGCAGTGGCTGAAGGCTCTGGTTGGCCCAGAGAGACACTCTGGGGAGGTGCATCATTAATGCAGGGCAGGATGTGGTGCTGGGCTGCACCGAGAGCATCCTGAGGGGGGTCTGAGGGGTCTGGCTCAGGAGTGCTGAGTCAGCAGGAGGTGCCTCCAGCAGATGTGCTGGTTGGGTTATGTGGGACAAGCTGCTCGTCTGCTGGGGCTGAGGGGGGATGTTTCCTGAGGGAAGGAATTGGGATAATTCAGCCCTGGGGGAAGAAAAGCTTTGGAGTGACCTGATTGTGGCTTCCAGGGCTTCATTGTGGCTTCCAGAACCTGATTGTGGCTTTCCAGAACCTGATTGTGGCTTCCAGGTCCTCATTGTGGCTTTCCAGGTCCTGATTGTGGCTTTCCAGGCCTTCATTGTGGCTTCCAGAACCTGATTGTGGCTTTCCAGAACCTGATTGTGGCTTCCAGGTCCTCATTGTGGCTTTCCAGGTCCTGATTGTGGCTTCCAGAACCTGATTGTGGCTTTCCAGGACCTGATTGTGGCTTCCAGAACCTGATTGTGGCTTTCCAGGCCTTCATTGTGGCTTCCAGGACCTGATTGTGGCTTTCCAGGTCCTGATTGTGGCTTCCAGAACCTGATTGTGGCTTCCAGGACTTGATTGTGGCTTTCCAGGTCCTGATTGTGGCTTTCCAGGACCTGATTGTGGCTTCCAGGACCTGATTGTGGCTTCCAGAACCTGATTGTGGCTTCCAGGACCTGATTGTGGCTTCCAGGTCCTGATTGTGGCTTCCAGAACCTGATTGTGGCTTCCAGGACCTGATTGTGGCTTCCAGGTCCTGATTGTGGCTTCCAGGTCCTGATTGTGGCTTCCAGGTCCTGATTGTGGCTTCCAGGTCCTGATTGTGGCTTCCAGAACCTGATTGTGGCTTTCCAGGACTTGACTGTGGCTTCCAGGACCTGATTGTGGCTTCCAGGTCCTCATTGTGGTTTCCAGGACCTGATTCTGGCTTCCAGGACTTGATTTTGTGGCTTCCAGGACCTGATTGTGGCTTTCCAGGACCTGATTGTGGCTTCCAGGACCTGATTGTGGCTTCCAGGACCTGATTGTGGCTTTCCAGGTCCTGACTGTGGCTTTCCAGGTCCTGACTGTGGCTTCCAGGACCTGATTGTGGCTTCCAGGACCTGATTGTGGCTTCCAGGTCCTGATTGTGGCTTCCAGGACCTGAATTGTGGCTTTCCTGGACTTCATTTTGTGGCTTTCCTGGACCTGGAGGGAGCCTAAAGAAACATGGGGAGAGACTGTGGACAAGGGTATGGAGTGACAGGATGAGGGGGAATGGCTTTAAACTGAAAGAAAGGAGGTTTATATGGGATATTAGCAAGGAATTCTTCCCTGGGAGGGTGGCAGAGTGGGCTGGTTTGAAGGTGAACCTGCAGGAGAAATGAACCCAACACCAAAGAGATTATAAATCAGAGTTACAATTTAATAACAATATTCCAATCAATGCAATGGCACAAAGAGAAATTGGGTTTAACCCCCAAGCCCAGCAGTCTAACCCAGCCCCCTGGGGCACAAACACAGGGGGGTTTGGTGGCCCCTGTGCTGAGCCCCACGTGGTTCCCTCGAGGCCAAAGGCAAAGGAAGGGACAAACCTGTTGGTGCAGATGATGGCACAGTCTGGGCCAGAGTGGTAGCTCCTCCTGGCCAGGGGCTGCTCCTCCTCTGCATCCAATCAGTGGTCCCAGAGGTCCCCAAAGCCCAAGATTGTGTCCTCTGAGGTTTGGGTGGGAGCCCCCAGTGCCTCCCCCAGGGCAGGGAGTTCCACCCTGGGGGATCTGACTCTGGCACTCAGGGGGGATTTTGGACTCGTTGGTGGCCCCTGAGCAGAGCTGAGCCCTCAGGTGGGTGTGGAGGTGCCAAGGAGTCCCTGCAGGGCAGTTCTCCCAGCTCCTCTGCCAGGCTTCTTTCCCAGCCAGCTCCCAGCCTGAGGGCTCAGCTGTGCCCTGGGCAGCTGCTGCCAATGGGCCCTTGGGAACAGTTGCTGGGCAATGGCCCAGAGGGTTTGGAATGCCCAGCTTTGGGCACACCCACACAGGGACAAACTGGTCCAGGCTCCTGAAGTGGGACACACAAGTGCCCAGAGAAGCTGTGGCTGCCCCAGCCCTGGGAGTGTCCCAGGCCAGGTTGGACAGGGCTTGGAGCACCCTGGGCTGGTGGCAGGTGTCCCTGCCCATGGCAGGGGTGGCACTGGGTGGGATTTAAGGCCCCTTAAATTCTGAGACTCTCTGAAATCTCACCCTGAAGTTTGGGGGGATCAGGACTGAGCCCCAGGAGGCAGCACACGGTGGATGATCCCAATTAAAACCAGAGTGTCCTGATGGAGGAGGGTGGGAAACCCTCCCGGGGTCCCACCTGTGCTGTGGCCCTGTCTGAGTGCCAAGGGGCTGCGAGCCCAGGGCTGCTGCTTTGGGGGTTCCCACATTTCATGGGGCTGAGCTGGGCACAGTCCCTGTCCCTGCCCTGGTCCCGGTGGTGCCTCCCTGCCAGGGATGCTCCAGGATGCAGGGCATGGTTTCCATGGCAATCCCCGAGTCTCATGAATGAGGTTTGTTTGCTCATGAATGGGAGCTGTGCAGGAGCTGGCACAGGACATGCCATCACCCTCCAGGCGGGTCCCAAGGGAGGGCAGGACCCCCCAGAGCAGGGCAGTGCCCCTCAGTGCCCTCTGCTCCTCACTTTGGGTGGATTCACCTCAATTTTCCCTTTTTCCTGGCTCTTTTGGGTGAGCCTGGTGCTGTGCCAACCCTCTGCAGACCTTGTGTTGTGCATGGCCCATGTGCCCCCCTTCCCCTGCCCCAGCCCTTGGCACCAGGGCATGGATGGGCACACTGGAAATGCCATTTTAAGGGCTGGTTCCACAGAGAAATATAAACTCCTCCTGCCTCTGCCTCCCCTTTTCCTGGCTGCTTTTTACAGCTTCATCCCTGCAGCTCCCAAAGCTCTCCCAGAAGGGTTGGCATCACATGATGGTTCCTCCCCAAAGGGTGCCCCTGCCCAGCACATCAGAGGGGAGGAAAAGCACACTGAAAATGGCACTTCCTGCCCCCTGGGCACTAAAAATTTAAGAGGTTTCAATTAAGCAACAGATTTGAAGGCAGAGTCGAGTCAGTTTTAGGGCTCTGGTGGGCCCTGGGGCTCATCCCCTTGAAATGTTGGTGTGGGGCAGGAGCTGCAGGGACTGCAGTACCCAAAGTGTGGCTGCAGAGCCAGGGAGGTGGCACTGGGGTTGGCAGAGGTTGCTCAGGAAGCCCTGGTTCCATTCAGGCTGTGGGCAGTGGGATTTGAGAATGAGCAGCAATTAAATAGCTCAGTTTGTCATGTAGAAGGGTGGGCAGGCCCTGGCACAGGTGCCCAGAGAACCTGTGGCTGTCCCATCCCTGGGAGTGTCCCAGGCCAGGTTGGACAGGGCTTGGAGCACCCTGGGCTGGTGGGAGGTGTCCCTGCCCATGGCAGGGGTGGGATCCTCATGTTTCCTTCCATCTCAAACCATTCTGGAATCCTGTGATTCCATGGAGTTGGAGGATGTTCTAGGCTGGCTTTAGAGCCAGAGACCTGAGAGCCCCTTCCAGTTCTTAAAGGGGTTCCAGGAGAGCTGGAGAGGGACCTGGGACAAGGGATGGAGGGACAGGACACAGGGAATGGCTTCCCACTGCCAGAGGGCAGGGACAGATGGGATATTGGGAAGGAA
The DNA here is from genome assembly GCF_047495875.1 of Pithys albifrons albifrons. Lineage (NCBI taxonomy): Eukaryota > Metazoa > Chordata > Aves > Passeriformes > Thamnophilidae > Pithys > Pithys albifrons. The sequence goes on from NC_092482.1 coordinate 4,812,134, forward strand.
TTCCTGGCTGGGAGGGTGGGCAGGCCCTGGCACAGGTTGGGCAGAGAAGCTGTGGCTGCCCCAGCCCTGGGAGTGTCCCAGGCCAGGTTGGACCTGGCTTGGAGCACCCTGGGCTGGTGGGAGGTGGCCCATGGCAGGGGTGGCACTGGGTGGGCTTTGAGGTCCCTTCCCACCCAAACCACTCCATGATTTTTGAAGGATAACATTTCAGAGGGTTCCTGGCAGTCCTTGGAGCTGAGGGTGCTGCTGCTGTGGCTCCAGACCCAGGGACTGAGAGCTGCCTTCAGAGAGCATTGGAAATCAAAGATCAGAACAGGAGCTGACACATCAGGCACTTGGTATATTGGTGTCTGTTCATCAAAACCACCCAGAGAAGGCAAAGGGAGCTTTCCTGAGACAAAATGACCTTTGGATGTTGAGGCAGGACCTGGGAAATGTGGTTCTCCTATTCCCTGCAGATCCCCATCCCTAATGATGGGATTTTTTCCCCTCCTGATTGATCCCTTATCCATACCTGGCTGCTGATCAGCTGAGACTTTCTGATTGCAAATTCCAGAGCAGGAGGGAAGGCACGAGCCCTTCAGGCTGTAATGACTGTGGAGGCTCCAAGCAGGAGCCCCTGATGAGCCCCTTGGAGAGAGAAGGAGCAGCTCTGGCCCTGCCAAACAGGGAGATTTGCCTTTAAACTCTTGTCTGTGTGTAGGAAACTCGGATTCCTTACAAATGACCTTTTGCTTCAGCTCTGCCTCCCACTGAGCCAGTGATGGCCAGTGCCAGTCCCTGGGGTGTGGGAGATGCTTTGGATGCAGCTGCTGCATCTGGGCACTGCTCAGAGCAAGAAACCTGCTCTGTGACACAGAGAGGGAGGGACTGAGGTGTCTGTGTCACCCAGCAGGGCTCTGCTCCATGGCCAAGCTGTTCACTGGGGAAGTTTCCATTAAAAAGCAAAATTTGGAGCTTTTCTGGGGTCTCCTGTTTGTCACAGACTTGTCTCCAAAACAGGGAGGGCCTGAGAGCAGAGCACAAACCCCTCCACTGCGGTTAAATGAACCAAGAGGCTTCTTCTGCTCTGTCTGCCTTCCCACTGCCAGAGGGCAGGGATAGGTGGGATATTGGGAAGGAATTCTTGGCTGGGAGGGTGGGCAGGCCCTGGCACAGGTGCCCAGAGAAGCTGTGGCTGCCCCAGCCCTGGGAGTGTCCCAGGCCAGGCTGGACAGGGCTTGGAGCACCCTGGGCTGGTGGGAGGTGCCCCTGCCCATGGCAGGGGTGGGATCCTTAAGTTTCCCTCCATCCCAAACCATTCTGAAATCCTGTGATTCCATGGAGTTGTTGGAGGATGTTCTAGGCTGGGTTTAGAGCCAGAGACCTGAGAGCTCCTTCCAGTGCCCAAAGGGGCTCCAGGAGAGCTGGAGAGGGACCTGGGACAAGGGATGGAGGGACAGGACACAGGGAATGGCTTCCCACTGCCAGAGGGCAGGGATAGATGGGATATTGGGAAGGAATTCCTGTCTGGGAGGGTGGGCAGGCCCTGGCACAGGTGCCCAGAGAAGCTGTGGCTGCCCCAGCCCTGGGAGTGTCCCAGGCCAGGTTGGACAGGGCTTGGAGCACCCTGGGCTGGTGGGAGGTGTCCCTGCCCATGGCAGGGGTGGCACTGGGTGGGCTTTGAGGTCCCTTCCAACCCAAACCATTCCAAGATTCTGTCATTCCCAAAGGTCTCTGGAGCTGATTTCCTTCCCAACCCAACTCATTCTGGGATTCTATGAAGTCTCAGAGATTCAGAGAGTGGGGAGGGGACAGTCTTGGCCCGTGGCAGGAGATTGTGTTGCAGCTATTCCTGCATGTTTGGGAAGCCACAGAAAAGAGAACAGTTCATGGAATCACAGAACTGGGGGGGGACCCACAAGGATCATCCAGAGCAACTCCTGGCTCTGCACAGACACCCCAAAAACTCACAAGTGAATTGCACCTGCACATTGTTCCTGTGCAGGTGCTGTGTGTGTGCCAGGCAGGAAATCTCTAAGGAATGTCACACTCCTGGGTGGCATCCCTGAGCAAACCAGCTCTGCCTTGTTGTCCTGGAGGCAAAGCTGTAACCCTGTTAATGAATTTGATCAGGATCTAATTAATCATTCAGCTCATGCAGCTTCTGTGGGTGCTGTGCCAGGTCATGGCTGGAATCCAGTGTGGGAGCTGAATATGTGATCCCTCTCCATCCCTCCCTGATCCCATCAGTGACAGCCAGAATGAAATCCAAAGCTTTGTGTGTGAGAGGAGCTGATCCCATCAGTGACACCCAGAAAGATCCCAAGGGCTTCAAAGCTCTGTGTGTGTGGCTGTGCCTGGAGAGGAGTTGATGCCATAGAATCATAGAATCATAGACTCAACTGGGTTGGAAAAGCCCTCCAAGACCATCAAGTCCAACCCTTGGTCCAACTCCAGTCCCTTTACCAGATCATGGCACTCAGTGCCACGGCCAAGCTCAGCTGAAAACCCTCCAGGGATGGGGAATCCACCCCCTCTCTGGGCAGCCCATTCCAATCCCTGAGCACTCTCTCTGCAAAGAATTTCTTTCTCATCTCCAACTTCAATTTCCCCTGGCAGAGCTTGAGCCCATCGTGCCCCCTTGTCCTATTGCTGAGTGCCTGGGAGAAGAGACCAACCCCCACCTGGCCAGAACTTCCCTTCAGGCAGTTCCAGACAGTGCTGAGGTCACCTCTGAGCCTCCTCTTCTCCAGGCTGAACACTCCCAGCTCCCTCAGCCTCTCCCCACAGCACTTGTGCTCCAGTCCCTTCTCCAGCCTCGTTGCTCTTCTCAGTTGGGTTGGAAGAGACCTCTGAGATCACCAAGTCCAACTCTTGACCCAACCCTACTGTGATCACCAGCCCAGGGCACAGAGTGCCCTGGGCTGGTGATCACAATGGGGTTGGATCAAGACCTGTTGGATTCTCTGTCCCTGGAGGTGTTTCAGAGGACACTCAGAGCCACATCCAGTCCCTTCTCCAGCCTCGTTGCTCTTCTCTGGCCCCGCTCCAGGCCCTCAGTCTCTTTCCTGATGCCATCTGAGCCCACCACTGTTTGTTCTCCTCTGTCACACCACGTGCACCATATGGGCCCCTTTTCCTGGCGCCGATGACTAAACGGTGGCATCTGGTGCTCTGTTCTGCCACAAGTGGAGAGCAACTGAGGAGAGATGCCTTCAAGCAGCTCTTTGCTCTTGCCTCAAACACGTTCTTGAGTGTTTCCATCTTGAGGTGACTCTTTGGTGACCCTCAGAACTACCTTGTTCTGAGCCAGGCTCGTTTCTTGGAGGGTTCTGAGTTGTTGGGGCGTTGGTTTCTTCTGGCTGCAATGCCCCAGCTGGTGCCTGTAGATGGGATGACACATCTGGATTCACATCCAGAGAAGAGCAACGAGGCTGGAGAAGGGACTGGAGCACAAGTGCTGTGGGGAGAGGCTGAGGGAGCTGGGGGTGTTCAGCCTGGAGAAGAGGAGGCTCAGAGGTGACCTCAGCACTGTCTGGAACTGCCTGAAGGGAAGTTGTGGCCAGCTGGGGGTTGGTCTCTTCTCCCAGGCACTCAGCAATAGGACAAGGGGGCACGATGGGCTCAAGCTCTGCCAGGGGAAATTGAAGTTGGAGATGAGAAAGAAATTCTTTGCAGAGAGAGTGCTCAGGGATTGGAATGGGCTGCCCAGAGAGGGGGTGGATTCCCCATCCCTGGAGGTTTTTCAGCTGAGCTTGGCCGTGGCACTGAGTGCCATGATCTGGTAAAGGGACTGGAGTTGGCCCAAGGGTTGGACTTGATGATCTGGGAGGTGTTTTCCAACCCAATCCATTCTGTGGATGTGACACTGAGTAAGAATCCACCATGTCTTGATCCAACCCTACTGTGATCACCAGCCCAGGGCACAGAGTGCCCTGGGCTGGTGATCACAGTGGGGTTGGATCAAGGGTTGGACTTGATGACCTCAGAGGTCTTTTCCAACCCAATCCATTCTATGATTCTCTGATTCTAAAGCCAGAACTACCACCCCACCCCCCCAGGTGCCCCCTGTGCCCTGACCCGCTGCTCCCTCTCTTGCAGCTCACGTACCTGCCCCCGCCGTGGGGTGAATGTCGCTCGCCGGAAATGGGCTTAGCCTTCTTTCCCGTTTACAGCATCACGGCCTGCAGGATCGACTGCGAGACGCGCTACATCGTGGAGAACTGCAACTGCAAGATGGTGCACATGCCAGGTCAGGGCTGGGGCTGGGGCTGGGGCACCCACCCACAGGCTGGGCAAACCCCCCACATGGGCTGGACAAACCCCCCCACCAGCTGGGCCACCCCCCCCACCAGCTGGGAAAACCTCCCCACCAGCTGGGCCACCTCCATCATGAGCTGGACCACCCCCCCCCACCAGCTGGAAAAACCTCCCCAACCAGCTGGGCCACCTCCATCATGAGGTGGACCAGCTCCCCCACCAGCTGGGAAAACCTCCCCAACCAGCTGGGCCACCTCCATCATGAGCTGGACCAGCTCCCCCACCAGCTGGGAAAACCTCCCCACCAACTGGGCCACCTCCATCATGAGCTGGACCACCCCCCCCACCAGCTGGGAAAACCTCCCCACCAGCTGGGCCACCTCCATCATGAGCTGGACCACCCCCCACACCAGCTGGACCACCTTGTCACGGGCTGGGCCACCCCTGCACCAGCTGGGCCACTTCCCCACCACCTGGGCCACCTCTTCTACCAGCTGGACCACCCTTGCACCAGCTGGGCCACCCCTCCCACCAGTTTGGCCATCCCTCCACCAGCTGGGCCACCTCCCCACCAGCTGGGCCACCTCCCCACCAGTTTGGCCATCCCTCCACCAGCTGGGCCATCTCCCCACCAGCTGGGCCACCTGCCTACCGCCTGGGCCACCCCTTCCACCAGCTGGGCCACCCCCTCCACCAGCTTGGCCAACCCCCCTACCACCTGGGCCACCTCCCTCAACAGCTGGGCCACCTCCCCACCAGCTTGGCCACTCCTCCACTAGATTGGCCACCCCTCCACCAGCTGGGCCACCCCTCCATCAGCTGCTACACCAGCTGGGCCACCTCTCCACCACCTGTGCCACCCCTCCACCGGCTGGGCCACCCCCTCCACCAGCTGCTCCACCAGCTTGGCCACCTCCCCACCATCTGGGCCACCTCCCCACCAGCTGGGCCACTGAGGGTTAAGGAGAGAGCAGCTCCCTTGGTTAGAAGGTGGTGCCAGTAATGCCAAGGTTGTGGGTTTGATCCCTGTAGGGACACTCAGTGGTCCTTGTGGGTCCCTTCCAGCTCAGGGTATTCTGTGATTGGGTGAGCTGGAACAGGAGCTGGGGTTACAGGGGTTAAAGGAGGTGGGAATACCTTTCTCCAGGGAAAGATGGATGCTGATGGCCTTGTTGGAATGGCCTGAAATAGGGCAAGGTGTGGCAGAGGGACTTGGGGTTGGTTTCCCCTTGCAGGATCATTAAGGTCAGAAAAGACCTCCAAGATCATCAAGTCCAACCTTGTCTAGAGAAATCACAGAACATTCTGAGTTGGAAGGGACCCACCAGGGTCATCAAGTCCAGCTCTCAAGTGACTGACCCACTCAGAGGGTTGAACCCCTGACATTGGTGCTTTTAGCCCCAAGGTTTAACGAGCTTAGCTAATTACTGAGCCCCAGTTGGCACCCCTGGGTGGTGTTCCCAGCAGTCCCCTCATCCCACAAGAGAAGGTCCCCGTGGCAGGCAGAGGTGGGACCAGCCAGGGTTCACTTGGCTAAAAGGAGGTCCTTGTGTCCCCATGGAGAGCCTGGTGGTCCCCTCTGATGGACATGTCCTTTCCCTGCAGGAGATGCTCCCTTCTGTACCCCAGAGCAGTACAAGGAATGTGCAGAGCCTGCACTTGGTGAGTACCAAGAGGGACCTCTGGTGCCACAGGTGTCCCCAGCTGGAGGGGACCCTTCTGGCTGGCAGGACTAGGGGGATCTGGAGCAGCTGCAACCCAGGGATGGGTTTGGAAGAGACCCAACTTGCTGGGAAGAGCTGGGAGCACCCTGGGATAAAGTTGTTCTAGATGGGACTCCATCACCACAGAAACCTCAGGATGATGGGACCCCCTGGAGCACCTCTGGGGCTGGGTTTGGGCTCAGGGGACTTGGTTGAAGTCTGGATTTAGGAGACTCAGTCACCACGTGCTGCCCAAGCAGATGCTGGTGACAGAGTGTGGCCTCCAGCAGAAGGGCTCCTTCCAACATAGTGAGCAGTGGGATGAACTGGGAGAGAAATGTCCCTGTCCCCTCCCTGGGGTCCCAACCTCTGCTCCCACATCTGCTCCACCTCCCTGGCTCCAGCAGATCTGACCCTGTGCCCTCCCCCAGGTTTGCTTGCTGAAAAGGACAGCAACTACTGCATCTGCAGGACACCCTGCAACCTGACCAGGTACAACAAAGAGCTCTCCATGGTCAAGATCCCCAGCAAGACCTCGGCCAAGTACCTGGAGAAGAAGTTCAATAAGTCAGAAAAATACATCTCGTGAGTGTCACACAAAACTCATCTTTGCTTTGTGGGGGAAGTGTCTGCAGAGCCCCAGGAGCTCCAACCAGCCCTGGCCAATCCAGCACCAGCACAGGGGTGTCCTGCAGGGAGGAGAAGGGTGAAACCCTGGGAGAGACGAGGTGTAGGTTGTGTTCTTCTCAGTTAGAAGTGTTTCCAGACAACATTGTCCTTCCCTAGGCTTGTCCTCAGGAGTGTAACCCGTTCCCACTACAAAAAAAGGCAGGAAGTCCTTTTTCTTTGACAGGAAAGCCCAGTCTTGCTGTCCCTGTTGGAGATGTGGGTGCTCTCTGCCAAACTCTGGGCTGAGGACCTCGGGTGGTCACTGCCTTGGACCTCTCCCAGCCCTGGGCACTGCCATGTGTAGGCAGGGAGAGTAATTCCATGTTTTTCCATATCCTTTGGACTCATGTTCTCATAGAATCATAGAATCCCACATTGATCTGGGTTGAAGGGACCTTAAATCCCACCCAGTGCCACTCCCTGCCATGGGCAGGGACACCTCCCACCAGCCCAGGGTGCTCCAAGCCCTGTCCAACCTGGCCTGGGACACTCCCAGGGCTGGGGCAGCCACAGCTTCTCTGGGCACCTGTGCCAGGGCCTGCCCACCCTCCCAGCCAGGAATTCCTTCCCAATATCCCATCTGTCCCTGCCCTCTGGCAGTGGGAAGCCATTCCCTGTGTCCTGTCCCTCCATCCCTTGTCCCCAGTCCCTCTCCAGCTCTCCTGGAGCCGCTTTAGGCTCTGGAAGAGGCTCTGAGATCTCTGGCTCTAAACCCAGCCTAGAACATTCTCCAACTCCATGGAATCACAGGGTTCCAGAATGGTTTGGGATGGATGGAAACTTAAGGATCCCACCCCTGCCAGGGGCAGGGACACCTCCCACCAGCCCAGGGTGCTCCAAGCCCTGTCCAACCTGGCCTGGGACACTCCCAGGGCTGGGGCAGCCACAGCTTCTCTGGGCACCTGTGCCAGGGCCTCATCACTTATCATCAAAGTAAAGAATTATCAGCAAGGTGAAATCCAGAGCTCAGCTCCTCAAAGATCTTGGGCAAACATTTTCCGTCGTCTCCTAAGGCTGCCAGAGCCCTGATGGTTCCCTGATGGTGCCCTGTGGTCTTGGACTCCAGGAGATCCAAGTGCTGTGGGTGGTTGAGAACCCCAGAGAGACAAACAATCAGGGCAAGGAGGGGAATAAAGCCCCAAAGTCCCACTTTTTCCCTTAACCCACTGGTGGGTTCTGGGCTGATGTTCTTTCCATCTTTCCACAGAGAGAATATTCTTGTGCTGGACATATTTTTTGAAGCCCTCAACTATGAGACAATTGAGCAGAAGAAAGCCTATGAAGTGGCAGCCTTACTTGGTAAAGAGGGTTCAGGAGGCAGTTTGGAGCCTGTGAGGGGCTGTGCTGGAGCCTCTGTGAGGGGGGAACAGGCTGAGTGGGTGCACAGCTCATGGAAAATCCCACCAAGGTCCTGTGACCTTCCTGGCCAAGGCACTTTCACCAAAAGGATTTCAAACATTGAGTTTTGGGGTTCTTTGGTTGGGTTTTTTTCCCATGGGAAGAATTCAGTTCTGACACATGGAGTAACATGGAATCAAGGAATGGTTAAGGTTGGAAGGGGCATCCAGTGCCACCCCTGCCATGGGCAGGTTTTAACCCCCAAGCCCAGCAGTCTAACCCAGCCCCCTGGGGCACAAACACAGGGGGGTTTGGTGGCCCCTGTGCTGAGCCCCACGTGGTTCCCCCGAGGCCAAAGGCAAAGGAAGGGACAAACCTGTTGGTGCAGATGATGGCACAGTCTGGTCCAGAGTGGTGGCTCCTCCTGGCCAGGGGCTGCTCCTCCTCTGCATCCAATCAGTGGTCCCAGAGGTCCCCAAAGCCCAAGATTGTGTCCCCTGAGGTTTGGGTGGGAGCCCCCAGTGCCTCCCCCAGGGCAGGGAGTTCCACCCTGGGGGATCTGACTCTGGCAGTCAGGGGGGATTTTGGACTCGTTGCTGGCCCCTGAGCAGAGCTGAGCCCTCAGGTGGGTGTGGAGGTGCCAAGGAGTCCCTGCAGGGCAGTTCTCCCAGCTCCTCTGCCAGGCTTCTTTCCCAGCCAGCTCCCAGCCTGAGGGCTCAGCTGTGCCCTGGGCAGCTGCTGCCAATGGGCCCTTGGGAACAGTTGCTGGGCAATGGCCCAGAGGGTTTGGAATGCCCAGCTTTGGGCACACCCGCACAGGGACAAACTGGGCCCACCTGCTCAACTGGGACACCATCTTTCCTCTCTCTGTGTCCTATGGACACCCACAGCAAAGGTCCCTACACCCCTTCACCCATGGGTGGCTCTTGGAGGCAGCACAGCTGATCCATGGGGATTTTGCAGCAAAATCCACGTGATTTCTCTTCCCTGGATTTTGGCAGAGTCCTCTGCCACATTCCTGGAAGCCTCTTCTCCCCATGGTTCCTCCTCCACAGCCCTTGGAGACTCAAACAGAAGCCTTAAGATGCTTCTCCAAAAAAAACCCCAGATCACCTCCCTTTCCTCCTTTTGGCAGGTTTGGGTTTTTAATCCGCTCTGGGGACATCACCTAATTCTTCTCCAGCATCTTGTGCTTCCCCCACCCAGTCTGGGAACTGGGAGCTGGCATTCCTGCCGTGCAGCCTGCTGTCCCCATGCCAGGTGGCATCCTTGGAGCTGGCATTCCTGCCGTGCAGCCTGCTGTCCCCATGCCAGGTGGCATCCTTGGAGCTGGCATTGCTGGGGTGCAGCCTGCTGTCCCCATGCCAGGTGGCATCCTTGGAGCTGGCATTCCTGCCATGCAGCCTGCTGTCCCCCTGCCAGGTGGCATCCTTGGAGCTGGCATTCCTGCCATGCAGCCTGCTGTCCCCATGCCAGGTGGCATCCTTGGAGCTGGCATTGCTGGGGTGCAGCCTGCTGTCCCCATGCCAGGTGGCATCCTTGGAGCTGGCATTCCTGCCATGCAGCCTGCTGTCCCCATGCCAGGTGGCATCCTTGGAGCTGGCATTCCTGCCATGCAGCCTGCTGTCCCCATGCCAGGTGGCATCCTTGGATGCCAGTGTGTGCTGCTGCATCCTCCTCAGGCTTCCAGCAGGAGAAATGCTTTGGTGGCCACCAACACCCTTCCTGGGCTGCTGTTCATGGCACTGGAGCTGCTGGGGCTGCTGGGGGTGTTTGCCCCCTCTTTGGGGGTGGCACCACCAAGGATTTGGGATGAGAGGAGGTGGGAACACCTTTCCCTAAGGAACAAAGGATGCCAAGAACCTTTCTGGAATGCCCTGAGAGAGGGGCAAGGCGTGGAAGGGAGACATGGGTGTGATTTCCCCTTGGAGAACCATTAAGGTTGGAGATGACCTCCAAGTTCCTCCAGTCCCAGCTGACACCCCTGGGTGGTGTTTCCTGGATGGGGTTACCCAGGATGGAGTTTCTCTGGGTGGGGTTACCCTGGATGGGGTTTCCCTGGGTTGGGTTTCCCTGGGTGGGGTGTCCCTGGGTGGGGTTTCCCTGGATGGTGTTTCCTGGGTGGGGTGTCCCTGGGTTGGGTTACCCTGGGTGGGGTGTCCCTGGGTGGGGTTTCCCTGGGTGGGGTTTCCAGGGGGTTTTCCTCCTTGCTCTACAGGGCAGTGCCCCTGTGGCAGCTGGAGGTGGCACCTGCTGGGCTCACCTGGCTGAAGGGAGGTCCCTGGTGGCCCGTGGTCCCACAGGTGCCTCTGGGAGTGCTGTTGTCTCTCCTAGGTGACATTGGAGGCCAGATGGGGCTCTTCATCGGTGCTAGCATCCTCACCATCCTGGAGCTCTTCGATTACATATACGAGGTAAGGCCCTCACCCCTCGCCTGGTGCCTTGGCAGGGGCAGGGTTTGCCAGCCTTGATGCCACGCTGGACCCTCTATGCCTGATGTGCCCATCTGGATTATCAATTTTAATTAAGAATGTTACAATTTTAATTAGTAATGCTGTACAGTAGTGGGCTGAGACTGTGAAGTGTGGTGAGGAGGTTCCTGCATCATCTCCATGGAGGAGCTGGCATGGAGCCAGGGCATGGCACAGTCAGGCTGCCTTGGCACCTCTGCTAACGAGGTTTGCTTCTGTCTTGGACTAATTAAGCACCTGCTTGAGCAGGGAGGTCACACCAGATGACCCACTGTGGTGTGTCCCAGCCTGACCCGTTGTGTGGCTCTGTGCCCCTCAAGTGGCCCTGCTGTGCCCTCCTGTGCCCACCTCCAGCTGGGCCTTTTCCAGCAGCACATTTGTAGAATCATAGAATTAACTGGGTTGGAAGAGACCTCTGAGATCATCAAGTCCAACCCTTGATCCAACCCCGCTGTGATCACCAGATCATGGCACTCAGTGCCACGTCCAGTCTCAAGTGCCACGTCCAGTCTCATTGTTGGCATCTTCCCATGAAAACCCCTTTGACTGATCCCTGAGTCCCAGCCCTGCCACCCATGTCCAGTTGTAACCTGGTTTTACCTCAGCAAGTTCCCAAACTGAGCTCTGAAGTCCCAGCCCAGGAGATGTCTCAGTGTCTTCTCCCTGAGCTCTGCCCTTGGTGCCTGGCACGTGCCACCAGCAGGAACTGCCCCTTCTCCACCACCCTGCCCCACTGCCCCTGTGAGCACAAATTCCAGCTGCCCCCACACCCTGCTGCCATCTGGGCTTTTCCCACCAAGTTTTTTCACCCAAATGGGCCACAGTCCAAACTGACCCTCCCCAGAGGCTCCTCCCCACCATTGTTGGGTTTCCTCCTCCATCTTCATCAGCACATTGAAAAGGCTCCGTGGTGAGGGGCAGCCTTGGGATTTCTGTTCCTAAAAGGGACACTGAGGCAGGGGGTGGGACAGCAGCTGGGTGGGACCTGCTGAGGTTTTGGACCAAGGTGACCCCAGAGGCCCAAATACGCAATTTATAACAGGAAAAGTAGAGCTTGTTATAGACTCATGGAATCAAGGAATGGCTTGGGTTGGAAGGGACCTTAAAGACCATCTCATCCCACCCCCTGCCATGGGCAGGGACACCTCCTACCACCCCAGGTTGCTCCACGAAATCAGAGAGGGAAGATTTTTCCAGCAGGAGGTATAAGATCTCCTAAGGAGGTCCCAGGAGGAGGTAGGAGAAGATGGCACAAAGAGAAATTGGGTTTAACCCCCAAGCCCAGCAGTCTAACCCAGCCCCCTGGGGCACAAACACAGGGGGGTTTGGTGGCCCCTGTGCTGAGCCCCACGTGGTTCCCCCGAGGCCAAAGGCAAAGGAAGGGACAAACCTGTTGGTGCAGATGATGGCACAGTCTGGTCCAGAGTGGTGGCTCCTCCTGGCCAGGGGCTGCTCCTCCTCTGGATCCCATCAGTGGTCCCAGAAGTCCCCAAAGCCCAAGACTGTCTCCCCTGAGGTGCAGGTGGGAGCTCCCCGTGCCTCCCCCAGGGCAGGGAGTGTCACCCTGCTGGAGGGCAGGAGGGCTCTGCAGAGGGATCTGGAGAGACTGGAGGGATGGGCTGATTGCAATGGGATGGAGTTCAACAAGGCCAAGTGCAGGTCCTGCCCTTTGGCCACCCCAAGCCCTGCAGCGCTCCAGGCTGGGCACAGAGTGGCTGGAGAGCAGCCAGGCAGAGGGACGTGGGGGGACTGAGGGACAGGAAGCTCAACAGGAGCCACCAGTGTGCCCAGGTGGCCAAGAAGGCCAATGGGATCCTGGCCTGGATCCAAACTAGCGTGGCCAGCAGGCCCAGGGCAGTGACCCTTCCCCTGGACTCTGCCTTGGGGAGGCCACACCTTGAGTGTTGTGTTCAGTTCTGGGCCCCTCAGTTGAGGCAAGAGATTGAGGGGCTGGAGCGGGGCCAGAGAAGAGCAACGAGGCTGGAGAAGAGACTGGAGCACAAGTGCTGTGGGGAGAGGCTGAGGGAGCTGGGGGTGTTCAGCCTGGAGAAGAAGAGGCTCAGAGGTGACCTCAGCACTGTCTGGAACTGCCTGAAGGGAAGTTCTGGTCAGCTGGGGGTTGGTCTCTTCTCCCAGGCACTCAGCAATAGGACAAGAGGGCACGATGGGCTCAAGCTCTGCCAGGGGAAATTGAAGTTGGAGATGAGAAAGAAATTCTTTGCAGAGAGAGTGCTCAGGCATTGGAATGGGCTGCCCAGAGAGGGGGTGGATTCCCCATCCCTGGAGGTTTTTCAGCTGAGCTTGGCCGTGGCACTGAGTGCCATGATCTGGTAAAGGGACTGGAGTTGGACCAAGGGTTGGACTTGATGATCTTGGAGGTCTTTTCCAACCCAATCCATTCTAGGATTCTATGATTCTATCTGACTCTGGCACTCAGGGGGGATTTTGGACTCGTTGCTGGCCCCTGAGCAGAGCTGAGCCCTCAGGTGGGTGTGGAGGTGCCAAGGAGTCCCTGCAGGGCAGTTCTCCCAGCTCCTCTGCCAGGCTTCTTTCCCAGCCAGCTCCCAGCCTGAGGGCTCAGCTGTGCCCTGGGCAGCTGCTGCCAATGGGCCCTTGGGAACAGTTGCTGGGCAATGGCCCAGAGGGTTTGGAATGCCCAGCTTTGGGCACACCCACAGCAAGGATTTTTGGTCCCATGGGATGTTGCAGCTCCAAGCTCCCTGGGACCCCTAAATGTTACTAAAATTGGGATGGTGACTTGGCTTTTCCAGCAGTCCCTCCCCATGGCAGTCCCTTCTGGGCATCTCTCAGCACTTGGTGGGTTTATTCAGCAATAAAATATATTGAAAATTCCAAGGATGAAGCTCCTGATGGCTTTGGAGAGCAAACAAAACCCACACCTCAGTTTGTAGCTGGGGCTGAATGCACAAATATTTCATTAAAATCGCCCACTCTCAGCTTTCTTGGTTTTTTTTTTCATGAGGAGATAATTAAAAACCTCACAAAGTGTGGGGTTTTCTTCTCTGTTTTACTTCTTTATTTAACATCTGCTTATAAACTTGTCAAATCGTTTCCCTTTGCTGGTTTTTTTTTAGTTTTTTTTCCATTTCTTTTTGGGCAAATATGGCTTAAGGCTCATCCTGGCCCCTTGGAGGGACTCCCTGTGCCCACCTGGGGCTGCCCAACGTGGGGCATCTTCATGATCACCTTTCACAGACGTTTCACCCAGCCCAGACAGGGAGAAAAGGAATAAAATGGCTTAAAAATGCTTGTTTTATACAGTTCATTTGCTCACAAACTGGAGGTTCAGCACAACAAA